>NC_083114.1:56122168-56456930 GCF_949774975.1 Lagenorhynchus albirostris
CATGGTATTGTATAATGCTGTTTTATGGAATCAATATTGCCAGACAGATCACGTAAGCCATTACTACTTAGAAATTTCCAAGAGCTTCTGAATGATCTGCACAGAATTGACATGCAACAGAAAAACACAAATCTAGGAACAAAAATCTTATCAGTATTAAGTCATCAACTTAATGTTGTCTCTGGCCTTGTTACACTTTTAGTACATCTGAAGCTGTGTTGTAATGGCTCAACAAACTATTTATATATGAGTCACCACTACACCTAGGTGTATCTGTCAGTTTTTCTTTTGAGAATCATGAATGACAGATTATCCCTAGGACAAGAACTTGGGTATAGTGTTATCACTGTTAGCATCATCATTAGAAATGGCAGCAATAAGAACGTTTGCAGGTACTAAGTTTTATGTACTAAGCTAAATATGCAGTTATCACTGGCCCTCAAATATAATTGTAATACAATTGTAGTATGTCACCAGGTCTCCTACAATGACATTTGTGATAAGAGTTCCCCTTTTGGCTTATCAGAGTCAAGTTCGTTATGAAGTCTTCCTATTGTTCTTTCTTGAAAAAGGATGTGATGTATCATACATGAAGCTGATCTCTCCCTTTGAGAGCAGCTCCATTGGTAAAAGGGTGTTTTCCTAGTCCTTTTGCTGTCACCCTCTGTTTTTGTGTGCTTCACTGGTTTATATTTATAAAACAGTGCAGAGTTCCAAGCTTTGCTAAGGAGTGAAACTCGTGTCTGGTCTTGAGCTGAGTTCTCTCTTTGCATGGCTTCTGCCCTCTGCCCAGCCGTGAAGCATTCCATCTGCCCGTGTCTGTAAGGAGGCATACAGCCTCTGGGGCTGAACCAGTAGGGTCAAATAATGTTCTCACCATTTAGTGTAATTAACTCCAACCACCCGTCTGTTGCAAGCCCCGGTGCAGCCAACACAAGCAAGAGTAGGCCAAGAAGAAATTTCTCCTCATTATTAAACCTAAACCTAAGCACTTGTCTGTCTGTAAAAACAGAGCAAGGGGAGGAAAACTGAAACCAGTGCACGGGGTCTGAGGTTTCAATAAATGTCAGGGAGCGTCAAGTCTGTTTGGATTGCAAATTATTGCTGGCTGACGGTCTTACCGTTTTACAACTAGAGATTGCTGTCATGGGGGGGACATGGTGGGGGGAGAGCCTCTCACATCACAGCCAGCGGGGAACAGAAGTTACCAAATGCTGTAACAATCATGAAACATTACAAGAGGGACTTTCTCGCATTTGCTAAATTTAGTCTTTCCTTAATGCACATCTCAAGAAACAACAGCCCGCAACACCCCACTCTTCCCATCGGGTTTGATGAAGTGTTGAATTTGCCAAAGATTGAGACCTCATTTCTTTGGTTTTACCCGTTTTAAACTCCACTTCATCCCTCTCCTCTGCTCAGACGCTTTGAACATCTGAGAGTGATAAAGACGCCTAAATGTTTCAAGGTGAATTAATACCTTACTACATATCCTGGAGAAACACACGCCAATAATTTGAGCAGTGGTTAAGACTGTTTTTCAAATGGATTAAATGAGTGGGCAATTACTGATTAAAACAAAACCTAAGGCATGAGCATTCCAGCCCTGTACATGGATGAATACTGGTTAGCCACTTTCCGTTGGTGGAAAGGCTTTTCACATTGTGAAACGTATACATGCTTCTCAGTGCTTCTCCTGAAGTTTATTAATATCTTTAATTCATTTTTCTCCTGACTAGTACATATTGAGGATCCACTATGTGCCAAGGACTGAGTTAGAGACACTGAAAACCAAGAAAGTGACGGTCTCCATTCTCCCTGAGCTCAGAGTCAAGTGTGCTTATTTTAACCAAGGTTCTTTTAGTTTCAAATAACTGAAAAATCCCTCAAGTTAACTTAAGGCCAATGGGAGAAAATTGTTCTAAGGTACAGGGGTATCTGTAGATCCAGGAGAAAGAAATACAGCAGGACCACATAACAGTCTGGAAGTCGGCACCAAAAAGCTTTTAGAAACAGGAGTACTTTCTGGGAATCTGTAGCTGCCCCAGCTCTTCTTCCTCTTACAGATGGGCTTTATTCTTCTTGCTCTCCGCTTTCTAGGACTTAGCTGTCTTTTCTTAACTGTGCATGGATTTAAATAGGGCCTTGTCAGGCGAATTTTCCATTTCAGTTGCCCAGTGGAACTTCCCATTTCGATTACTAGCTTTTGTAGGTCTCAGCTCAGAATTTACGGAGAGAGTTGGACTGGTCCAGCTTGGGCCAGGTGTATACCTTTAGTGGCTGCTGCTCCTTACGAGAGTCAAGGTCTGAAATATTTAGCTTAATTCCAAGCATATGAGGTAAGCTGAGTTCACTGATACATTTGATTGATCTAATTCCTATATCAATACATTTAAAGTACCACAAGGGTGAGGTTACAGGTAGGGGATGTCATACAGCTGTTTTGTGAGATTTTGAAGTGAACTAGTCAGTATCTGATAAAAACCTATGAAAGGAAAAATAATTATGGCTCGCATTCCTCTGCCACATGAACTGTGATGCAGTCTCTTGATAGTAGCATGACTGCTTTCTATAATCTGTTATTTCTCAGGAGGATCTGGGTAATATGCCAGGAGTAGCCTGAAATCGGCTGCAGCCAGCCCAGCTCACAGGTGCCCTTGATGTAGAGTAGAGACGGAATTCCTGCCAGTGACGTGATTTGCCTTCTGTCCTCCCGTCCACATTTCCCAGGAGGGTTGTTGACCTAAAGTCAAGATCTACTCCATCTCCTCGGCAACAGCCAACAGTATGACCAGATGACAAGTACCAGACTGCCTTAGTTTGGGTTCCCCAGAAGCAGAAGGATTTGAGTGAAAGTATTTTATTTGGGGAATGACAGAAGACACCCATAGGAGCATGAGGAAGACAGACCAGACAAGGAAGGGAAGGCAGCCAATAAAGAATGTGTTACCAAGCCAGTTACAATGGTGGGTAAATGGAGTTTAATCCCCCTGGGGAAACTCTAGGAGTCCGTGCAAAGCACATGGCTTAGCGCCATCCTACAAGAAGGGTGAGGTCATTGGGGAAATTACAGACAAACTCCAATCAATAGTATTGATTGTAGGTTTTTTAATACTCTGACAACTCCACTTTGCTGGGAGCAAAACGTTTTGCCCCCCAGAAGCAACAAAGTGCACTCGGCCAGGAAACGTGGGTGCTGGCAGTGGCACTGAAGCAGTGAAGGTGACGGGCGCTGAGGGCTCACGTGTCATCTGCTACCGTCCGATCCTCGCACCACCCAGGACCCTCGTGCCCCATGTTAATTTCATTGTGCCCGTGTGCTGATTCCTCAAGGTGGGGGCCAGAGGCAATTTATTATATAATGTAATCTTTACAACAGAGGGATAAGCTACATTCTGCTTCAGTTGGCCTCAAGGCTGCAGTCGATATTGATTTTCCTCCCTGTCTTCTCCACGTCCTAGACATTCCTCACCCTTGCCCTACGTTTCTGCTGGTTGCCTGCCCAGGGGAGCCTTCAGCTGTTTGTCTTGTTTACTACGCCCTCGTCCAGCTGTGGCTGATCCAACTCTGCAATCACACGTTCAGTCTTATCTCCAGGCCTGGAAGCGCCAAGACACATTCAGTGAATTCCCTGAGTTCTACACATACTTTTGGCCCCATTTTGTAACATTATTTCTTTATGATAATTAGGGTCAATTACTCCTACCAGTTGGGTGGCAAAACATGCTTCAGCTGCAAGAGAAAGCCCATAAGGGAGAAAAAGGCAGGTTTGGCAGCTGGAAGCTGGCAACGTGCACTGAAATAATACGGACATGGACAGCATCTGCTCCACAGCCACAGAGAGACACTGGGTGATGTTTTGCTAAAGGAACAGATAAATAGACGTTAGAGACTGGCGACAAGGAGTTTTACAAAAAATGTTTGTAGACTGGCTTCTCAGTAATGACCGGATATATGAAATGATTTTGTTTCATATGAAAACTCAACAGAAGATCCCGATTACGGAACCTTATGTAAACACAGTGAATTACTCGTGATACTATGGAAAAAGAACTTAAAGAAGTGATACACTGTTGGCTGAGGTGGTTGAGTGGCTGTCAAGGGAAAATAAGGCGAAAACAAGTGTGGATGCAACTCAGGACACCCTTTGGCTGCGTCCCTGTAGGACCAGGGAGGCCAGAGTTCAGGGCCCCGGCTCAGGCTCCAGGCTCTTCACATACAAGGCACCCCCTGTGGAAATCAGGACAGACTAGGCTGTGCTGCAGTCGTGAATGAACCCCCAAATTCCAGCCTTTCAGACAATGCATTTCTTAATATGTCACAGTCCATGCAGGCCTTTAGGTTTTTAATTACGATATCAGTATTCTTTTTGGGAACAGCTGTCCCTTTTCTTCCCCCTATTTCCATTTCACCCATCAAAATTCTACTCAACAACTGAATTCCTCTTTAGGTTTTATTCTTCTGTGAAACGTTCTGCTCTCCCCCATTCCCTTACAGGAAGTGATCATTCCCTTCTCTTCACTTTGCAAACTTTATTTTGCACGTATTACATATGAAGGTCTTTTGTAGTTGATTTTGACCATGTCCCCATTGTAAACTGCTTGAGGATAGGAATGTACCTTAGACATCATTTTATCAGTCATATTAAAAAGAACACGTAATAGATGCCAAATGTTTGTTGTATAACGAGTACAGTTTTAATAATAATCTTATATGACTTTTGCCTAAAGAGCGCTTATTTTTAATCTCTAGAGTAGATGATTTTTATTCCACAATATACTGTATAAATCTAACCCTAAACATAGTAGAAACACATAAGGAACGTGTGTGTGTAAAACACATTGGCACTTTCTTTCAAAGCAATGTTGACACCTGTCAAAATAAGAGAATTTTTCCATCTCATCTCCTTCATTTGTCAACAGTGCTAGACGACAGAGCATATGTCAATTCATATGACTTGTCTCCTAAACCTGTATATAGATATTGACATTGATATATATTTGTGCTTATAAGAAATGAGAAATGGCAAACCTCAATTTTCTTTTCTCGTTTTATGGTACCATTTTTTGTTCTGGAATGTTATGCATATGTATGTTTTAGTAATCGCTACTTTTCAGAGAAGTAGGGAACATAGTAAAGACATTTTACAATTTATTAAGATATCACAATTAGTACAACAAACTAATTTTTCCAACAGAAGTAGTAGACAATTAAATAATATGGACAATTCAGGATTTATGTACTTATGCATTTAAAAATACTTCTTTTTAGATATCAAGGAAGCAAATGTCCACAAATGCCGTCATAAAGCTTCCTACTGGTGGCAGAAACAGTCAGATGTGCCACTAAGGCAAGATGACAATGGTGGTGAAAGCCTTGTATGACATACAGGTTGTACTGTGATGACATGTAGCTGGATCTTTGTAAGAGAAGTTGGAAAAGCTTTCCTGGGAAAATCAGGGAGTAGAGATTGGAGCCATACTACCCCAAGTGTGGTCCCTGGAGCTGTATCAACATCCCCTGAGCTTTCTAGAAATGCAAATTCTCAGGCCCCACCCCAGACTTACTGAATGAGACTCCCTTGAGAGTGAGGCCCAGGAATCTCTGTTTCAACAAGTTCCCCAGACGATGATTTTGCGTGTGAAAGTTTGAGAAGCACAGATATAAAGGTCAAGCAGGAGTTGACTAGGCAGTGTGGCTGGACCACAGGAAAAAAGGCTGGGGAGGCAGGTTAAATAGACAGAGCCTGTGAGGCCACATCAGGGGCTTGGGTCTATGTGCTGAATGGAATAGGAAGCCATTAACTGTTTTTAAAGAAATGGGTTGAGGTGAGTGCAGGAGCAGAAGTGAGGTGAAATTATTTGATTCAGCCTGCATTTCAGAAGATCATTCTGGCTGAGGCAGTGAAGGACGTGGTGAGGCCGGCTAAGTCTCTCCAGTTGTCTGGGTGAGAAATGTTGGTAACTGGGCCAAGAGGCAATACAGACAAAAGCGGAGAGGTATCTTCAGAGACATTTAGGAAATAAAATTCAGAAGATTAAAAAATTTGGCTCAGTGAAAATATAACTCCTTTATTATTATCATGGAGTTTATACCTTCAGATTTCTTTGTGAATTTATAGAATAGTTGTTTCATTAATAGGACTGTATGGATGTCAAGAAATTAGTAAATAGCGCTCACCCTTCTGGAATACCTACAGTGAAAATAAAGCCAGTGAGCCAGTTATTGTTGTGACTCTTTCGTAACCTTTCCAGTGGGTAGAAACTCTCCCCTCAGATAAAGAATGTATATTAATTAGCTCAAGAGTTTCTCCGAAAATATGAGACATCAGTTTATCAGTCTTACTGGAGCCCTTTTGCACAGGAGTGAGGCCCTCCAGAGAAGGGCATAAACATTCACTTGAAGTTTGCCTGGAACCCTGAAGTGTGCTCCTGAGATCAGTTTCACAGATTACAACCTTAAATCCAGCCAGTTACTCAGTAAATCTGAACATGGTTCAGGAGTTGAGTAAGTAATAAAAATGCGGTTAAGCAGAGCAAATGCAGTCCTGCTACTGGAGAAAACAAAAACAAAAGCAAAAAGACAAAAACCCTGCAGGGTCACAGTAGATGGACTTCTGCCATAAGTCAGCACACAGGGACAACAGGCAACGGGCCACTGAACATTATTATAGGGGGAGTCAAAGCACAGAACTTATTTTAACAGGCTTTTATTGAACATCTGCTATGTGTGAGACTTGAGTTGGGGGTGGCAGGCTTAGTGATAAGACAGAGTGGTTCCTGCCTTCATGTGGCTGATAGTTTGGTTAACTAGAGAAATATAAATTGATGGATACGATAAAGTTACAAGGGGCTACAAATATCTCTGATGGGTGTTCATTCTCCCTGGAGTTGGTGGTTAGTATCATGAAGCAGGTAATATTGTGCTGAGTCTTGCAAGGTGAGTATTTGATAACTGAAGGCAGTGGGGGACAGAGAGATTAAGTTAGTGGGCAAACATTTCCGCAGGACCCAAGCCATCGTCGTGATCTGGGATGTGCTCATTTTCCAGTTTTGTTTTGTTTTGTGTCGTTTTGCAAGTGATCGAAATATTTCACCGCTGTCCTCTTGGCCTTCGAAGTTCAGAGCTGGTTTTCTCTCTACAATCACATAGCTTCATTTAGCAGCTACGTAGATATAGCAGTCATTGCAGTCTTAGGATTTGTTGGATGATTTCCTTTGCTCTGTCACAGAAAGGACACAGGAGCGCAAGAAGGCGGATGCAGAGAACACACACCCGTGGTCGTTGGGGTGCTGTTGCCTGCGAGTGGGCTTGCAGGACGTGTATATTCCTGAACACAGCTCTTGGTTTCTAAGTGTGTTCAGTCCTGTTACTGCATCCTGTGGTGTGTCCAATTTTTTGGAAGCAAAACCTCTAATGCTCTCCTACCTCTGTAGCCTGCCCTTTGCTTTATAAACAGAAGAAGACAAGGGGGAAGGTGTATGTTGGAGTGGAAACGTGTATATTTCCTAACATGCACATAAAGTGGTAAATTTTAAAGCTGTAACTAACGATTTCACACCAATCATTTTCCAAGAAGGCCCCTCCATCTTCCCCCATGGCAAAGAAACGCAGCCAAGTTTCTCTTGTTCAGTATCTTGAAATGGGCTCAAGTTTGATCCGGTGTATGTAACTCTAATGCTTGTGGAATATTGCTTAACTTGCCAAGCAGTCAAGCATAGCGAGTTGATTGTATGGCGCGGGGCAGACCTCTTTTTGGAGGCCTTATGTCGGGAGGGTGACTATTCAGAGTCTCTTCTCTGACTCCCGTTCTTTTTCTTGTAACCTCCTCTTGTACCTCAATGTCGGAATGTCCACCAAGAAGTAGATTCCTTCTCTTTCCTGACCAGAAATATTATTGCACGGATTTTTTTTTTTCAAATCAAGAATTTAAAAGTTTTAGCAGAAGAAAAATCTCTCTGATCCCATTTTATTTGAGGCAGTTCAGTAAGAAGGAAGAGAGGCAGAGAGAAGGGAAAAGGAAACAAGGAAGAAAAGGAGGGAAGAAACTACCGTTTATTGAGCAGATTCTGTGAAAAGCACTTTCCATAAGTCATATCTTCATACTTTTAACTCCCCCATGAAGTTTCTGTCAGTTTTGTCAATGAGTAAGCAAAGCTCAGAAAAGTTAAGCGAGCTAGTCGAATAGCAAACTGGAATTCAACAGTGATTTAATTGCCCCTCACACTGTGCCACCGCACTCTATGAGTGTTATGATCTGTTTCAAACACCGCATTTTACCAGCACAAAAATATTCAGCTGACATACAAAATAACAAGAAAAATGATTGACGTGTTGAAGTAAGAACAGCTTGCTTGTGAACTGAGTTTTCTTTACTCCTCGACCAGTGGCTGTAGTGTTACGTACACACATTTAAGGCTTGGTTGGACATTCCAGAGTCACCTTCCTGTTGCTCACTTCTAGCCTTCCCTCCTTCATTGTCACTCCAGTGGCAGTTCCAGTGCCAAAGCCAATCAATCAAGTTTCAAAGGACTCCAAGATTTTTACATTCATTCAAACCATCTTTCAAAGAGTGTTTATTGAGTTGTCAGGCAGAGTCCTGGCAGGAAAGAGAGCTCATCACAGACGGTACAAATGAAAAGATTTTGATGAAGGATCTACTTAATGCTATGTGGACAGGGTTACCAGTAGAAACCCAGAGAAGATGCAGTACCCAGAGATTAGGAGAAGCTGGAAGCCATTACACCCCCACAGTAGAAGGAATGAGAAGAGGGATTGCTTTACCAGAGGATCAGAGCATTGGCAGCTCTGATCTCCTCCACCCCTACACATCTTCACGGTGCCTCCCATTGGCTGGAAGAACCCAGAAGCCGTCTAACAGTGGACGCAGTCCCCAGGAGCTCACCTCCTAGGGCACAGAGCAGGGCACAGAAGGGCTGAAAATGGATCTGGGGTGAGTTGGAGATGAAGGATTACTTGTCCAAGTGCCCACCAGGTGCCTGGCTCTTGTCTGTGCACTGGGGGTAGAGGAATGAACGAAAAAGACGCACCGTCTGCCCTCAGAGAGCTGACATTCTAATGCAGGATAGAGACAAAATAGAAAAAATACGGATGATGGGGAGAGACACAGTATGCTCCACCCTGATAGGCACTATAGGAAGAAGATAGCGAAGCCAGGAAGGGGATTTTGAAGTGTGGTGGGGGCAGGGTTTTAGGGAGAGTGGCCACAAGTGCCACCCTTCCCTGAGGAAGTTTCCCTGAAAGGCGGCATTGTTGGAAAGACCTGTAAGAGGAGGGAATGAGCCAGGCTGGGGAAGGGATATCGCAGTGGGAACAGCAGGTGCGGAGTCCCCGAGGGAGTCGGAAGCCAGATGTGGGGAGTGTGTCTGGAGAGGAGTCCGTGAGGGGAGAGTTGTGAGAGGTGAAGTCAGAGCTTGACTCACGACTTCCTTCTCCATCTCATGGCCTCTCCTTTGTTTTGTCTGTGACCAGATGCCATAAAGAGGAGGTAAGATGCTGATAGCAAAGGAAAGGAAGCTGAAAGATGCAACGTGACTCATGCAGCACCATCCAGTAAGGGCCGATCCCCTCGTGCTAGGCTAATTAATAGAATGCCTTCCTGTTTATAGATTGATTTTCATTGGGTGTGGTGTGTATTCCTGTTAAAGTCAACCTTGGCCGGCCTCTTAGGGCACGTGATAGAGCGTGATGACCAAGGTGCAGGATACTCTTTAGAAGGGACTGTGGTGTTACTCACAGGTTACCAGAAGAAGCCATGAAATCAGAGAGCATTGACTTCACTTATCCTGTACCCTGGGCCTTTAGGTCTTCTTGATCTTTTAAGTAGTTTAACTGCAAATTATAAATATTAAGTATATGTATGCTTTTTTCATGACTAACCACCATTCACCTCTCACTTAGTATGTATATGTATGTATTCCATATGTATACACATATTTGTATGTATGTGTATATGTATATATCTATGTTTATGCATGTTTATAGATATATAGAGAGATAGATGTCTTTTATGTAGAGAGAGATATTTCTTTATTATATATGTAAATGTCCTTCTCACCCTTCTTTCCCCTGACAAATTACTGTTCAGCTATAAACATTTCACAGCTCAGATATCCCCTCCTCTATGAAACCTTCCCAGATTAATCCAAGAAGTCTCAACCAGACTCTTCTTCATGATCTTACAGCCCTCAGTTCAGACATATGTTAGAGAACTATTGATGCTGCCTGTGGTTTATCTTTTTACAGGTCAGTGATACCAACTAGACTGTAAGCCTCTTATGCTCAAAGATGCATTATACTCTTTTGGGTCTCTGTCTTAACAGAGGGTATGGTTGATTTTAGTTGCTTATAGCAGACTGTTTTTAAAGACAGACAAATGATAGATAGATAGATAGATAGAATGAGCAAACCTTATTTAGGAAATACATATATTACATATATATAATGTAAATATACATAGCTTACGTTAACATGAATTTGCAGGACTGGTACCCTCAACAGTTCAATACTGAGAGGATATGCCAGTTAGATTATGGGTAGTGGTGTGAAACTGGCTCTAGGTTTTAATTTAGTGAAAAATTCCAGAGAACTGACACCTTGAACATACTTTGTTGTTGACTATGGAAGCAGTCATGGAATACCCAGCTTCCCTCTAATCCTGTGGCTTTGCTGGACCTGTCATCTGGGAGGTCCTTGTGATTTTATCTTATCTCTATTTGAGAGTCATAAAGATGAGTAACTAAAATGGGGTTAATAAACCCCATCTGGGCATTTTCTAGGTGAATAAACACACCGGTTTTTCCACTGTTTTTTCATGTGGAAATGATGAATAGGACTCACAACTCTTGTTTTCATTATAAGTAGAAAAGTAGAAATAATATCGTTATGATACTTGAGGTTGTTATAAAGTGCTTTAGAGACACTCTGAAAGTTTCAAATAATTATAGCTCCAGTTAGATTTTTATGGCTGCCTGTGGATTTTCATGATCAAAGAAAAAGTAAACAGAGAACACTTTTAGGCTGAAAGATATTCAGACCCTTATGATTTTTTTTTTGTTTTTGGCCCTCCTTCTATTATTTCAAAGAGTGATTAATAGTTTCACAATGTAAAAGCACGCACATTTGGGATTAAGTAATTGAATGAAATTAATTCCTGAATCCAATCTTCATGCACCCCAGGCATGCTGCATAATATATTATCTTGGTGATTAAAAGTGCAATGAGCTAAATGTAAGAGAAGGTCTTCAAAAACTGCTAGTTACCAACTCCATTCCAATCTGTTACATACGTTTCAACTGTATGTTTTTTCTTTTGCTAAAAAGTACATTATTAGTACAAGTAGTGACATTTGAAAAGAACTATAGATCAGATTTTACTACTGTAAATACTAACATCCTGATTTTAATACTTGTGTTATAGTAGTACAATTGAATATCCTTGGTTTTAGGAAATAAACTGAGTATATGAGTCAAGGGGCAGCATGTCCTTTCAAATGGCTAAGAAAAAAGACTGTGTATATATACAGACATACATATGCATACATATACATGTGCATATACTTATGATGTATGTATGTGCATGTACACATATACATGTGTTCATGATTATGTACACATCTATATACATGTATATAAATAGATATATGCACACCTATATGCATGCATACATACATGCATTGTAAAACATAATATAAACGTGAAAATATATATTTCATGTATATATAGATAGTACACATGCATGTACATATAAGGGTACATATGTACTTATATTTCACCCATTTGTTATCACTAAAACATGTTTTAGATTTTTTATGTTTTATAAAAAAATGTTTACATTTGGGGAATCTGAGTGAATAATGTACAAAAACTTTTTGCAGCGATTTGAAACCTTCCGATATGTCTATAATCACTTTAAAATTTAAAAATCAAAACATTTTAAAACATCCTGAAAAGTGCTGCATTCTACCAAGTGTGCTGAAATCATATGTGGAAGATTGAATCAGCATATGAAGGCTTAGCTTTGTGCTGAGGAAAATTGTGGTTTTGAGACATATAAATATAAACATGTATTTATTTATTCATATAAACATATTATACACACATATATAATTCTGATCTAGAGTGGGTCCACTTCTTTTTTAACTGAGGTAAAATTCATATAACAGAATTAACCATTTTAAATTGTACAATACAGTGGTGTGTAGTGTATTCTCAATGTTATACAACAACCACACATACCAAGTTCTAAACATTTTTATTACCCCTTCCGCTTCCCTAAAACAAAACCTATTCCCATTGAACAGTCACTTGTCAGCCGCTGACCACCACCCATCGGCGCTCTATCTCTGTGTTTACCTCTTCTGGGTAGTTCATAAAACTAGACTCATATACTCGGTGGCCTTTTGCATCTGTCTTCTTTCACTTATTTTGAGTGAAATGTTTTTGAAGTTCATCCATGTTGTAACATGCATCAGTGCTTCGTTCCTTTTTATGGCTGGATAATATTCTATTGTATGTATATACCATATTTTGTTTTTCCGTTCATCCACTGGTAGATATCTGGGTTGTTTCCACCTTCGGTTATTGTGAATTATGGTGCTATGAACGTACGAGTATTTGTTTGAGAACCGCTTTTTAATTCTTTGGTGTATATGCCTAGGAGTGGAATTGCCGGGTCATATGGAAATTCTATGTTTAACTTTTTGAGGAACTGCCAAATCTTATTCCTATTTAATGTTAGGGGCAGATCACATGAACTCATACTGCAGAGATGTTCTCTGAATTTAAGCAGTTGATTTGTATGTTCAGTAATTGTTTAGGGAAGCGTCTCACACAAACACCATGAGCAGGACCTGGAAAGAGTAGACGGAGTCCACTGAGACCTGTGCCAAACCCCCAATAAATTCTTATTTCAGTATCAAGAGATTTGGGAAAACATGAGAATTTACTTAAAAAGAGGTGGAGATAAGGGAACATAGAATTTACATCACTGTTTTTAAAGGACACGATAGAGAAGAACAAAGAAAATGAGTGATCAGAAGTGAAGTATGAGGGCCTGTACATAATACAAACTCTCAGAGTTGCACGTGCTTGCGTTCTAAATCATTTTACGAGCCCCATAAAGAAATCAGTAGATTTCCATGTTAATCGCACTTCACATGTTTCTGTGTGGGCCATTTGCTCTTGCTTTAGAGTTGGCTCCAAATGGTGTTTGGCAGCTCTCTCCACACCCACCCTCTCCCCGGCCCATCCCATCTTCCACTCCTGACCCCCAACAAAACAGAAGGTAAATGTCTCATCCCTGAGCAGATTCAGAAGTATGTCCTACCTGTTTGAGCAATGGCCTTCTTGATCTTCATTTCAGTCTGTTTTGCTGGTCACATTGCATCTCCCCAACTTCTAATCATAGGGGTGTCCAAGGATTCATCTCTGAGGCTTGCCTGTATCTACTCACAGTCTCTAGAAGTCATTAAGTTTCATGGCTTTTAGGTACATCCCATACACAGACAATGCTTAATTTTTTTTTTTTTAACATCTTTATTGGAGTATAATTGCTTTACAATGGTATGTTAGTTTCAGCTTCACAACAAAATGAATCAGTTATATATATACATATATTCCCATATCTCTTCCCGCTTGCGTCTCCCTCCCTCCCACCCTCCCTATCCCACCCCTCCAGGCGGTCACAAAGCACCGAGCTGATCTCCCTGTGCTATGCGGCTGCTTCCCACTAGCTAACTACCTTACTTTTGGTAGTGTATATGTGTCCATGCCTCTTTATCGCTTTGTCACCGTTTACCCTTCCCCCTCCCCATAGCCTCAAGTCCATTCTCTAGTAAGTCTGTGTCTTTATTCCTGTTTCACCCCTAGGTTTTTCATGACATTTTTTTTTAAATTCCATATATATGTGTTAGCATACGGTATTTGTCTCTCTCTTTCTGACTTACTTCACTCTGTATGACAGACTCTAGGTCTATCCACCTCATTACAAATAGCTCAATTTCGTCTCTTTTTATGGCTGAGTAATATTCCATTGTATATATGTGCCACATCTTCTTTATCCATTCATCCGATGATGGACACTTAGGTTGTTTCCATCTCCGGGCTATTGTAAATAGAGCTGCAATGAACATTTTGGTACATGACTCTTTTTGAATTATGGTTTTCTCAGGGTATATGCCCAGTAGTGGGATTGCTGGGTCATATGGTAGTTCTATTTGTAGCTTTTTAAGGAACCTCCATACTGTTCTCCACAGTGGCTGTATCAATTTACATTCCCACCAACAGTGTAAGAGGGTTCCCTTTTCTCCACACCCTCTCCAGCATTTATTGTTTCTAGATTTTTTGATGATGGCCATTCTGACTGGTGTGAGATGATATCTCATTGTAGTTTTGATTTGCATTTCTCTCATGATTAGTGATGTTGAGCATTCTTTCATGTGTTTGTTGGCAATCTGTATATCTTCTTTGGAGAAATGTCTATTTAGGTCTTCTGCCCATTTTTGGATTGGGTTGTTTGTTTTTTTGTTATTAAGCTGCATGAGCTGCTTATAAATTTTGGAGATTAATCCTTTGTCCGTTGCTTCATTTGCAAATATTTTCTCCCATTCTGAGGGTTGTCTTTTGGTCTTCTTTATGGTTTCCTTTGCTGTGCAAAAGCTTTTAAGTTTCATTAGGTCCCATTTGTTTACTTTTGTTTTTATTTCCATTTCTCTAGGAGGTGGGTCAAAAAGGACCTTGCTGTGATTTATGTCATAGAGTGTTCTGCCTATGTTTTCCTCTAAGAGTTTGATAGTTTCTGGCCTTACATTTAGGTCTTTAATCCATTTTGAGCTTATTTTTGTGTATGGTGTTAGGGAGTGATCTAATCTCATACTTTTACATGTAGCTGTCCAGTTTTCCCAGCACCACTTATTGAATAGGCTGTCCTTTCTCCACTGTACATTTCTGCCTCCTTCGTCAAAGATAAGGTGACCATATGTGCGTGGGTTTATCTCTGGGCTTTCTATCCTGTTCCATTGATCTATCTTTCTGTTTTTGTGCCAGTACCATACCGTCTTGATAACTGTAGCTTTGTAGTATAGTCTGAAGTCAGGGAGCCTGATTCCTCCAGTTCCTTCTTTCGTTCTCAAGATTGCTTTGGCTATTCGGGGTCTTTTGTGTTTCCATACAAATTGTGAAATTTTTTGTTCTAGTTCTGTGAAAAATGCCAGTGGTAGTTTGATAGGGATTGCATTGAATCTATAGATTGCTTTGGGTAGTAGAGTCATTTTCACAATGTTGATTCTTCCAATCCAAGAACATGGTATATCTCTCCATCTATTTGTATCATCTTTAATTTCTTTCATCAGTGTCTTATAATTTTCTGCATACAGATCTTTTGTCTCCTTAGGTAGGTTTATTCCTAGATATTTTATTCTTTTTGTTGCAATGGTAAATGGGAGTGTTTTCTTGATTTCACTTTCAGATTTTTCATCATTAGTATATAGGAATGCCAGAGATTTCTGTGCATTAATTTTGTATCCTGCCACTTTACCAAATTCATTGATTAGCTCTAGTAGTTTTCTGGTAGCATCTTTAGGGTTCTCTATGTATAGGATCATGTCATCTGCAAACAGTGATAGCTTTACTTCTTCTTTTCCGATTTGGATTCCTTTTATTTCCTTTTCTTCTCTGATTGCTGTGGCTAAAACTTCCAAAACTATGTTGAATAAGAGTGGTGAGAGTGGGCAACCTTGTCTTGTTCCTGATCTTAGTGGAAATGCTTTCAGTTTTTCACCATTGAGGATGATGTTTGCTGTGGGCTTGTCATATATGGCCTTTATTATGTTGAGGAAAGTTCCCTCTATGCCTACTTTCTGCAGGGTTTTTATCATAAATGGGTGTTGAATTTTGTCAAAAGCTTTCTCTGCATCTATTGAGATGATCATATGGTTTTTCTCCTTCAGTTTGTTAATATGGTTTATCACATTGATAGATTTGCGTATATTGAAGAATCCTTGCATTCCTGGAATAAACCCCACTTGATCATGGTGTATGATCCTTTTAATGTGCTGTTGGATTCTGTTTGCTAGTATTTTGTTGAGGATTTTTGCATCTATGTTCATCAGTGATATTGGCCTGTAGTTTTCTTTCTTTGTGACATCCTTGTCTGGTTTTGGTATCAAGGTGATGGTGGCCTCGTAGAAGGAGTTTGGGAGTTTTCCTCCCTCTGCTATATTTTGGAAGAGTTTCAGAAGGATAGGTGTTAGCTCTTCTCTAAATGTTTGATAGAATTCGCCTGTGAAGCCATCTGGTCCTGGGCTTTTCTTTGTTGGAAGATTTTTAATCACAGTTTCAATTTCAGTGGTTGTGATTGGTCTGTTCATATTTTCTATTTCTTCCTGATTCAGTCTTGGCAGGTTGTGCATTTCTAAGAATTTGTCCATTTCTTCCAGATTGTCCATTTTATTGGCATAGAGTTGCTTGTAGTACTCTCTCATGATCTCTTTTATTTCTGCAGTGTCAGTTGTTACCTCTCCTTTTTCATTTCTAATTCTATTGATTTGAGTCTTCTCCCTTTTTTTCTTGATGAGTCTGGCTAGTGGTTAATCTATTTTGTTTATCTTCTCAAAGAACCAGCTTTTAGTTTTATTGATCTTTGCTATTGTTTCCTTCATTTCTTTTTCATTTATTTCTGATCTGATTTTTATGATTTCTTTCCTTCTGCTAGCTTTGGGGTTTTTTTGTTCTTCTTTCTCCAGTTGCTTGAGGTGCAAGGTTAGGTTGTTTATTCGAGATGTTTCCTGCTTCTTAAGGTGGGCTTGTATTGCTATAAACTTCCCCCTTAGAACTGCTTTTGCTGCATCCCACAGGTTTTGGGTCGTTGTGTCTCCATTGTCATTTGTTTCTAGGTATTTTTTGATTTCCTCTTTGATTTCTTCAGTGATCACTTCATTATTAAGTAGTGTATTGTTTAGCCTCCATGTGTTTGTATTTTTTACAGATCTTTTCCTGTAATTGATATCTAGTCTCATGGTGTTGTGGTCAGAAAAGATACTTGATACAATTTCAATTTTCTTAAATTTACCAAGGCTTGATTTGTGGCCCAAGATATGATCTATCCTGGAGAATGTTCCATGAGCACTTGAGAAAAATGTGTATTCTGTTGTTTTTGGATGGAATGTCCTATAAATATCAATTAACTCCATCTCGTTTAATGTATCATTTAAAGCTTGTGTTTCCTTATTTATTTTCATTTTGGATGATCTGTCCATTGGTGAAAGTGGGGTGTTAAAGTCCCCTACTATGAATGTGTTACTGTCGATTTCCCCTTTTATGGTTGTCAGTATTTGCCTTATGTATTGAGGTGCACCTATGTTGGGTGCATAAATATTTACAATTGTTATATCTTCCTCTTGGATCGATCCCTTGATCATTATGTAGTGTCCTTCTTTGTCTCTTCTAATAGTCTTTGTTTTAAAGTCTATTTTGTCTGATATGAGAATTGCTACTCCAGCTTTCTTTTGGTTTCCATTTGCATGAAATACCTTTTTCCATCCCCTTACTTTCAGTCTGTATGTGTCTCTAGGTCTGAAGTGGGTCTCTTGTAGACAGCAAATATATGGGTCTTGTTTTTGTATCCATTCAGCCAATCTGTGTCTTTTGGTGGGAGCATTTAGTCCATTTACATTTAAGGTAATTATCGATATGTGTGTTCCTATTCCCATTTTCTTAATTGTTTTGGGTTCGTTATTGTAGGTCCTTTCCTTCTTTTGTGTTTCTTGCCTAGAGAAGTTCCTTTAGCAGTTGTTGTAGAGCTGGTTTGGTGGTGCTGAACTCTCTCAGCTTTTGCTTGTCTGTAAAGGTTTTAATTTCTCCATCAAATCTGAATGAGATCCTTGCTGGGTAGAGTAATCTTGGTTGCAGGTTTTTCTCCTTCATCACTTGCAATATGTCCTGCCACTCCCTTCTGGCTTGCAGAGTTTCTGCTGAAAGATCAGCTGTTAACCTTATGGGGATTCCCTTGTGTGTTATTTGTTGTTTTTCCCTTGCTGCTTTTAATATGTTTTCTTTGTATTTAATTTTTGACAGTTTGATTAATATGTGTCTTGGCGTATTTCTCCTTGGATTTTTCCTGTATGGGACTCTCTGTGCTTCCTGGACTTGATTAAGTATTTCCTTTCCCATATTAGGGAAGTTTTCAACTATAATCTCTTCAAATATTTTCTCAGTCCCTTTCTTTTTCTCTTCTTCTTCTGGAACCCCTATAATTCGAATGTTGGTGCGTTTAATGTTGTCCCAGAGGTCTCTGAGACTGTCCTCAGTTCTTTTCATTCTTTTTTCTTTATTCTGCTCTGCAGTAGTTATTTCCACTATTTTATCTTCCAGGTCACTTATCCGTTCTTCTGCCTCAGTTATTCTGCTATTGATCCCATCTAGAGTACTTTTAATTTCATTTATTGTGTTGTTCATCGTTGCTTGTTTCATCTTTAGTTCTTCTAGGTCCTTGTTAACTGATTTTTGCAATTTGTCCATTCTATTGTCCATTCTATCTCCAAGATTTCGGATCAACCTTACTATCATTATTCTGAATTCTTTTTCAGGTAGACTGCCTATTTCCTCTTCATTTGTTAGGTCTGGTGGGTTTTTATCTTGCTCCTTCATCTGCTGTGTGTTTTTCTGTCTTTTCATTTTGCTTATCTTACTGTGTTTGGGGTCTCCTTTTTTGCAGGCTGAAGGTTCGTAGTTCCTGTTGTTTTTTGTGTCTGTCCCCAGTGGCTAAGGTTGGTTCAGTGGGTTGTGTAGGCTTCCTGGTGGAGGGTACTAGTGCCTGTGTTCTGGTGGATGAGGCTGGATCTTGTCTTTCTGGTGGGCAGGTCCACGTCTGGTGGTGTGTTTTGGGGTGTCTGTAGACTTATTATGATTTTGGGCAGCCTCTCTGCTAATGGGTGGGGTTGTGTTCCTGTCTTGCTAGTTGTTTGGCATAGGATGTCCAGCACTGTAGCTTGCTGGTCGTTGAGTGAAGCTGGGTGCTGGCGTTGTGATGGAGATCTCTCGGAGATTTTTGCTTTTGATATTATGTGCAGTTGGGAGGCCTCTTGTGGACCAGTGTCCTGAAGTTGGCTCTCCCACCTCAGAGGCACAGCACTGACTCCTGGCTGCAGCACCAAGAGCCTTTCATCCACAGGGCTCCTTAATTTGGGATGATTCGTTGTCTATTCAAGTATTCCACAGATGCAGGGTATATCAAGTTGATTGTGGAGCTTTAATCCGCTGTTTCTGAGGCTGCTGGGAGAGATTTCCCTTTCTCTTTGTTCTCACAGTTCCCAGGGGCTCAGCTTTAGATTTGGCCCCGCCTGTGCGTGTAGGTCGCCGGAGGGCGTCTGTTCTTTGCTCAGACAGGACGGGGTTAAAGGAGCCGCTGATTCAGAGGCTCTGGCTCACCCAGGCCGGGGGGGTAGGGAGGGTCACGGAGTGCGGGGCGGGCCTGCGGAGGCCGGCGTGACGCTGCAGCCTGAGGCGAGCCGAGCGCTCTCCCTGGGGAGCCGTCCCCGGGTCCCGGGACCCTGGCAGTGGCGGGCTGCACAGGCTCCCCGGAAGGGCGTGTGGCTAGTGACCTGTGTTCGCACACAGGCCTCCTGGCTGCGGCAGCAGCGGCCTTAGCGTCCCATGTCCGTCTCTGGGCTCCGCACTCTTAGCCGCGGCTCGCGCCCGTCCCTGGAGCCCTCTCAAGCAGCGCTCTTAATCCCCTCTCCTCGTGCACCAGGAAACAAAGAGGGACGTAAAAGTCTCTTGCCTCTTCGGCAGGTCCAGACCCCTCCCCGGACTCTCTCCCGGCCAGCCGCAGCGCACCAACGCCCTGCGGGCTGTGTTCACGCCGCCAACCTCAGTCCTGTCCCGGCGCTCCGACAAAAGCCGGAGCCTCAGCTCCCAGCCCCACCCGCCCCGGCGGGCGAGCAGACAAGCCTCTCGGCTGGTGAGTGCCGGTCGGCCCCGATCCTCTCCGCTGGAATCTGTCCGCTTTGCCCTCCGCACCCATTGCTGTGCACTCCTCCGCGGCTCCGAAGCTCCCCCACTCCGCCTCCCGAAGTCTCCACCCGCGAAGGGGCTTCCTAGTGTGTGGACACTTTTCCTCCTTCACAGCTCTCTCCCGCTGGTGCAGGACCCGTCCCTATCCTTTTGTCTCTGTTTAGTTTTTTCTTTTGCCCTAACCAGGTACGTGGGGGGGTTCCTTGCCTTTTGGGAGGTCTGAGGTCTTCTGCCAGCGTTCAGTAGGTGCTCCGGAGGAGTTGTTCCACGCGTAGATGTATTTCTGGTGTATCTGTGGAGAGGAAGGTGATCTCCGCGTCTTACTCTTCCGCCATCTTCAGCCTTGTCAATGCTTAATTTTTTATATCCAACAGGATTTCTCCTCTAAACTCCAGAAATATCTGCCTACATCAAGACTCTTACTTGAGTATCCAGTTGACACCTAAAACTTAATTATGTCTAACACTGTGAACACCTGTTTTTCCTTCCCAAACCTGCTTCCACCTCTGTCTTCACCATCTCAGCTGGGGACACTTGCCTATCAGAGTCTAGGCCAAGTATTATGTCTTCTTCTCATACGTACATTTAATCTGTTAGCAAATCCATTGGCTCTGTCTTCCAAATACATTCAGATTCTAACATTTCTCATTGTATGCACCATCCCTGCCTCTGTCCAAGCCACTATCATCTCTTACCCAGAATATTTCAGTAGCCTTCTAGCAGGTCATCCTGCTTGGTTATTTTTTCAGTTTTCTGATCACATATAATCTTATCAGTGAGGTCTTCCCAAACGACCTATTGTCTGATTGACTGTTTGAGATTTCTCACTTCTTTATTTATTGAAGTATAGTTGATGTACAATATTATATAAGTTACAAGTGTACAACATAACTCACAATTTTAGAGGTTATACTCCATTTATAGTTATCATAAAATATTGGCTATATTCCCTGTGTTGTACAATATATCCGTGTAGCTCATTTTATACATAATAGTTTGTATCATGTGATCCCCTACCCCTACCTTGCCCCTGCCCTGTTCCCTCTCACCACTGGTAACTACTGATTTGTTCTCTATATCTATGAATCTGTTTATTTTTCGTTATATTCACTAGTTTGTTGTATTTTTCAGATTCCATAAGTGATACCGTACAGTATTTGTCTTTCTCTGACTTATTTTACTTAGCAAGATACCTTCCAAGTCCATCCATGTTGTTGCAGATAGCAAAATTCCATTCATTTTTATGGTGGGGTAGTATTCCTTTATCTTTATTCATCTTACTGATGGACACTTAGGTTGCTTCCAAATCTTGGCAATCTTAAATAATGCTGTGTTGAACATTGCGGTGCATGTATCCTTTCAAATTAGTGCTCTTGTTTTATTTTATTTTTTTTGGATATATACCCAGAAGTGGAATTGTTGGGTCATATGGTAGCTCTATTTTCAGTTTTCTGAGAAATCTCCATATGTCCAAACAACCCTATTTAAAATAGCATCTCAGCAATCCCTAATACCATTCCCCCTTTGTTTTCTTCTGTATACTTTACATCATTAGACAAATACTATAGTGTACTTTTTGGATATTTCATCTCTCCTACTTAGAATGTAAGCTTCAAAAGGTCAGAGATTATTGTCTGTTTTTCACTGTTGTATCTACAGAGCCCAGAATACTGCCCAGTACAGAATAGAGGCTTATTTAAAATATTTTTGTATGTATGAATGAATGGCAATATGTCTGGAATACTTGCAGAGTCTTCTTTGTGATGAATAATACTCACCTAAAGTTAAATTAGCATGGTTACTAAACAAAATACACATTTTGTGTATTTAAAAATATTTTAGAGCTGGAAGATTCTCAAAAACCCAGAGACTTTTATATAGGAAACATTTTCAGAGCCAAAAGGTACTTCCCAAAGAGGTTTGGATTAAAGGATGCCTGCTCAAGATGATCCGTGGCCTTCAGCAGTATGATTATAAACCCACCTCTAATCCTCTGGTGAAATATCCCTGACTTGGTATCTGTAGTTCTGGGTTGTAATTGAGTTTTTGCAACACACCAGTGATGAGATAACTGGGCAGGTTGCTTCATCCACGTTGAGCTTAATCTGTAAATTGGTGATAATAATAATGAAAAGTACTCACAAGACTGTGGTGAGAGGACCAGCTGACATCTTGGACATGTTTTATAAAATCCCAAACATGCCATAAATATAAGAAATCTAAAAACAAAACACTACAAATATAAGGATAAGGACTGTGTTTTCAGGCTGTGAGAAAACATAAAAGTTAACAACTTCAATTCTATGATTCTCTTACCACCATATTTTTCTTTACTATCAGAGTCGTTCAAAATCTGATTAAGGGAATTGTTCAAATCTGTTTGAGAGAATCCTTTAGGCAGCCTGACAATATTTCAATAATATTCAGGTTCCAAACTTTATTCCCAAATTCTCTAAGCTGCATTGGCTTTTCAGCTACGAGTCACATCAAGGCTCCTCTCTTCCTCCTCTGGCCAGGCTTATTCTGCCATTACCTTTAAAAATTAGTCTGGCAAATGCCCAGCAGGTGACCAAAGCAAAACACATACGGGATCGAATGAAAGTTGGGGGATATCTAGGCCTCAAATGTGCTTTGGGACTTTAGTTATAACTAAAATGACTATGCAGACTGATCAAGGGGGCTTTATTTCCTTCTTTATTATCGTAGTCAGCATCACTTACCCATTACTGATTATCACCTTAGTGCTAAGAATTCTACTTGGCCATTTATGTATGCTATTCCCTTTATACTTTATCTTGTCTCTATGAGGTAGGTATTATTATCTTTATTTTACAAAGGAGGACATTGGAACTCAAGGGGGAGTAAAATTATTTTCCAATAAGGAGGTACAGAATCAGCCTTTAGATTCAAATCTGACTTCAGAACTTTGGTGATCATGCAATTCTTTTTTGTAATAGTCAGTCTTCTCCTCCATTTTGATATGGATTTCCCCTAAAAGCAGGGGAGCCTCAAAAAAAGTGGAGGAGGAAACAAAAGGACAAAACAATAGAACTGAACACAGCAGAAAGATTAAGGCTTGGAGGAAGCGGTATTACATTCTTATCACAGAATTTTCTTTGGACTCAGGCGTACTCTTCCCCGGTCTTGACCTAATTTTATTCAGACTTTGGCAGGTGAGTGTGATTGTTTCCCTGGCCTCCTGTGAGTTTACAGTTTGGTTGGGGTATTACTGAAAGTCCCTGTTACTATTGACTCTAAAGTGACTACCAAATATATAATCTGAAAATAAACAGGATTCTCACATCCAAACATTCGGTACAAAGGTTTGATGGATATACCCTTCTTTGTGTTTCTTTCAGACTCTTGGTAAAATCCTACTGGGTGATTTGTTCCTTTTGCACATATAATTCAGCACCGAATTAAAAGAATGTGAACCCCTTATACACTATGGCCCTGCTTCTAGCTCACCTCTGGCCTTGCTGGTTCTTATTAATGATTCATTTCTTTTGACAGGAGCGGCCACACTTCAGGACTTCTTGGGGGGAAGAAAGTTGGCAGAGAGAAGGTCCACAGTGAGTAGTTAAACATTATATGAATTAATACCCCCGATCAATAGCTTAATGGATGAAATGCATTGATTGCTTTGAGAATTATGCTGAGGTCTACAGTAATAAGCAGAAATGTCTGATTTGACATCTTTTTTTTTTTTAATATGTCTGCAATGTAATCTACTACCAATTACACAACAGCCCCGCCAAAGGAGTGCTGAGTGGTCCCACTACAGTAGTAACATGTTAGAAAAGCTCAAGTTTCAGGACAATTAGCTTCTGGCTTCAGTTTATTACCCCATTTGAGATTTAAAAGATTTTTTTCCATTGCATTCCAACAATGCTTATGTGTCTGGGGCTAACACTTTAAAACAATAATGGAATGGCAAATATCTGTCTGGTTGGAGTTTGCCCAAGGAGAAGTGTGTATTAGAGTTAAAAAAAAAAAAATCAAGCAAGGCAGAGTGGACAAAAAAAAACCAAACAACAAAAAACTCCAACTTCTTTAATTTCTCAAACTGCCCAGAGTTATAATGTTTTATGAAGAAAAAAATGCCTTTCATTGCTATTTTGTAGAAAATCCAAGAAATGCTTTGGAGAATATAAATATCCCTGTTTATTTAAACCAATTTCCACATTGTGAAAAAGCAGTCCAATCGATAATTCATATCTGTGTATCTCTTGGGTGAACATCACAAGATGTCTGGTCTGAGATATATGACTCTCTCCTTGAATTGCCTAGTACTACACAAAACTGGCAATCAGGGATTTTTTTTAATGGTGGTGATGACAATGGAATTTATTGAGTCTATTCTGTGGCCAGGTACTGTGCTGAAACTTGATGTGAATGATCTTATTTAATTCTCCGAAATAGCTCTTGAGTTAGCTCTTGAAAATAAGAATGCTATTATTTTCGCCATTTTATAGATGAGAAAATTGAGGCTTGGAGGGTCTAATAATTAGAGGGTTTCAAGGCTAACAGTAGTAAGTGCTTTGGAAAACTACTCTTGAGGCTTTAACCACTAGGCAGTACTACCTGATGATGGTGATGATGGTGCCGGTAGTGGTGGTGATAAAGATGACAAAGGCAGTAATAGACCTGGGCAAACTTCTTGTTAATTTCCTGTATGGTTTGTTATGTAACTTTCTTTCCTCTAGCTCTCTGGGTCATTTTCTTTGCTGTCTCAGATATCTACTTCCTTTATCCCAATGTCCATTTTGAAATGTTTTTATCCTAATCTACTGTTTTCTCCTCCTGCCTCTCACACGCTGTGATCTCATACTTCCTGTGGTTATTCGGGAACTGAGGTGGGTGAGGTGATTGACTACAGGCCCCCACTTCCAGTGAAGGGATGAGTGCATCACTGAGACGACTTACCTGTAGTCAGTGTACAGTAGTGGTTCTCTGCAGCCTCTCTCAACTCAGGATTCCTAAACATCTAATGGTGGATATGATCAAGTTTAGAGAGCAACCCACATCAGTATAATGTTTTTCTATCTAAGGCTGTGGTGAAACACGAATTTTGATATCCAGCATGTACTGATATCATTAAAATCCCAGCATTTTTTTACCCCTTGGAATAAAGAATGCTTTCTGTGAATTAAAATATTAATGTCCAAAAAATTACAAAAAGAACCTATGCAAAAATGAATCAAGCAAAATAAATAAAATAAGTGAATTAGCAAGGAAGCAATAATATGGCGTCGACCTAGAGTTTATAGTGCGTTACTGGCTGTCTCCTGTTCTCAGCTCAGGTGAGGTATTTCCAACCTAGGTGCGTTGACATGTTAGCCACAGGGAAGGGCCCATCCCCTTCACACAGATGGCTTTCCTTTGTTTGTACTCTCCTGAGATTCTTCAGAGCTCCTGGCATGTTGGCTTTCCACTCTGGAGTGGCTAGAGAGGGAAACAGTGCTTCCCTCCACTGTGCGGTAGTAGTGCCCTGGCCAAGGTCAGCTTTGGTTCTGTTCTTGCAGCACTTTGTTATGTGGCTCCATTATCTCAATGGCATCAGAAGAGCTAGCATTTGTGTCTTCTGCCTGGAATGCAGTTACCCATCTCGTCTACTTGGAGAATACCTACTCACCCTTCAAGAGGCAGCTCCATTGTCTTCTATTCCCTGTAGCGTTCCCTTCATCCCTCTCTTACCCGCAGGTGGAATTGCTTGCTCATTCATGTTTTGCTAACACTTTATGTATCGTATTGCACTATAAATATGTGTTTGGTATTTATCCTCTGTGAGACTATATTCATGAGAGAGTCTGGCTTATTCATTCCTTCTTTGTATCTGCAGCACAAAGCAAAATGCCAGGTCCATATTAAGTTTATGGTAAATGTTTCTTGTCCTGCACCGAGGTTCTATGTCCCTGACTCTGTGCTTCATCTCCCCAAAATCATTATAATATTTATAGTATACATACCACACAGTAGATACTGACCCAAGAGCCATGATGTTGGATTATTTGTCATTGTTCTGCAACAACTTGGATATCAATTTTATTATCTGTAAATTCAGAGGAATAGTTTAGACTTATTTGCTTTCATTCATTCATCAGCTCATGTATTAATTCATTCAAGATATATCTATCAAGTACTTTCCTTGCCCCAGACACTGGACTTTTTAAGTATAAAATCCCATATTTTTTAGTTAAAGCACTAAATACTTTAATTTAAAAAAACAATAAAGTTTGTATAGCCAGTAGAGTTAATTTCACAATGCTACTTTATTTTTCTTAATTAGTTATCCATTTTATACATATTAGTGTATATATGTCAATCCCAATCTCCCAATTCATCACACCACCACCACCCAACCCCACCACTTTCCCCGCTTGGTGTCCATATGTTTGTTCTCTACATCTGTGTCTCTTTTTCTGCCCTGCAAACCAGTTCATCTGTACCATTTTTCTAGGTTCCACATATATGCGTTAATATATGATATTTGTTTTTCTCTTTCTGACTTACTTCACTCTGTAGATCCATCCACGTCTCTACAAATGACCCAATTTCATTCCTTTTTATGGCTGAGTAATATTCCATTGTATATATGTACCACATCTTCTTTATTCATTTGTCTGTTGATGAGCATTTAGGTTGCTTCCATGACCTGGCTATTGTAAATAGTGCTGCAGTGAACATTGGGGTGCATGTGTCTTTTTGAATTATGGTTTTCTTTGGGTATATGCCCAGTAGTGGGATTGCTGGGTCATATGGTAATTCTATTTTTTTTTTTTTTAAAGAACCTCCGTACTATTCTCCATAGTGGCTGTATCAATTTACATTCCCACCAACAGTGCAAGAGGGTTTCCTTTTCTCCACACTCTCTCCAGCATACATTGTTTATAGATATTCTGATGATGCCCATACTAACTGGTGTGAGGTGATACCTCATTGTAGTTTTGATTTGCATTTCTCTAATAATTAGTGACGTTGAGCAGCTTTTCATGTGCTTTGTGGCCATCTGTATGTCTTCTTTGGAGAAATGTCTATTTAGGTCTTCTGCCCATTTTTGGATTGGGTTCTTTGCTTTTTTAATATTGAGCTGCATGACCTGTTTATATATTTTGGAGATTAATCCTTTGTCCATTGATTCATTTGCAAATATTTGCTCCCATTCTGAGGGTTGTCTTTTTATCTTGTTTATAGTTTCCTTTGCTGTGCAAAAGATTTTAAGTTTCATTAGGTCCCATTTGTTTATTTTTGTTTTTATTTCCATTACTCTAGGAGGTGGGTCAAAAAAGATCTTGCTGTGATTTATGTCAGAGTGTCCTGCCTATGTTTTCCTCTAAGAGTTTTCTGGTGTCTGATCTTACATTTAGTTCTCTAATCCATTTTGAGTTTATTTTTGTGTATGGTGTTAGGGAGTGCTCTAATTTCATTCTTTTACATGTAGCTGTCCAGGTTTCCCAGCACCACTTATTGAAGAGACTGTCTTTTCTCCACTGTATATTCTTGCCTCCTTTGTCATAGATTAGTTGACCATAAGTGTGTAGATTTATCTCTGGGCATTCTATCCTGTTCCATTGATCTATATTTCTGTTTTTTTGTGCCCGTACCATATTGTCTTGATTATTGTAGCTTTGTAGTATAGTCTGAAGTCAGGGAGCCTGATTCCTTCAGCTCCGTTTTTTTCCCTCAAGATTGCTTTGGGTATTCGGGGTCTTTTGTGTCTCCATACATAATTTTTTGTTCTAGTTCTGTAAAAAATGCCACTGGTAATTTGATAGGGATTGCATTGAATCTATAGATTGCTTTGGGTAGTATGGTCATTTTCACAATATTGATTCTTCCAGTCGAAGAACCTGGTGTATCTCTCCATCTGTTTGCATCATCTTTGATTTCTTTCATCAGTGTCATTGTTTTCTGAGTACAGCTCTTTTACCTCCTTATTTATTCCTAGGTATTTTATTCTTTTCATTGCAATGGTGAATGGGATTGTTTCCTTAATTTCTCTTTCTGATCTTTCATTGTTAGTGTATAGGAATGCAAGAGATTTCTGTGCATTAATTTTGTATCCTGCAACATTACCAGATTCACTGATTAGCTCTAGTAGTTTTCTGGTGGCATCTTTAGGATTCTCAATGTATACTACCATGTCATCTGCAAACAGTGACAGTTTTACTTCTTCTTTTCCAATTTGTATTCCTTTTATTTCTTTTTCTTCTCTGATTGCCGTGGCTAGGACTTCCAAAACTACGTTTAATAATAGTGGCAAGATGGACATCCTTGTCTTGTTCCTGATCTTAGAGGAAATGCTTTGTTTTTTACCACTGAGAACGATGTTTGCTGTGGGTTTGTCATATATGGCCTTTATTATGTTGAGGTAGATCTGTGCCCACTTTCTGGAGAGTTTTTTTTATCATAAATGGGTGTTGAATTTTGTCAAAAGCTTTTTCTGCATCTATTGAGATGATCATATGTTTTTTATTCTTTAGTTTGTTAATATGGTATATCACATTGATTGATTTGTGTATATTGAAGAATCCTTGCAACCCTATGATAAATCCCACTTGATCACAGTGTATGATCCTCTTAATGTGTTGTTGGATTCTGTTTGCTAGTATTTTGTTGAGGATTTTTGCATCTATATTCATCAGTGACATTGGTCTGTAATTTTCTTTTTTTGTAGTATCTTTGTCTGGTTTTGGAATCAGGGTGATGGTGGCCTTGTGGAATGAGTCGGGGAGTGTTCCTTCCTCTGCAATTTTTCGGAATAGTTTGAGAAGGATGGGTGTTAGCTTTTCTCTAAGTGTTTGATAGAATTCACCTGTGAAGCCATCTGGTCCTGGACTTTTGTTTGTTGGAAGATTTTTTTTTTTTTTTTTTTTTGTGGTATGTGGGCCTCTCACTGTGTGGCCTCTCATGTGGCGGAGCACAGGCTCTGGACGCGCAGGCTCAGTGGCCATGGATCACGGACCTAGCCGCTCCGTGGCACGTGGGATCTTCCCGGACCGGGGCACGAACCCGTGTCCCCTGCATCGGCAGGTGGACTCTCAAGCACTGCACCACCAGGGAAGCCCCTGTTGGAAGATTTTTAATCACAGTTTCAATTTCATTCCTTGTGATTGGTCTGTTCATATTTTCTGTTTCTTTCTGATTTAGTCTTGGAAGGTTATACCTTTCTAAGAATTTGTCCATTTCTTCCAGGTTGTCCATTTTATTGGCACAGAGGTGCTTGTAGTAGTCTCTTATAATGCTTTGTATTTCTGTGGTGTCCGTTGTAACTTCTCCTTTTTCATTTCTAATTTTATTGATTTGAATCCTCTCCCTCTTTTTCTTGATGAGTCTGGCTAAAGGTTTATCAATTTTGTTTATTGTCTCAAAGAACCAGCTTTTAGTTTTATTGATCTCTGCTGTTGTTTTCTTAGTTTCTATTTCATTTATTTCTGCTCTGATCTTTATGATTTCTTTCCTTCTACTTACTTTGGGTTTTGTTTTGTTCTTCTTTCTCTACTTCCTTTAGGTGTAATGTTAGATTGTTTATTTGAGATTTTTCTTGTTTCTTCAGGTAGGTTTGTATTGCTATAAACTTCCCTGTTAGAACTGCTTTTGCTGCATCCCATAGGTTTTGGATCATCGTGTTTTCGTTGTCATTTGTCTCTAGGTATTTTTTGATTTCCTCTTTGCTTTCTTCAGTGCTGTCTTGGTTATTAGTAACGTATTGTTTAGCCTCCATGTGTTGGCATATTTTACATTTTTTTCCCTGTAATTGATTTCTAATCTCATAGCATTGTGGTCGGAAAAGATGCTTGATATGATTTCAATTTCCTTAAATTTACCAAGGCTTGATTGTGACCCAAGATGTGATCTAGCCTGGAGAATGTTCCGTGTGCACTTGAGAAGTGTAATCTGCTGTTTCTGGATGGAATGTCCTATAAATATCAATTAAATCTGTTTGGTCTATTGTGTCCTTCAAAGCTTGTCTTTCCTCACTAATTTTCTGTCTGGATGATTGGTCCATTGGTGTAAGTGAGGTGTTAAAGTCCCCCACTATTATTTTGTTACTGTCAATTTCCTCTTTTAGAGCTGTTAGCAGTTGCCTTATGTATTGAGGTGCTCCTATGTTGGGTGCATATATATTTATAATTGTTATATCTTCTTCTTGGATTGATCCCTTGATCATTATGTAGTGTCCTTCCTTGTCTCTTATTACATTCTTTATTTTAAAGTCTATTTTATCTGATATGAGTATTGCTACTCCAGCTTTCTTTTGATTTCCATTTGCATGGAATATCTTTTTCTATCCCCTCCCTTTCAGTCTGTATGTGTCCCTAGGTCTGAAGTGGGTCTCTTGAAAACAGAATACATATGGGTCTTGTTTTTGTATCCATTCAGCAAGCCTGTGTCTTTTGGTTGGAGCATTTAATCCATTCACGTTTAAGGTAATTACTGATATGTATGTTCCTCTTACCATTTTCTTAATTGCTATGGGTTTGTTTTTGTAGGTCCTTTGCTTCTCTTGTGTTTCCCACTTAGAGAAGTTCCTTTAGCATTTGTTGTAGACCTGGTTTGGTGGTGTGAATTCTCTTAGGTTTTGCTTGTCTGTAAAGCTTTTGATTTCTCCATCAAATATGAATGAGATCCTTGCCGGGTGCAGTAATCTTGGTTGTAGGTTCTTCCCTTTCATCACTTTAAATACATCATGCCACTCCCTTCTGGCTTGTAGAGTTTCTTCTGAGAAATCAGCTGTTAACCTTACGGGAGTTCCCTTGTATGTTGTCATTTTTCCCTTGTTGCTTTCAGTAATTTTTCTTTGTCTCTAATTTTTGTCAATTTGATTACTATGTGTCTTGGCGTGTTTCTCCTTGGGTTTCTCCTTCCTGGGACTCTCTGCGCTTCCTGGACTTGGGTGGCTATTTCCTTTCTCATGTTAGGGAAGTTTTCGACTATAATCTCTTCAAATATTTTCTTGGGTCCTTTCTCTCTCTCTCTTCTCCTTCTGAGACCCCTATAATGCGAATGTTGTTGTGTTTAATGTTGTCCCAGAGGTCCCTTAGGCTGTCTTCATTTCCTTTCATTCTTTTTTATTTATGCTGTTCTGTGTCAGTGAATTCCACCATTCTGTCTTCCAGGTCACTTATCCGTTCTCCTGCCTCAGGTATTCTGCTATTGATTCCTTCTAGTGTGTTTTTCATTTCAGTTATTGTATTGTTCATCTCTGTTTGTTTGTTCTTTAATTCTTCTAGGTTTTTGTTCTTTAATTCTTCTAGGTCTTTGTTAAACATTTCTTACATCTTCTGGATCTTTGCCTCCATTCTTTTTCTGAGGTCCTGGATTATCTTCACTATCATTCTTCTGAATTCTTTTTCTGGAAGGTGGCCTATCTCCACTTCATTTAGTTGTTTTCTGGGATTTTATCTTGTTCCTTCATCTGGTACAAAGTCCTCTGCCTTTTCATCTTGTCTGTCTTTCTGTGAATGTGCTTTTTCTTCCACAGGCTGCAGAATTGTAGTTCTTCTTGCTTCTGCTGTCTGCCCTCTCAACTCAGTTTTGAATATAATTCAAATTAAGATAACAACAGTTAGCTTCTGAATCAAATTTATTCCTCAAATTGTACTATTTTTATCAACTAATTAAAAAAAAATCAGTTCCCCCAGTGATCACAGATCAGAATTTCTGGGTTCCATCTCAGTGTTTTTTTTACCTTTTTAAATCAGTCAGAATACTGATTAATGTGTATTACATAAATTTAAGCAAATGGGGAAAGTTTTTGGACTGAAAGAAATCTCTGCGTTTGTTCAACAGATATTTACTGAATCCCTAATATGTGCCTACTCTTGTCACATATACCCAGGATAAGAAGATCAACAAAATAGGTCTCTGTCTTTGAGAGGTTGATAGATTTATGGGGAGAAACATGGATGTAAACTTGTCAGTGTTAGAAGAAGGGCTCTGATGGAGTATTCAGGTACATTTACAGCCAACAGGAAGAAATGTGCTCAGGTGTGGCTGAGGGCAGGATGGAGATAGGAGGCTTGTCAGAAAAAGGTTTCTTAGACTCTCCTGGCTTCTAGGCTTGGTGCTTCATGTCAACAGATGGCGCATGAGGTGAATCTCAGGAAATACGTGTGTTCCTGCAGTCAGATAAAACTGGAGAGAGGGAGAACTTTCCAAAAAAGAGAAGCAGGGTTAGCATGAGCAGATAAATGTGAAATAATACATCATATTTAGGCAACTAGAAATACACCAGTATGGTGAGAGAGAAAGGGACAAGCTGGCTTTCAAGGAGACCTGAGGCCGTGGAGTCAGCATGGGCAGCAGCATGTCATCTCTTGGCTAAGATGCAAGAATAGCAACTTTATCCTGAACCTGGAGGGAAATCCAGGAAGGTCTTATGCAATAGAGCAACTTGATCATTTTTCAAAAACTGCTAGACACTTAAATGTGATTTAAAATATTTACTACATTTCAAAATCCAAATTTGGCAACTCAGAAACATTTGGGGTCTCTTCTGCAAGCATTTTTGCTAAATTATTATTTTTTCAACAAATGGGAATTTAATACTCAAATGAGATCACACTTTTAACATGAAAAAGGGAATGGGATCTTTCATTCTATCGACATCTCCTTTCCATACTTGAGATTAGACCTATACTAAATTACTAAATTCTACTTTTTACCCCTAGAGAGATAGTGATTCAGTATTCAAGATGTCCTGTTAATGGAGTTCAAAACAAAGGCTTGGCTTTTGCTTCTCAGACTTAAGTTTATGAATCTGAGAAAGAAGAAAACAAAAACATACAGATTGAGATTTTTAGTCAGGAAGGTGTAGGTTGATTGTTATATTAGTGTCGAGTGAAAATACATTGATTGTTGACTTTTTTAAAATGCAAAAACCACAGCACCTGATCTAGCATAAATTGTTTATTTTTTTCCTAGCAGTTGTTCAAGGGTTATTTACAAATCAATAATAAATGGAAAACACCAAACTTGAGAGTCCTTCTGAACTAATACTGCCAACTCTGTTGACCAAATGTTGAGAGATTGTATCAGGAAAATACATGAAAACTTTCTGAATCTTTCTTCAAGAGAAAAAAGAACAACAGTAATAGAATTTCGTCATAATGCCTTTCATTGGGACAATGTTGTGTCTTCCTAACTGGTTTGCTACTTTAAATCTTTTCCTATTCTACGGTATCCACACTGTGTTTCCTACAGATCTTATCAATTTGAAGGCACACAAACCTTTTTTAATCTTGGCTCTGCAGGTTTCTTACTCTGTGGCTCTGCTCTGCTATCTGTAAGACTGAAATAACAATGCCCATTTCAGAAGAATGAGAGGTGCTGAAAGGATTAAATGGAAACTTAGATGTAGGGTCTTGTGCTTAGTAGGTCTCCAATACCTATTTATTAAGTTTAACAATGGCACACTTCAGTGAATGTAGTGAATGTTTAACTTTTCAACTAAGCTTATTATTTATGGTTCTGAGCTAATTGCACAAAATAAGATAGATCCAGGCATGAAAACAATTTCATTTCTAATAGCTGGATTGTAAAAATCCTCAACTTGTTGGATGTGGAACACTATGAATAGAAATATTTTCAGGACGTCCTGAAGCTCTAAGCCTTAATGTTAACACATGTGTACTTGTGGAAAATTCAGCTGCTTCCAAAAAGGAGAGCCAGAGCTCTTCAGAAGTAGAAGAAAGCACTTCAAACAAGTGATGCCCTCAGTAGCTGTCAAGGCAAACTGGCTTTGTTTTTGATGGATTGTGGGAATATCCCCTGCCTTTTACAAAACAATATGTAATTGTCATTAAGAAGCCAAATGGGAAAAGAAAAGGGGATTATGTACCCTTGGGAACTGGAGAAATTAGTACAAATAAGATATTGAAAGCTGATTACCAGTAATTATAATGGTTCACTACTAGATCCAACCTGATTCGGTAATGAACCTGGTGAACCTTGAGCTAGTGCAAAGACTGAGTACTTGGACATCCATCCTCCAGTATGTCTTTGAATTCCCAGTGTCTTCTTCTAAGCTTTCTGTTAGTATTACCAACAGAGAGAAGTAGAAACCATTCGCTTTAAAGTAGTGTTTCTCAAACTTCTTGGTCCTAGGACCCCTTTACACTCTTAAAAACCTTTGAGACCAAAGAGCTTTTTGTTTGTTTGGGCAATATCAATTAATATTCATCGTGTTAGAAATTAAAAGAGAATTTTTATAAATATTTGTTAATGTATTTACAATAGCAATAATAAATATTTATATGCCAGACTATGTAATATATATATATATTTTTTTTTTTTGCTGTACGTGGGCCTCTCACTGTTGTGGCCTCTCCCGTTGCGGAGTACAGGCTCCGGACGCACAGGCTCAGCGGCCATGGCTCACCGGTCTAGCTGCTCTGCGGCATGTGGGATCTTCCCAGACCGGGGCATGAACCCATGTCCCCTGCATTGGCAGGCAGACTCTCAACCACTGCGCCACCAGGGAAGCCCTGTAACATATTTTTAATGAAAAATGACTATATTTTCCTCCCCAAATAAGAAGATGGTATTGTTTTACATGTTTGGAAATCTCTTTAATGTCTGGCTTAAAAGAAGACAGCTGAATTCTCACATCTGCTTCTGCAATCATTCTGTTTCTACATTTTCTTTTGGTTGAATTATAGGAAGAAAATCTGGCCATATAAAGATGGTATCTAGAAAGGGAGGAATAATTTAATAGCCTTGTCAGATAATTATGGGTATTTCTTCTTTGATACTATATACCAAGACTCTAGAAGAGGTAGTGTCTTAAAATTTGATTGCAACATAGAGTGTGAAATAGTATCAATAAAATTTTTGTACAGTGTTATATAAGAAAATCATTGAATGGACCTTCTAGCCCTGCAGGATTTTCTAACATTGTAGATTGGTCATAAGGAGAATATTGGTTCACCAAGTTATGTGGATCCTCTAAACAATGACATGACATATTTCATTATATTAAATAATCACATCTGTTACTATTACCTCTGATCACATCAAAAGAGTATTGAAATATTGGGAAACAGACATGCTCATGATGATGGCAATAAGTATTTCAAAATTCTGCTTCTTGTTTGAGAGCTTTTACATTTTATCATTGACAAAAAATACTACCTTTTGTTTTTCTTGAAGTGACAGGTTCACTTCATTTATTTATATTTTTGATTGTAAGAACAATGGTAAGAACTCTACATGCTTAATAGGTTTTTAAGTATACAATACAGTATTGTTATATATAGGTACAACGTTGTACAGCAAATCTGTAGAAGTTATTCGTCTCATTTAACTGAAATTTGATCAGCAACCCCATATTTTCACCTCTTCCTAGCCCCTGGCAACCAGCATTCTATTCTTTGCTTTTATGATTTTGACTGTTTTTAGAACATGGAATGATGCAGTATTTCTCCTTCTGTGACTGGTTTATTTCACTTAGCATAATGTTCCTAAGATTTATCCATATTGCAGGATTTCTTTTTTTTAAAGCTGAATAATATTCCATTGTATGTATATACCACATTTTCTTTATCCTGTCATGCATCAGTGGACAATTAGGTTGTTACCACATCTTGGCCATTGTGAATAGCACTGCAGTGCACATGGGATTGCTAATATCTCTTTGAGATCCCAATTTCAATTATTTTGGATAAAGACCCAGAAGTAGGACTGCTGGGTCATATGGTTGTTCTATTTTTAATTTTTTGAGAAACCACCATCCTATTTTCCCTTGTGGCTGCACCATTTTGTATCCTCAACAAGAGTGTATAAGGGTTCCAATGTCTCCACATCCTTGCCAACACTTGTTGTCTTGTGTTTGTTTGTTTGTTTTGCTGTTGTTGTGGTGGTTTGATAATAGCCATTCTACAGACTTGGGATAAAATTAGACCCTTTTCTTATACCATAACACAAAAATCAACTCAAAATGGAGTAAAGTCTCAAACAAAAGACCTCAAACTTTAAAACTTCTAGTTGAAAACATAACAGAAAATCTTCATAACACTGGTCTTGACAATGATTTCATGGATATGACACCAAAAGCAGAGAGAGCAAAAGCTAAATAGATGTGGGACTACATCAAACTGCAAAGTTTCTACACAACAAAGGAAACAAAGGCAACCTTCCGAATGAGGTAGAATATCTGATAAGGGATTAGTTTCCAAAATATATAAGGAACTCCTGCAACTCAGTAGCAAAGCAAACAAACAGACCAACAAAAACAAACTGAAAACTTGAGTTAACAGTGGGCTAAAGACGTGAATAGACACCTCTCCAAAGAAGACATACAAATAACCAATGGGCACATAAAAAGATGCCCAATTCACTAGTCATTAGGAAAATGCAAATCAAAATCATGAGATATTGCTTCATTCATTTTTGACAAATTGTCTGCCAAATACTCAAGTCCGAATAGTCATATTTTAAAGCCTTTTTTCAAGTAAACATGGTGTTTATAAAACATAGTGACTAGTTCGGCTCATAACTCAGAGAATCATACAAGGGTATTTCCTTTCCTCTGTAGACAGAAGGCTTTATGCCTACCTCCTATTTCATCATACACATTATTAAAAAGACATGTTTGCAAAATTCTAGATTTAATAAAATTAATAATTTTTATTGCTTCATGAAGGATTTCTTAAATGATCCTGGCCTTTTCTCTTTCTTTTTTTATTATGAACCCACGGCAGGGCAAAATGTGACAAGTGTGGTTTGAGGCCACCGTCTGGACAGTTAGCATTTAGGCGCCAGCACTGCCTCTGTCAAACAAATGGCAACACGGGGGGAAGGCCAGTCATTTCTTTACGTCATCATAAAAAATACTTCTGCTTTTTCAGACAGCTCCAAATGGTCTCAGGGCCCCCTAGGACACTGGGCACCCTAATTTAAGAACTGCTGTTTTAACTTTTAAAGCCATTTCACAAAACTGTATTATTCCTTCTTTACGTCTGGTCATTTTATAGATGAGGATGGAGTACTGGCAGAGTTAAGGGGTATTTTAGCACTTAGTACATATTAGGAGCTTAAGAATCTTTGTGATAAGAGTGAATAAACTAGGCATACTTAAAAGACAGGTCTCCTGACTTCTGGCTCTGTGTTCCTTCGACTGAAGATTTAACTTCTTTTAGATTTGGGGGGATACAAGGAATAGGAGACACCTAACTGAAGTTAGGAGTGAAGCAGGAATACCTAAATCTCTAACCCTCACACTGTACCACACTCTGAATCAACTTGTGTGGCAGTAGTTACCTTGACTTGTTACATGCAGAACTTCCCGGGGTGATTTCAGTTCAATTGGCTTCAATCTAAGTAGACCATGCTCTGTGATACCAGTTTCTTTGTTCCCAGCTGGCCTCCCACTAATCTCCTGTGAAAACACAGGCACCTCTCCTGAGAAAGGAGCTCTTAGAACTTGAAGTGTAACTCCTTAAAGAAAGCAGGGGGCAGGGATGAGACAGCAGGCCAGGGGGCAGATTCAAGTCAAATTGGCTTAGGACAAATACTCTTAAGTATCACAGGGGTGCTTTCCCTATTCCCAGGAGGTACTGTCCACATGAAGACAAAGCAATGCTTGCCAACGGTTGTCCCCAGAGGGAAGCCAGAGGACTACAAAATAAGTTATCCTCCACTGCTAGTTCAGCCAAATCAGAACTGTAGAACATCCAAACTGTGGTAGGGTGAAGTAGCATAGGCTTGTTCTGTGAACACATGGAGAACTTCGCTTTCCAGGGCGGTGCTTTTGGCACCTTAAGTGAAAGCCAAATTAACTCAGGGAAAAGCTGATAGTGACTAACAATTCCTACAAAAGACTATTTTTAGAAGCAAACCTGGTGAAATCATAATGGTCAGTCAAGAGAAGGACTGCCCCAATGACCTAATTACCACTCGGTGGGAAAACTGAAACCAGCCCTGGAAAATTGCATCAATATTATGTCCTTTAATGGGCATCATTTTTAAAAATACCCATGGCTATCCTAAAAAGTTTCCCTTTCTTTATGAGTAACCACATACTCAGAGCCAGTTTCATTTCAAAAACACCCAAAAATAATAGTGAAGTTCTTCAAATTTCATGACAGCCCCCTCAAAAGCTCTAGTCTTGAAATGTTACTTAGGTAATTAATTAAATGAGCAATCATGCTCCTCCTTCTGATACATCTCATGGACCCAGATGTCTGTGAACTTCTCATTAGGTAATTTAATGCCAAGTAAGTGAGTCCCTCCATATTTTAAGGTCAGAGCTTTCTTAGAGATGCGTTTTTATATACTGCTACATCTAAATACTCTAGTAATTGCCTCTGCTCTTGACAGATGCCTTTAAATTTCTTTTCTTAGCTGCGAAAAGAAAAAAAAATGCTACTTAAATAGAGTGAGAAGTTACCAAATGGACTTGCCTCAATTTTAGTGTGCATTTGTGGTCATAGTTCCAGAACCTCATAGGGAAATTCATCTAATTAATGGAGATGTAAATCTGGAAAACACATGGACTGGCAATGAAAACTAATTAATCCATTTATTCATTCAATCAACGGTTCTATAGTAAGCGTGTACTACATCGTCCTTATTGAGAGAATACATCATGAACAAAACCAGAGATGACCTCAGCTATTCAAGAGTTTAGGATCTAGAATCATTCTGTAAATGCTTGCTAATTTGATTTGACTAATTCAGTATATTCCAGGCATAAGTTATTTGGCTGAAAAATAAAGATAACAGGGCAAATGTTTTAAGTAAGTTTTAATTACAAGAATAATAGCCTAAACCCAATCATTTAACCAAAGCCAAAGTCGCTGGATATGAAATGTTGTTGGGAAGTAAATTATTCAACTTAAGTTTCTACTTTGATTCTTCAGACAGTTTGCTTAGCTTTTCTTCGTCTTCTGCCCAAAGCCCCTCCCCAAGGTACAGCTTTCATCAAGACCTAAGCAGTTATTCACAGTGAGAAAGCACACTGTTTCAGCCTCCCTCTCTCTCATGGCTGATTAGAACCATTGGAACTTCTCAGACATCCTTACACTCCCTTCCAGCTGCTTGTTGTAAACGGGATCCTACAGCTGTTCACAGGGGCTTCCCCTTTCAATTCTGCACCATCATTCTGATACATTTCTTTTTCACTGACTATCTTACTCTCCCACAAGCCCCAGAATCCCTTTTGTTCGAAGATATGCTTGTCTGGGCATAAAGGCGATGTGCATGATTTCAGAGCATATAGTTTGAAGTATAAAGATTCTTTCCGAGTTTTTATCACAAAGTCCTTATTGTTGTGGCCTGTTTTCACAAGCCAAGATGGCCTTCTAATTCCTCAGCTATCTGCCTGCAGTTGCAACAAACTTTGCTATTGGGTTTTTTGAATTGTAGAGGCCCAGTTAAAGGTTCAGCTTGGAGTCTTATCTTTTAACTAGTAGCACTTCTGAAACGTTATCAGTAAAGCAGATTATTTCTATGAATTCGAGTACCTCTAGATCCAGCTTTTTCATATTTAGTGTCTGTTTCCATTTAACCACTGCTCTTTTATTCCCTTTCATCTCATAAATGGGTCAAACTCACCAGATTTTGCCTAACTGTTATGGTGATGAAAATAAAGAGAAGTTACTTGTTAAATCATATTTTTCAGGGACTAAGGCAGAAAGGGGAAACCTCTTGACGTAGGTTTTACACAAATGCTCAGGATAGTGGGTCAGAGTTCACTGAAGCTTGGGCCCTACCGCCCCCTTCCTTTATAGGAAATTGAAAACTGTTCTTATAGTTCATCAAGGCCGTGGGTAATGTTCACGTTGCCTCTGGGTGAGGCTCACAGGGGACAATCCTAAAGCCATCTCTATATTAGTCAAGCCTAATATTGCTTGATCTGGAATATTTTTCTCTTTATATACTATTTGTTGCATGTTACTCCAGATAAGAGTTTAATATAACAATAAAGAGATCTTCACTCCTCCCTACACTAGATATCACTAGATTTCAGCTCGACTTTCTGAAAGATATGGTTTTTACCCTGTTAAGGGTTGAGAACACATATACCAACATTCCTGAATGGTCGGTGATTATATTCCAGCAGAGGCCAGCAATAAACATGTAATCAAATAAATGTTAAGGTAATTTCAGATGACGATAAATTTTAGGAGAAAAATAAAGCCAGATAATGGGGTTGAGGGTGAGCCATAGGGAATATGGGTGTGGGTGGGTGAAAACTTTAGCTGGGAGGACAAGATGAGGAACCTTCTCTGAGGGGGGACATTTGAGCTAAAAGCATATCAGATGACAGGTGGGCGCCAGATGTGGAAAATTTGTGGGGGGAGCATTCTAGGGAGAATGATGGCAGATACAAAATCTTGAAGCTAGACGAGAAGTGGCAGAAGACCAAAGTGGCTGAACGGTAGTGAACAAACTGGAAAACTTTGGGGAAAAGAGGCAGGAGAGAGAAAATGGATCTCCTGGACCCTAGCAAGGATTGGGATACTTTGGCAGCTGCAGTGGGAAACCACCGATCCTTGAAGCATGTATGAAATCCTGTGAAATTTCTCTCGATGAAGTCCTCAATATTTTGCTTATAAATTATCTTCTCTAGTTAACTGAATACAGCAGTAACACCAGCTTTATATTGTATCTGCTGATTAGGAGTCATGCTGCTTCTCCTTAATTCTCGGTGTCTCGCTTGGGTTCCTGGTAGCTATTGGTCAATAGTCAATAGGACTCTTCAGATGGAAAATCATGGGGTTCCTAGCTAGGTTCTTCTGTTTACCAAAATCAGCAAACATTTATTGAGCACTGTATTCTTTGTGGAGCACTTCTGGGCATTGGGCATTCATCTGCAACAGCATTGCATTCCTAAAATATAGCTGAGATGTCAAGCACACAAGGAGAGCACGAGTACCCTTCCCTTCAGCCTTCAATTCACTTCACTCTTAGCGAGCGCCTTCTCAGCTTTCTTCTACAATCCTCTCCAAGCTCCGTATCCCTACAAGCCATCTCTCAGAATCTGTGAATAACCAAGATGGTATTTTTCTTCATCTGGTTTGTTCTGTTTTAGTCTCACCTGAATTCTGCCTCTTCACTCTTAAAACTTGTTTGGATAAGAAGGCAGCAGCTTGTCCTTGGGTACCATGAGGTCTACTGTCAAAACCAGCGCTTAGAATTTGCAGTTCACACTTCTTGTGAAATGTAAAGAGACCTTCAACTCAAGTCTTTTTAAAATGTGTTGAGCCTACTTTAAGTAGGTTGTCCTACTATGTATCTGCCCTCATCCAGTATTTTCTCTCTGAATTTTAATCTAATGCCTCAAGTTGAAAAAAAACCCAATGCCATTTATGCTTACCTCTATACTCTTGGAAACATGGTGCCCGTAAACTTTTTTAGATGCATTTATAAACTCCATCTCTAAAGACTTTGAGAAAAAACAGATGAAAAACACTTCTATTTTGTATTTCATTCAACTAGTGGTCCTCAACTGTAAGTGATCTTGCTCCCTAGGGGATGTGTGGCAACTAGAGACATTTTTGTTGCCACTGCTTGGGGTGGAGGAGGGGGCATTGCTGGCATCTTCTGGGTAGAGACTAGGGTGACTGCTACTGTTCACAGTGCACAGGGCAACCCTCTACAACAGAGAGTGCTATTAGTGCCCAGGATGGAAACCTTGAAGGAGACTCATCCTTAGGAATCTCACAACCGATGTGTCTTTTACTGATCAGTAGTCACAAAGCTTTAGTGTAGAATTTGTCATTATCCTGAAATACTGAAAATTTGTTAAATAATTTGCTAACAATCTGTTAAAGATTTTAAATATAATACTTTCATACTTAAATCACTCTACAGTATTGCAGGTTGCATTTCCAGTGATATAATTTTGTTATGTAATAAAAATCATGGTGTTTACTCCAAGCCTGCTAAAAATCTTTTGCCAAGTTAATGAAGAAGGCTAGTCTGAATATGTTTGAAAGATTTAAAGACGCTATTGGTGTTCTAATTAGAACTAAGTTGTGTGTAAACACACACTCATACTCACGCAAATATATGTGATGCCGTATTTCCATCAGTAATCTTGCATTAAAAGGTATTTATAACCTTTATGGTTGATGGCAGGGAAACCAGATCAACTGTTGAAATCTACAGGATGAATCACAAATATCTCTAATACCTAAGTTCAAATATTTTCCTAGTTTTGTCATTTGAAAACAAAACAAAGCAAACAAATAAATAAACAAAAAGTTCTTATAACATTGGTCTGTCTGCGGCTCACGTGTAACTGTCATCATGAGGGAAAGAGGGAGAGAAGGGAAGAGTCATCAACTTGAAATGTACTTTCCCAGGTCTTGTTAATTGGATTCTTTTCCATTGCTTGTTTTCAGTAAATAAATCAATTTTGAACATAAAATGTCAGGAATAGCATAATGTTTATTATATGAATGTGTTTGGGGGTTGGCTTTTCAGAAGGGTTGGTTTACCTTAAAGGGTATAATTTCATTTTCTGCGTAGCCCTACAATAACCAAAGAGACCAAAAGACTTCCGGCCAGGGTGCAAACTTCTTGAGAAATCCCCAGAATAGCACAAATGATATTGTTGATCATTTCTACCTCTTAGCACCATGTTACTTGTGCCCTGTGAACAACCACTGTTGCCAGTATTGTTTCAGGTCTATGGTTAAGCCACCAGAAATAGAGCATGATGGTACAGAAATGGTGGCATTCAAGACTTGGTATTTACAATAAGCCGTTTCCCTGGAGGCAGATTCCAACCTCCTATGCGGATCTATTTTCCCAGTGATTATCTCTCCTTCCCTCAATGTATTCCTGTGTTTGCTGGACTGGTTTGAAGGGTGAGGGTTAATGCACTGGGTGTGTATGTGGGAAGAAGTCCACACCACTACCTAGAAGCTGTTAATCATTCTGATTATTATTTTAACATTGAGAATATACTCTGTCTCAGAGAGTAGAGCCTGCACACAGGAAGCAGGCAACCAATGTTTCAAGACTGGACTACGCAATCTTATGAGCCAGTCAGCCTTTTTCTTGTCTTAATGATGAGGCTACAAGATGAGCTCTTTGAACATTACTGTGTACTCAATTTATATACATGACATAGATTTGTATAACAAACCGGTTACCTGAATTTATTAAATTTATAAGATGCTTATATATTGCCAGCAGAAACAATTGCTTGATCTTTTGGCTTCAATAAAGCTAAAGAGAGTAGAAGATAATCGTGGTATTAATGTCCTTAGGTTTTTCTCTTTTTTATTTCAATATCCTTCATCCAAAGAGGTATTGATATATATGTGCTTTGGGTCACATGTCTCACTCTTTTGATACCAAAAGTTATTTCGACATTAGTTATATCACTGAGTTTTACCAACTGCCTGTGGTTGGACCTGATACTGACTCTCAGTGCTTGGTTAAATAGGCTATGTACATATGATATGTGTATATTCTTTTCAGAACTAATTTACTTTTATTTCCAACTTGTTTCTGGGAGAAGAGAGAGCTACTTGTCCCTTTGGTCCAAATACCTTGACTCCAGGTTTTTTGTCCCCTTTCAATACTGACTGCTCCCCTGAACCTCATATACTCTCAAGGACCCAGTAGCAAATGATCAACGTTGCATATTTATACCCCGTTCCAAGGGGATGTTAGAGGACAACAAGATGAAGGGGTGAATGGGGGGCTTGCTTATGATAAATGGTGGCTTCTTGGCTAAAGTATATTTACTAGAATTATTAAGTACTTCGGTAAAAGATAACTTTATAACTGAAGAGGCAGTTGAAAGTGTACATACATGGATAAAATTATAATCCACCTTGCACTATAAAAAATGTAAACAGGGACTTCCCTGGTGGCGCAGTGGTTAAGAATCCGCCTGCCAACGCAGGGGGCACAGGTTTGAGCCCTGATCCGGGAAGATCCCACATGCCACGGAGCAACTAAGCCCATGTGCCACAACTACTGAACCTGCGCTCTAGAGCCCATGAGCCACAACTACTGAGCCCTTGCACCACAACTACTGAAGCCCGTGTGCCTAGAGCCCTTGCTCCACAACAAGAGATGCCACCGCAATGAGAAGCCCACGCACTACAACAAAGAGTAGCCCCCGCTTGCCGCAACTAGAGAAAGCCCACATGCAGCAGCGAAGACCCAGCGCAGCCAAAAATAAATAAATAAATACATTTATTTATTTTAAAAAATGTAAACAGAAAATACCTGATATGACACCATGAGCTCAGGAAACAAGCCTTTATGCCATCTCTCAGTGCCATTGGCTGGATTCTTTCAGGGACAAGACAGTTACTCTGAGATACCAAGCCTGCTGACACACACCTGCAGACAACACATGAGAAATGGATGAGGTTAAAATATTTGCAGGTAAAATTTTGAAAATTTATAGTGGAATGCTATAACAGTGTTTCTGTTTTTTCTGGAAAGCTTACCACTCCCAGTAAGGCAAACTTGATAAGTATGATGAAATGGAAAATACTGGAGAAAATTCACCCTGTGTCACCGTATGTGTGTATGTGTGCACACAGCGCGTGTGTGTGTTTGTATGATTGAGGGGTGCTTTTAACACCTCCTTCTAAGACACATATATCTTGGATTTAACCACAGTTGGACTGGTTAACAAAATAGTTTAGTGGAGCCCTTGCATTTTTCTTTCTTTTTGCTATTGTTCAAGGAAAGACATTCCCCGATATATGAAGGTAAGGGGTGTTTGATGAAATGTACCAAGTGCTAAAGTTTGACTCTGTATTCAGTCTTTCAGTGGTGGTAGAGTTTGTGGAGGTGTCACTGTAACCGAGGGTAGGGACTTGAAGGAGGCATTCTGTTGTCTATGGAAAGAGTAATTGATGAGCCATCTAGGGCTGGCTGCTGGGATACTAGATCTGTAAAGGGAAGTATGGCATTCTAATGCTAACACTGAGTAGAGGCAGGGACCAAAGAATGGACCAGCTGCTCTTATTGGGAGGACATGGTATCACAGGCCTTTCAGAAGAGTGATCAGACCTCAAGGGAATTTTGTGCCTCCTGGTTGGGCTCCGGATATGGTCTAGAAGCTTGACCTCTATACTGCTCTTTCAAATGCTAGCTATTAAGGTGCGACAGCTTATCTGTTATCTACCTTGCAATGTATATCGTAAAACCTGTCTCAGGAAGAGAATTTTGAGAAAGGATGGACAGACGGAGAGATTAGAAGATGGGCTCATCATGAAGGAAATGGCCAGTTTGTTCTGTAGCTTACGAACATACACAAGAGCAAACATGAGTTCTAGATTCATATTAGTTGTAAACCCCAAGTCCTTTATAGGAAGGAGGCCTCAAGAGCACACTGACCATCTGCTTAATAACAATATTAGCATCAGTTTGGAAAAGCAACCTCAGACATAACACTTAAGAATGAGATTTTCTGGAGCATAAAATTACAATTGTTTTTCTAGTAAAAGGATAAAATAAATGTCTATTCAAGCTAATTACTGTCCAACTTGTGATTTTTTTTGTTGTTGTTAGCATGTAATAAACCCAACTCATTTTATTATAAAGGGCTATGAAACAGTTCCTGTATAATATTATAAAACCTGCAAAGATATGACAGCTGCAAACTTTTTTTTTCTGGCCACGTTCACTTTAACTCAAAATGTCTGTAGTCAGCAACCAAAAAGTAAATACATTGAGAAAATGAAAGCCATCTAGTTCAATACTCGTTTTACTTTAGGATTTAAGCAATTTTTAGAACGTGGATTTCCAGGTGACAATGAAAAATATAGGGACCATGGGAAATGGAATAACATATTCCTGGGATAGAAAATCATTATTGGAAGGACTGGAGCCATGGAGTTAACAGCCGAGAGGTGATGATTGTGACACCAGACCATTAGGATGACTTTTTTGCCATATTATTTCTAGAGCTCAGTTTGATCTAGGCAAGCTGTCAGGCCTCTTCTTAGTTTGCCCAGGACTTCCCCAGTTTTCAGACTGGAAGTCTCGTGACTCAAGAACCCCACAATCCTGGGCAAACCAGATCTTTCTTCACTCTAACCCTGGGGAAAACAGCTAGCTTCTTTGGAAGCAAAACGCCTTAGAAGAACACATGCCTTTCTGCATTAGACGCTCTCTGAAGCCGAGATATGAAAAATGTGCTTCTCACTTTCAGGATACCAGAATTCCTTTGGTACCTGAAATTAGTTATTTTTATTAGTATTGCTCCAGAAGGAGTTTCTTTGCCGTTCAAATATTCATTCCTTGGTCCTAAAGAGTATCTCCTCATCTCAGCTCAAGTTAAGGTTTTGACCTAGACATTTGAAGTATCCTCCATAAGTTACTTTCTAGGTTCAGCTTAAGTGGGACAAGGTCATACGTCATCTACCCTCCCAACTGACAAAGGGCACTTTTGTATTCAGTGGATGAAATGGATATCCTCACACCTTTCAAAGCCTCTCTTTGCTTTGATACAGTGGTACCCACGGGAGGGGGAGGAGACTAGCAAAGATAATCCCCAGGACAATAATTTTTATTTCAGGAGTAGCACACAGTTTTTATTATGTAAGCGTATTATGTTTGCTTGGAACAAAAGCTACCATCAAGAACCGGACAACCCCAACTCTAGGCATCTCACTTGGGAGGGAAGACTCAGTTTGCGGGGGGGTGGGGTGGGCAGGTCACCAGAGGCAAAGTGCAACGTGCCGTTTCTAAGTCAGCTCACTGTTGAGGTATCCGTGCAATCTGGGGTTACGGCATGATCCACCGTGTACCAATTATGCCGTTAATATGCTTCATTTACTAGATACACACATCAGAACCAGAGTTTTTCTCAAGGGCAAAACCCAAGTCAGGCCGCCAAAGCCACAAATCACGTAAGCCTGCACCGAACACCCACAGAAAACAGTGCAGCATGCGTGTGCGCCTGTGTGCGTATATTTGTATCAAAAGCTGAAAGAATGGCCTGGACTGAAGTTAGGGGGAGATCAAGACAGTAAAGAAGACCCCAGATACTTGTCATCCTGGAGGTAAAATTGGACAGACGCAATTAGAAACCAGAAATGCAGTCTCAGCCATTCACCTAGGAATTTTTGACAAATCTTGAAAGATATTGGTATTATGTTCTTATACTATGAGCTTTGAGTTGTGCGTCTTTTTAAATGTGCTCTTTCACTCTTGTCCTTTTATCAGAACGTCAGCGCCTTCGATTGCCCTACCTTACTCTTTTAACTAATAAGTCACCAAGCTCTTCATTTGTGTTAAGTTTCAAATGACTAAGGACACTATAAAATTATGTTCCTCATATATATCAAAACCTGTGAGAAAAGGAAAGAGTAGGAAAGTAGAGTTTCAGACATTAATGAGGAGATGAGACAGGGTTTATTTGGTCCTGGAGATTCCCCGGCACCAAAAAGCGAGTCCCTAAGTGGCTAGTCCATCCGCCGCCAGTTCTGAGGGTGAAGGGGCTGCATCTGAGCAAGCGTGTTGAAGGGCTTTGGAGAGTCTCCCTTTTAGCTTGAGTCAGATGCTCTTTATTTTCTAGGTGGAGGAGATGAGAATAAGATGTTGACTACAATATTTGTATGATATTGACAACGTCTCAGGGACAAATTTGATTTCATAAAAGGAAGGTGGGATTGAGAGAGGACACGTGGAGGATATCAGTCTCCTTTATCCGTCAAATCTTTATTCTTAAAGATTTGATCTTTCTTTTATGAGCAAGTACTCTGTATTTGATACAATTACCAAGACAAAAATATATATTTTGTTCAAAAATTTAGAAAGCTGTATATCAATAAATTGGCACTGGTATTACTAAAATGTAATAAAAAATTCTATACAGTTGCCCATTTCCAAGTCACTACACGATTCAGATTGGTCAGGTGAGATTTTTGTGAATTGATGAGTGTGTGTATTCCTAATGGAAGCCACTCTTATCTATTTCTCACATCATTCCTTATGTGAATACTACACCTGTATATGTTTGTAATCAAGAAATGACACACCAAAACACCCAGAATATTAGAATGATGAGAATGAGACGCCTCTTTGTAATCAAGCAATGCCTTGTTAAAAGGTTTTAGAGGATGTGGCGCCACAGAATTTTGTGTCTTTCGTAGTCATCGCTGGTGTTTACTGGGTGCTTGCTTACGACAGGCATTGTGTTAAGTGCTTCACATATAGTGTCTCATTTTATTCCTAAAACAACCGCATGAGAAATGTACCAATGTTATTTTTTTATAACTGATAGAACAGGCTTAGAGCAGACATTTCTCAGTTTAGCATGACATTAGTTTTAGTAAGTATAAATATTCAGTGACTAAAGTTACACTATGCTTCTAATGGAGATATGAGTAAAAAAAAAAGATGCAGTTTTAAATCTATATACAAAGCAATGATATAAAAACTGAATTTGTCCCAGAGAATTAGGGCACTCTGCATTAAAATTAAAATTTTAAAAGTGTAGTTATCAAATAAGGATACAAGTTTTAACATTCATTTAAGAATGAGACAAAGCACATTTCTTTTAAATAAAACAACATATTCTTAAATTACTCTTACAGTTGACCTAAGAATACGGAGGTCAGCGTTTGACTGTTGAAGAATGTAGGTCCACATGACGTTCATCATGTCTAATTGCACAGTCATGCCAACAGAAAAACACACAGTCACAGTAGGCACTTTATGAGTATTAGGCGCTGGGGTTAATCAGTTGATAATTGGGTCTAAATTATTTGCAACTAAAATTTTTAAAAATTTTTATTTACTTGCAACTAAATTTTGAATCACTTGAGTCCTGCTGTTGCATAGAACAGATTAACTTTCCAACTTTGCATGTGTCCCTGGCCTGTAGCTGAGAACATGAGGAAGAGAGTTATCCTGCCCTCTAGGGGTGCCTTGGAGAAAAACGTCCCGAAGCACAGCTACCCCAAACAAGACACTCTGCTCATTCCTAGCCCTGCACGAAAGGGTGGGAGGGGACACCTGGGCTGGAGAGAGGCCGTGGAGTCCTCCTGCCTCTGGGGTGTGCCTCCACGGGCTCATTCTTGGAACTGTTCCATCATATCTTACAAGGATCCTAACTGTACCAGACCCTCAATTATTTTGTTATTGAAAGGGGAAGTTTACAGCCTGCTGTCAGTGTTCAGCTGCATGTTATGTTATTTCTTTAGCCTTCATGTTCTAAAATGACTGTTAGTGGCTGGATTTCCACCTAGGAGGGCAGGATCCATATGGGGGCCCCCCCACACACCCAGTCTGCTGCTGAATACTGGGCAATGCCTGAAGCAACCCCTCAAGATAACAACACGTGTTTCCTTGTAAAGAGCTTGACTTTCTGAGAATCAGGCTCTCTTTTGAACATAAACAAGTTCCTAGGGAGAGATAAAGGGTAGGAGAGACTCATGGTTGCAGCAACATCAATTCAAAAATAGTTGTTGATGGCTGAAAGTAAAACACAGAGCCTGCCCTGTACTCGGGATAAAAGCATGCATGGGGAGTTAACACTTACTGCACAGAATAACTAACTGTCAGGCAGTACACTAAGCAAATTATATACAGTAGATTTTTTAGTTACTGACTATACTCCTAAAAGGTGGTTTTTGTTATCACTATTTTTTTTTTTTTACAGAATATAAAGGCAATTCTAAAACGATAACCTATTTAGGGTCACACAATTAGAAAATGGCAGAGAAAAATTTGATCTTTCATCTTCCTAACTCCATTTCCTGTGCTGTCTCTGATTACCATAACCTCCGCCTTATAACTTATAACTTTGTTGTGTTTGGGGAGAACAGAATAGTGTAAAGGAGAAGAGAGCTAATGATAATGTTTGTAGCACCATCTAATTAAAGCTGTAAAAGAATGATCTATAGAAGGACGTGAGAGCTCTCAGTTTGCTGGGGAGTCAGAGGCTTCAGGGAAAAGAGAGAATCAGAATTAACATTACACGTCTTTAGAGAAACTAGGTAGGAACAGAGGAAGTAGGGAGACTTCAGGAAGGAGAGGAAGTGCAGGACTTCCCTGGCGTCCAGTGGTTAAGATTTCACCTTCCACTGCAGGGGGTACAGGTTCGATCCCTGGTTGGGGAGCTACGATCGCACGCGCCTCTCGGCCAAAAAAAAGCCAAAACATAAAACAGAAGCAATATTGTAACAAATTCAATAAAGACTTTAAAAATGGTCTGCATCAAAGAAAATCTTAAGAAAACAGAGAGAATGAAACAGCATGAGCTAACTCATGATTAATCATTTTTCATGTAATATTGCAGATGTGTTTAATCAGATTGCTGCTCCACCTCTACGCTGTATGGTAGTTTCAAATCTGATTAGAAGGAAGGGATCAGATGAACAAAAAACGTGGCAAGAAAGATTTTTGAACTTGAGTAATATTGAAAGAGAGCAGCCGAGACAAGGCACTGCAATTAGGAACCCCGACTAGTTTAAAAAGTCACGGGGATTCTGTGAAATGGAAGAAATTAAGTGTCAGAAGCAAGAGTAGCTGAAGCACAAAAATATTATTGAGTGGGCTTCAGTCAAATTTGGCCCTTTCCCCAGTTTTACTTAAGAATGTGTTTGCTTAAATGTATAATTTAACATTTATCCTCACAATCATGTTTTGCCTCCCTGGAATGATGAAACAATTATAAAGTAGGGAAGAACATTTTACAAGGTGTTGGTGGCGTAGTGTGTCTTGATGACAAACTCAGGAACGCAAGGCAGACCCAAGACTAGCCATGCCCATTAATAGAAAGTGTGCGTCAGACTTGTTTAGTTTATGTCATGGCCAAGCCACACACATGCATGGTTTAAAGGGAACTATGGAAATAGTTCAAAGTTATCCCTCCTCCAAATGGAAAAAATAAAAAAATCTTACTTGTCACTTCTTGCCAAATTTTAGCTGCCCTTCATGCATGCATGTAAAACCGATATTGTCAGTTGCTGGAGGCAAAGTACATATGATAGGTTTGGAAAGGAAGTATAAGAATGGTGCATAATATACAACAGTAAGATGCGTCAAACTATTTCACCCTTAGAAATGGGAGGAAAACAGGCTTCGATCTGTGTAAGCAGATGGGCAAAAACTCTAACTCCCAATAAGCAAATTTCTGCTTGTCCAATAGGAAGAAGAAAAATGTCCTTTCCGAGCACATGACCTAAAAGGAAACGTAAAGATTGGGTTGATCCTTTGGAACTGTCACGATAGTGACACAGTCCCTTTGACCTTGGAATTTACGTATCTAGTTATCTGAAAGCTTATATAATTAAATTCCCTCTCCCCTGTCTTCAAAACTTACTTTTCCTTCATTATCAGTTTTGAAGCCTTGATTCTTTCGGATAATGTTGTGAATTCTCCCCTTTGTGTTGTCCATAATGACATTGCCTCAGAGAAAAATCAAGTTTCGGGCTTAGTGCATATTTAAGAATTCACTTTCAACATCTTGATGTGAGCCAGAGGTCTGCCTAACAACAACAAAGATGAATGCAGAAGGAAATTTAGGTTGACAAATACCAGTCCCACCTGTGTTGGTTAATAAGCAAGACTCCAGCCCAGCCAGTAATCCTCTGTCATTTCCATGTATCCAATCAGTTGCCTGGGAATTATCCCAATAAAAAGAATACAGTGTATCATTTATCAGGCAGCCAATTAAAAGGCCTCTGCAGTAGTAGGATAGTTGGAAGCGGGCTCTCACAAAGGAAGCAGGATGGGGCCAAATCAGCATGGGCCTTGAGGGAATTCAAGAAAGTAAGTTGTGGCTGACTCATAGAGGGACCAGATTTATAAAATATTAGAAGGAGTTGGTAACATGTCAGTTATTTCTTCTTGACAAGAATTTATTTAGGACATCAGCGTGCAAAAAGGCAATGAATAACCTCAGGTGATCTTACCAAAATGGGGCTCTAATTTTTGTAGCTACAAAATAGTTTTCATAGAGTATTTCCTTTGATCTCTAAGACCTATTTAGCATTAGAAGTCTTGAAAACATGAAAGGAAAATAAATAAATAAATAAATGAAAATTAAGTAAGTACAAAAATTCCATAAGTTTATTGGGCATCTTTGACCCTCTCCTTAATGAAAGTCATCAGCAGAATGAACAAGAGTTGACAGGGACCTTCATAATCCCAATTTTGGAAAATGGAAACAATTCTATGTTCTCAAAACCCTGCCAAGTCACAGATTTCCACCCTCATGATCACCTTGGCTGGTGAAAGTTTCCTATAATAAAATTTTAAATCCAACGATTAAACACTTTCTAGCCCCACTTTAGCCAATTTACTAATCTATAACATTGATTCAGTATCTAGACATGTCAGGGAAAAAAAAAACCATATAAATGTATTTCATGGATTCCAGGATAGACTTTTTTCTTACATTTTAACATTTATGAATCTGGGACAGATCTAACAATTGATGTGGTCATAAAGCATAGTACAATAAATTAATTGTTGGTATTTTTAATTGTTTAGCCCTAAATAAATTAATGATATGTCATGAAGTTTGGAGTATCACAGGGTGAGGAAGCATGGAGCCTTTGGTGCAGGGAATCAACGGAAACTCTTTCCTGGAAGAGTTAAATTTTAAAATAGTTCAAAAAAAACCCCATGAATCTAGGGATCTGTGTCTTGGTTTTCACGAGATAGACCTCAAAAGCCGATGTATGGAAGAATCAACCTAAAGTGAGTTGTTCAATGAGCCCAGTCACTCATTTTCTGATTATCTTACTTAAACCAGCCTTAGTAAAGAGAAAACTTAAAAACCATTTAAGGCTCATCTAATCTGTTGCATGGTATCGATTGTCTGTAAATTATTTCAATAAAGAAAACAACCAGATGGCTTAGGAGGCACTTACAGTTTAAATATTCAAAACAACTTCGCTCTTGTGAAGGATTGTATTATAGAAAACAGCCATATAAATCAACATATTTTAGTAGATACTATAAGATTTCGCTCTTAAAATGTCTCGTTAGTGTTCAATTGAAATCATCAAGAATTAGCTGAATACTTAATGTGTGCACTGGAATATATTAGATACAACCTGAGATTTTGGTATTAGACAAACGGGTTCAAGTTCTAAGTGCAATATTTACCATCTGTGTGATCTTGGAACCTTACTTCACCTCTCTGGGATCCAGTTTCTGTTTCTTTAAAAAGGAGACAATAACACTTGACTGAATCAGGTTTAGTTTCAAACAAATAAGATTCTATTGTGAAGTGCTTTAGAAAAGTGCCTGGTACACAATACACTTTCAGTAAGTGACAGCTATAATAATACTTTTTATTACAATTAGCACCCTACTATTGGACAGCACCTATGAATCTAATTCAGTTAAAGAAGTTGTTTCTCATTTCTTCTGCCCAGAACAAATTAAAGCCTGAGCATTCTAACTCTGTCCTGAGACAGTGTCTAACGTGACTTGGCAAACCACAGATGGGTTCCAATTTTATTAGCTGTACAGGAAATTTCTGATTGATTTAACCTCTAAAAGACAATACCGTGTAATTAACATGTAACAAATGTCAACTCTTGTTATTGCTGGAACGGACAAGCCCTCCAGATCTCTGTCCTATTCCTCGCTTTACTATGCATCAATGCATTTTTTTTCCCTCTTTCTTTTCTTTTCACTTTCCCATAGCGCCTCGTTGCACCCAGTTCCCTTTGAGTGATGTTGGGGACAATTTCAGTTGTAGTTCTTCCTGAAAGTCAGTTATTTTGAAACATAAAGAGACATAAAGAGATAAACACCACCTACCTCCTCTGTCTTGGATGGCCTAGAGCCAGAAGTGATGCAACTGGTGTGACGCTTCATCAAGAGTGTTTTTTTTTTTTTGTATTTGCATATCTTAGTAATTAAGGGATTGTTTTTCCCCCAGAAGCAATTTGTCTAAATCCTTTAAAACAGCATGATGGGGGGAGGGTCTCTCCTCGTTTCAAATTATGATATGATGGAGATTAAAACAGTGTGGTGTCAAAATATACTGTGCTTAGAGTTGAGACTGCTGAATCTACCAGTGAGATCCCGGGCCAATCACTTTACCTCTCAAAGCTTCAAATTCATCTTTCTCAAAAGGATTCCCTGAAGTCCCTTTTAGTTTTTGTATTCTATGATGAGAAATATAGATTGTTGAGTGGCACTGCAAGTTCAGCATCCTCTTAGCAAGGTTATCAATGGGGAGAAGCCAAGACAGCTAAGGCATGCATTGCCCTTTCCCTGTAAAGATGCTGCATCTGATCTGTGGTATGTGGGGTGTGCTTTTCAAACTTTTCCGTTAATAGAGGTAGACCATTGGCTGGAGTTATGGCTGGAAATGATTTCCACTCTCGTAAGCAAATTTGCTTACTTTTATCAGCACCAAACAGAGAACTTGGCCACATTAATGCTGAATTCCATTGGATTGACTCAAACATTGAGTGGTGATGACAAATATAATGAAAAAGAAGCAGAAAACAATTTTTAAAAATTATGATTATTTAGTGATCTTAGTCTCCGTGCTGTTCCTCACTCTACTGTTACCCCAATTCATTGCTCTAGCCCTCCACTAACTACACACACACACACACACACACACACACACACACACACACACCTCACTTTTGTGTTTAGAGATTAGCTTTCATTCAGTTGTTCATGCAATAGATATTTATTGAGCCCTTGGCAAAACTTTGAGTAAGAAACCGGAAGAGATACTGATAGTTAAGACAAGAAGAGCAGAGAGCCATTCACAAAGAGCTTACTCTCCATAAGGAGAACTAGGCGACATACGTAACTAACTAGAGTAAAAGGTAAAGAAGAGAGATTACAAAGTGATATGAAAAAAGATACAGTCATACTGAGATAGGAATTCAAGGAAGGGGAAATTACATAAGTGGTTTTAGAAAGAGTTTGTGGAGAGGATGGCATTTACTAAGGCTCTTGAAGGATGGGAGAATTTGGACACAAAAAAGTAGGGTTGAAGAAGCAGTCCATGAAGTTAGAACTATGTGAGAAACCCTACAGTCATGAACAGAGAACCCTAGTTAGGGCTAGAGTCAAGAATTTTTACAGAAGCATCATGGGGGCTAAGGCTGGAGGGATATGTGATAATCAGACCATGGAAGGTTTGGATGACAGGACAGAGATTCGAAATGTATCTGGTAGGCACTGGGGAATTAAAAATAGGTCCAGCAGAGTCTTTGCAGGTAGAAGCGTGGCTGGTTCCATCTGGCCTTCAGGTCTTAGGTCAGTGCTACCTCCTCAGCAAGACCTACTTAGATTAAAGCAGCCACTTGTATTTCTCCTCGGTTACCTTCATTATGTATTAACATTGCTCTATTTTGATCTGTTAATAAAAATTACAATCTAATTGCCATGCTTCTGTGTTAATGTATTTATGGTCTGCCAGTACCTTCCAGAGTGTGACTTTGAGAACAGAGGTGCCTCATCATCTTCGGTCATGGCTGTTACTCAAGACCTGGCACATAGTAGGTGCTCCACAAATAATTGCCCACAGGGGTGAATGAAGGAACTTGAACACATTTAATAAATCCTCAGCTACGGATATCCTCGGCCTACAGATATATATGTTTTTCTTTTCTTTGCAGAATCTGGTAGAGGGAATAAAAATGTTTTTAATAATAAAACTCAGCTGCTGCCAGCCTGAATTAGTGGCATCCCCAACTACTGTAAGGACCTCTCTATTTACAGCGACTCTTCTCCCAGATGTTGTTGATGCCTGCTTTTCCTTTCCAAGTACAACTCAAACTTCTCATGTGTTCCAAACCACATGGAAGTGGAACGTTAAATCTGGGGGTGGGCATGTCTGTGTAATTTCCTTCATTTCTATAAGGTTTTGGTGGCTTTTTCTCCCCCTAGGCCACAGATTAGCTTAACAATTGCAAATCAGCTTCAGAGGTTTTCCCTTAAAGAAAAAGGAAAAAAAGAAGAGATAGCATGTTTGAACAGGCTAGGCCTGGTGAAAGTCTCTTTGTTTTACATCTTAAACTGTTCTCTCAGCTTTTAGCTTTTCTCTTTTCTTTGAATAAGTAAAACTCTCTCTCTCTCTCTCTCTCTCTCTCTCTCTCTCTCTCTCTCTCGATATATATATATATATATATATATACACACACACACACAAACATGTATGGTTCTCGTATATGTAATATGAGATATATGTCTGATATACGATACATAATCTGATATGTATGTATGGTCCCTACATGTATACACTCATGTATATATATGCTTCTTCAAATTGTCACAGGACCAGAGGACGTGGTGTGCCCTTCCTTTATAATCCCTACCAAGACTGTCCTGCACACGCACGCCTGTGTGTTTGAATACAAACTCCCAAAGGAGGGAGGAAAAGAAGTGTAGTATAAATAAGCAAACAACCAATTGACTTAGCAAATCCTTATTTAGCTGGCCTCTGATTTTATTTTTGAGAACCACTTTCCTTGTTTTGATTTGAAATGATGCCACCAAAACATATTACAGAAATATTGAGCTTTGCAAAACAGAACAAGTCAAATGAGCCTCCCCAAGTGTAAACAGAAATCTTGTTTGGATGAACTGTTTTTAAGAATCCAAATTAAACCAGTGGCGTCCTTTTAAAGTGCATGTGTGCCTCTCTTAAGTGCTAAAACTGTATTATGTTCCTGAAATTCTTTTTCATCCCAAATGTTCCAGTTAGGCTGTGGTTTTTTAAGTGTCCTGACTATAAATGGTTTTCATACATTCAGCAAACATGATTCTAGAGTGATCAGTGATAACAGAAGGCATCTGGGTGTTTCAGCACCCCGGGAACTGACCTTGGTAACACACAGCTTGGTGGAAACCAGTTGGGTGCCACTGTGAGTAAAGATGGGCGAGTTCCTAGCATCTGTTGCCCAGTAATTAGATCAAGTCTGTGTTTTCCTACCCTGAGTACAATTTACTTAAGTGCCTGTATCATGCCTTCCATCACACACGTGACTTTCCCCTTCTTTGCAAACCATTATTGGTGATAGCGACACATTTTGAGTTTAGGTTCCTGGGCTGAACATTACTTGTTGTTAACCTCTGAGAAGGTAAGCTGTGAGTAACAAGCTGTGAGTCCAGGCGTGAACATATTCCAGAGAAGCCCAGTTGTCTTTTCTGGATTGACCGAAAATGGAGATAGGGTGTTCTTTTTCCAGCATTTTATCAAATCAGCTTGTGTCTTGAGAGTCAAAGGAATAGAAAATTAGTCTCTTTTGCAAAAGTCCATTGGTCTGTCTCTGCTTGTCTACTTCACACTTGGAAAACAAATTTACTTGCCTACTACACACGCGATTGATCCTCAGAATGAAGTGTGAGTAGGAAACTATCCCTTTCCTTTCCTCCGTGGCCCCCACTCTTCCACCCCCACCCATCCCCACATACACAGCAAACACAGAGGGCTTAGTCCAGTGCTTCTAAGCAGAGCTTGCTATTTGGAGACCTACCGAGGTGGCGAATGGAATTTGGATGACGTTTCTCTGAGATAAATTTAGTTCTGGCTAATCCTGCCCCCACCCCCACCCCCACAATCTGAAGCTGGTTTAATGTTGAGCAAGGTCAGAGCGCAAGAACATAATTTCTGGCTGCCTTGTACGTGACTACTAGTGAGTGTGCCTAGTTAGCTTGCCCCCATACTTGTCTTTTGTGGACCAAATGGTATGAAAAGAGACATGGGGCAAGACTAAAAGGTAAATAAATCTAGTTATTTTAACAGACGTCACCAGTTACACAGCCCCATGGGTGTCCTCACCTTCAGTTCAGTAATTATACAATTATTCATAAACATTTTGGACCTCCCCTTTTCAGAATTGCTTCTAGAGCCCAAAGCACATTCCTTAAATATTTAAATATTTGAGGGCATATTTGACTTTGGCTGCAGTCAATTATCTTTCCCAGCCACAGCTGGGGAATCCCATTTGGATCTCAGAATTGTAGCTGCAACTACAGAAAGTCATGGGACTAGTAGTTTTACGTGTATAATAAAATGTTTCTTAAAATCCAAGAGGATTGTGAATGTGGACGTGTGAATGTCTATGTTTTTTTCAACTGGCATCACTGACATAAATGCAGAGATTCTCTGCGTGATTAGTCTGGGACCTAAACATGCATTGGATGGGTACATGTCAGGTCAAGTCAGCTCTGTGAAGGTTCAGCTGTGTTTAGGGGTGGGGTCAGCACTTGTGGTGGGATAATGTCTTCCTGATATTCCTAAGTGCCTATGGGGATAATGATAGACACAGGGCAAGAGAAATAGGACACAAAGAAGAGAAAATGGAGAGAGAGAGAAGGCAGGGGCTTTGATAACATGGAAGTGGTGGATAAACGGATCAGCAACAAGCCTTTGGGTCTTACTCAGTAGCACTGCTTCCAAGCCGTCCTCCCAGGATTAGGGGAGTGGTTTGTGTGATGGTTAATTTTATGTGTCAGTGTGACTGGGCCACAGGGTTCCAGATGTTTGGTAAAACATTATTCTGGGTGTTTCTGTGAGTGTGTTTTTGGATGAGTTTAACATTTAAAGCAGATTGCCCTCCCTATTGTGGGTGGGCCTCATCCGATCAGTTAAAAGCCTGAACAGAACAAAAAAAGTTGACCTTCCCCTGAATAAGAGGGAACTCCTCTTACCTGACTGCCCTTAAGCAGGGGCATCATTTTTGTTTTTGTTTTTTTTCCTGCCTTAAGATTCAAACTAGAACATTAGCTCTTTCTGAGTTTCAAGCTTGCTGGACGTCAGACTGGAACTACCCCGTCAACTCTACTGGGTCTAAAGCTTGCAGATTGCAGATCTTGGAACTTGTCAGCTTCCATAATCATGTGAGCCAATTCCTTATAACAAAACTCAGGTATAGATATAGATAGAGATAGAGATATATTATAGCTATAGCTAGAGATATATTATAGATATAGATATAGATATCCTAATGGTTCTGATTCTCTGAAGAACTGACTAACACAGTTTGGCTACTTATAATGACCTTGTATTCTGGAGTTCTGCAGACCTTGCCCTTCATAAACCTCCATCACCATATTAACGAATCCTGACAGATGAGAAGCTCTGATCTCAGTCAGCAGTGGGTGCGGGGAGTGGGGAGACCGGCAGCAGCTTCTGGTGGCTGCGTGTCTGTGCCTGAGGCTCCCGGGATTAGCACGATCCGCAGGTGGCTGGGGACAGACATCTGATCCGGAAGAATCCTCTCCTTCCTCACTCTCACCCTCTGCACCTCTATTCTGTTGGGGATCGTTACAGATTTTTAAACTCTAACTGTGGAAACGAATGCAGCTGCTCTTTGCAGTTGTTTGTGAAACTGAGTTAAAGGGAGGTCGCTGTGGCGCTGCAGGTGCAGTCATTAGACACATCTATGCTGTGTAATTAACCTCATTTCCATGTGAATGTCCACGGTTGGGCGCTGCTTAGAGAACTCACGCCATGATCATTACACTTACAGTCAATCCAATTGGACAAAGGTTCCCACACTTAGAGAAGGATCAGGACAAACCAGAGGGTAGGCCTCTCTCAAGGTCTCCAGTTGAATGTCTCAAAATAAACAACTGTGCCCTAATCAATTGTAAGGCAGGCCAGAGGAACACGCCAAGGCGCTACTTATGTGTCTGGAGCCCAATCCCAGGGGCCGCTGAATAGAATCTCCTGTGTCCACACTTTCAGTACAGTTGGGGGAAGGAGGTCCGGTGGCTACCCTCCACCCTGTCTCTCATCAGAAACTCCGGTTGTCCAAAAAGATATAAAATGGCTTTATTTTGCTTTATTTTATCCCCTTTATGTCCTTAGAACAGTTAGGAAAAAAAGAAAAAATCCATGCATGCTTCTCAAAGAAAGTTGGTGGAGCTGGCAAAGGTTTTCCACAATATTTTAGCAGAGCTGCAGCTAGAGGGCACCATCAGGGATATTTTCCCTGCATGTCCCAGATTTATTGACTTTTTTTTCCTCCTAAAACTCTCTAATGCTGCAGATGGGACACCTTGTTCTAAATGCTTTTGTCATAAGGTATGTGCTATGCATGTCCATCCTTTCTCAAGTTTGCAGTCAGTTCCTTGAAGGTAGACAACATGTCTTAGAATTCTGTTATGTCCCCAGAGATGGTTAGCACCATGCTGGCCGCTTCAGGGGAGCCCAGTAACGCGTGGCGTGTAACCAACTAGATGGAAAGAACCACGGTTTGTCAAATAATGGCAAGAATCTACCCAGGCTTGTATGGAAGTCTCTACACAGAACACATCAGTGACTGCACCTCAAAAAATGCAGATTAAGAATAAAGGAAGTTAGGAAAAAGCAAAAAGTTAGGTAATAAACTACAGTCCCTGAAAGAATGAAAGCACATGATATTTTTGTGCTAAACATAACAAACTGGCTACTGAAAGTATAATCCATGGACCAACTTCATCTGTCATCACCTGGAGTTTGTTAGAAATCCAGAATCTCAGGTCCCACCCCAAACCTACTGAGTGAAAACCAGCACTTCATGAAGAGCCCCAGGTGCTTCTTACACACATTCAAGTTTGAGAAGCACTGCCTTAGCTACTAGTCAGCTCAGCATTGGGTGTCTCACAAGACTGCAGAGCTGTCCTGGTTCCTCACAGCTCTTGTTGATTGTTCTTTTCCTTTCCTCATCTTCTGCCACCACTCTATAACTTTTCTTTCTTATCTCTTTTTTATTTAAACCTGAGGCCATATTTCAAAGAAGTCGATTTGGTATCTCCCCCTCTTTTTATCCATTACTTTCCTGTGTCTGTACCCTCTTTCTTAGGCTTCTGTACTGAATTCAGGGGTTCCTTCTTCTAGGAAGCATCTCCAAGTCTTTCAGGCTGGCTCAGTGCCACGTTTTTTTCTATTCCATTAATAGCACTTACTAGATACTATAAACACTTATTTAAATGTCTGCCTTCCTCCTTAGACTTAGGAAACACAATGATTAGCATGGCACCTGGCATATCAACGATTGTAGGGTGGGTGAAGGAAGGAAGAAGGCCCTTTGATCCCAAGCCTGGGATGCTGCACGTTCCACAGACAAATTAGTGTTCTTGGATGTTTTGATTGGCTGTAATATTTTCTTTCCTTCTTTCATGGATTCAAATGTTGACTGCAGGAAAAGATGTATAAAGTATAGCCGCTGTCCTCAAGGAAATTAAAAACTCATAGAGTTAGGCTCCAAATTTATTATTTTTTTAGAGTTTTGGCAGGGTTTCTCAAAGCTAGCTCGCTATATATTGAAATTATTTGTGGAGCTTTTAAAAAACACTGATTTCTAGGACCCACTCCAGAACAATTAAAATGGAATCTCTATAGATGAGGCCCAAACAGGCATTTTTAAAATCTCTCTAGGTGATTCTAAAGCACTTTTGGGGGGGAATCACTCACCAAAAAGATTAGTAGGAGTTAAACTGTTATAATTAAAATAAGCTTGGACAGTAGTTTCTGACCATGCATCTCAGAGTTTGAGGGGTTTCATGGCTTGTGTCTCAGAGCCTGTGCATCTCACAGGGTGGGTTCAGGAGGAGGCTGATTGGCTCTGGACTCCTCTCCCCTCTCCCCTCTCCCCTCTCCCCTCTCCCCTGTCCCCTGTCCCCTCTCCCCTGTCCCCTCTCCCCTGTCCCCTCTCCCCTCTCCCCTCTCCCCTCTCTCTTCCCTCCTCTCTCCCCTCTCCCCTCTCCCCCACTCTTAACTTGAACAGCATCAATTTTAAGGCTTGATGTATTCGATTTCTGTGAAAGATTTCTTTGAAGAAAGGATTTTGCTGCTGTTGGGAAATAAAACCCCTCAGAAGCAGTAATGTAGAGAATATCCAAAGATGATATACTATAAATTAATCTATCACTTCCATTTGTATTGTTTTCCTTTGTCACTCTTTTGATTCAGGATGTTGTGTTCTTAAAAGAACAACTGCCTATCCCATCACTCAGCTCTTGAGAGCTTATGGGAGGTTTAAATGACCCTTTCTCAGTCAGTGGTTTGAAGGAAAAGAAAGCAAAGAACTGAGTTGATGTCAAACCAACAAAATGGTTCAGTGTAAAAACAGAGAATTAGGAATTAAATAATAATAACACAAGGTAGTTCATAAGCTATTCTATTTTTATTTATTTTTTCTATCAACAGTTAAGCAACCATTATATATAAAGTACGAAACTGACTTTAAATGTACAGTCTCATATATAATATTATATAACTTGTTATATAATGATGTTATATGATGTACATATATACTATATAGCATGTATAATATATAGTATGTGTGCACAATCTAAGCACATTTGACTAGAAGTGAGGCTCTGTCCTACTGAGAGGAGGTATTTCCAAGAATCGTACTTTCTCCACATTTCTTTCAGATACTTTTTTTAAGAATATTTTTGAGATATCTGAACCAAAAATGGCAGAAGCTTTTAAACTCTTGGTAGTCAGTAAAATGTGATTGTTGCGTGATTTTCTAGATAGTTAAAATAAATAACCAAATAAGAGAAACAACCAAGGAAATATTGTTAAAAAAAAATTTAACTCAGACCAGCCATGTTATCCATCTAATGTGATGACTGTCAGTTTCTGGCTGGGACTGAAAGTCTGTAAAAGCCGCTGTTGAATCTCTCCACTTGTTCTGTCTGTGGGGATACTTTTCTGTAGGACAAGCCAAGGCAAGGCTAGGGTGATTCCTGTACAAGAGTTTAGGACTGACTGTAATTTAGGAAAGTCCAAACTCCCAGCCAGGCGGTGCAGTCCATGCCCGTTAGGAATGGGAAGCATGGCATGTGATGGACGTTCTCTGATTCCCCCTCCCTAGGAACTTGTTAGCCTGCTCCTCCGTGCTTTCACACCCCAGAAGGCAGCCCTTATAGTGAACTTAAACACCTGGAGCACCGTTGTCCTCCGGAAAAGTATATTAAGTCAGAAACTCAAGTATCCTATTAAATTTGATAATTCTTGTAAGGTGACCATATCCCCAACAAGGCTCAAAGGTATTCTGCAGCAATACCTTTAACTTGGGACTTAAGCCATGGAGAGTGTGAGGTCCAATTACTGAAAGTACTAATTACCTTCATAAACTAGTTGGGGTTCGGGGCGGGAAACCTAAGGGTAGATATAATTTAGTTTCTTTCCATTGGCGCATGTAAGGCCCAGCCTGGGAAAATAGAAGCTAGGCATCAAGTCTCAGTTGGTCCTAATGTTTCTTTCCTGATCCATAATTGCTAATTCACTTAAGTAAAAACAACATTTGGTCTCACAGGTGCCAACCCAAGTAAGCTATTGCTTTGCTTGGAGTGGCTGAGAAAGTACAATTACGTTACTGTCATGAGCATTTCTCCTTCTTGAAAGAATGCAGTTAACATTTGGAAAATGACTTGCTGCTGGATACTCTCCGTCTCTTAGATGTAGGACAAGAATGTCAATAATAAGACATACATTTCTGAAAGCACAGAACTGTATCGCATAGAGACCTGGTCTTGATATAAAAAAGTCAGTATCAATCATAACTTTGGCCTGTTTTAACTGAAACATCCTGATAACCTCCTACTGCAGTAATTTGTGAGTGCATTGTGTCTGCTCGTCCACTGGGTCCAAAGAAACATCCACTCTTGCAGGAAACAAATTCCCTCAAACAACAGCTGCTCCTATTAGTACTCTTATGGTAGAAGGTGTTATATTGCCTTTAGCACAAGTCCCTAAAAGTCTGCATTTTATAAGTTGTATCACTTCATATGATAACTGGATCTGAAGTAAGATTGAGCAATAACGCTAGTATTAGTTCCTGGGTAATAAAGCCATTTTGGAATTGGCATAAACGGAGAGGGAGCCCACATTTTAAAACAAGAATGTTTAAACAAGTTTGCTGGCTCTATTTTTAGACTAATACATTTATGTCTGTATTAAAACTCTGCATCTCTCATTATGAAATAAATCGGGTATGAATTATGCATATGAAATTCTCTAAGAGCAATTAATTAGGAGAAAACAGACACTTTATTTGAGGAATGGCCACATGAACATATATATTTTTTCCTAACCATAACTTTGCTCTCTCATTGCTGGGTGATCTATCTATGTCCAAGTCTGTCTAATCTATGCCTATATTTGTATTAATAGGTAAATATACATACATTATATATATATACTATTTTAAAACAAGAAAAACTAAATTCAATGTCATGAGTAGGAGGAAAAATGATGAATTTTTAATTTCTTGTAATTACTTCATTATGTTCAGGCAGAAAGTGAGAGCCAGCCTTCCACAGCAAATTCAACTTCTGAATCAAATCAGAATAATTTACTGTATTAAGAAACCCTGTTCGAAGTACATTTATTCCTTGGCAAATCTGACACAAATGTTCAAAGCACATGGGCCAATTTTTTAGCAAAGTAATATACTTATAGCATTATTTAAACAAGACTTTCTGTAGATGAGGACAAGCAAACGAGAATAGGAAACTGCATCACTTTTATTCTGCTTTGCAGACCAGGCGTGTATCTCCTATTTGTGATCATGCATGTGTGTGATTCCTGGTTAACGTGTGAATATTCACATTTGACCAATGGACTGAGAGTAAGTCTAGATGAGAACTGAAAAATTTATGCGTAATCCAACAATGTCTCATGAACGGATTCATCTAGATACTCACTGCTGTGAAGGTGGGGTGGGGAGCCTTGTTTATCTTCTCAGAAGCTCTAGGAAAGCCTTGGGCAAACATTTAAGGATTTTAAAAAGAAGCATGTTTCAATGATTTTTCAAACTTATTTTTGATGAAAGATTTTGAAGCTAATTCCAGCCATCATGTTACTTGTAAATATTTCAGTATTGTGTGCACATGTTTTTCAAGGCATTTAGTACCCTGGCAAATGCTTATGATAAAATTCTAATGGACTATTCTAGCAGAGTATGGATTCTAATACTTAGGAAACATTGCCAACTGGAAATTTGGAGAATCTGCTATTTCAGTGTTACCCCGGGGATCAGGTTCCCTTTGGGGGGAAGACCAATTTTTGCAATGTGAGAAAGGGAGCATACTTGCGTGGAATCTTAGGTGATGCTTCCTATGAAGCAGACCTCTCCCAGTGAGAAACACGTAGATAATATTTGTGGACTTTTATTGCTAATTTTGACAACGTCTTCCTTATTCCTGAGAAGCATTATTAAGAATAGCCCAGTATTGTTCACATGAACTATCAAAGTAGCCAATTACATTACATGTGAATTATCTCCATCAACATATTAATCATTCATTAATTTAACATTTTTGAGCACTTTTGATGCAGAAAACTGTATTAGAATCTAAGGAGGCAAAATAAAACATTGTTCCTGATAAAAGCACTCATATTGTAGTGGTTACCAGAAGCATATAAGGAAATTATTATGACACTGTGGGCTTCATTCAGTTGTATTAATCATTATAGAAACAAATGGTAACATAAGACAGGATTTTGACTCGACCTGGAAAGGGGAGTCCAAGAAAATCTTCCCAGAGAGATGGCATAGCTGATTTCAAATATATAGTACAGCACCTTTCGTATAGTACAGAAGCACTAAGTATTTGTTAAATTGATTTTCTTCTAGAATAATATAAAATGTATAAGTTACATGTTATAACCAAGTCCATATGCAAGATTTGCCTGGTTCAACATTTTAAAGATGTATTTTAAGATCAATAGCTTTGCAAATGGTTCAATGGGGTTTTCTCAGCATACATGATTTTAAATAAGGATATGGCCAAATTTTATTGTTAAAAGTGTATTGGCTTTGGAATAACAAGACTGGCAGACTGAAGATAGAAATTTAAGATAGTGTTTTAAAAATGCAGTCAAAGGACATATGATTATTTTGTCAATGAAGTGCTCTCTGTTGATTAATCCTAAACTCTAAACCTGGGACATTATACATTCTCATTTTGGTATCCTGGGTTCATCCTGATGTGCTTATTTTTCTGTGCACTGGGTTTGCAGCAGCTCTATTATACCTCCCCAAGAAAGAGCAACAGCTGAACCTCATCATAACCCTGTGTTTTGTGTGTCGATTCTTGCATTAGTGACATGACATTTATTTGCTTGGTGAGCTCTTACCTGCAAGGTTAACAAGGTCAGTGCATGTCAAAAGCAGTTATTTTCATTTGAGATTTATTTCCCTATGGATAGCCTTAAGATATTCAAGTTACTAATGAGGGCATTGAAGTTAGAGCTTAAGTATATTATTAGGAGAAACATAACTACCTGGAGAATAGCCGTGATACATATTTCAGCCACATCAATACCCTTTTAGGAAGGCAGGAAGCATAAGTGTATGAGTGTGTGTGTGTGTGTGTGTGTGTGTGTGTGTGTGTGAGAGAGAGAGAGAGAGAGAGAGAGAGGAGAGAGAAACTCTTGTGTATGTATTCGTGAACACAAAACCAAAGATCTATACTTTACTTTTTGATTTGTTGATCTTTCTCTAAGACAGAAAGTTCTGTGTTGGTTTTACCCTATTCTAGCACTAACTTTAATCTGTCTAAAATTATAAGATGATTTTATTCTTATTTTATCTACCGGGTTTGATCTAAATAGATCTGTCTACATCACTAGACTACACGCTACTAGGAGATGAAAGTGTCACTTTGGGATATTTACATCCCTTATTTTATCCCTTCACACCCTCCTTCTCTGTCCTTCACAGCCTTGACTTGGGTATTGTAAACATTCAAACTTGCATCACTGTGAGTGGTGCTTCTCAAACTTTCTGTGCACGCAGAGTACCTGGAAATCTTGGTTCTGCGAAGATCTGGACTCCAGAGGTTTGGGACAGGGTCCATTCCTAACAAACAAGCAGGTCACGCTGATGCTGCTTAGCTGTGTTTTCAGGAGCAAAGGTCTACAGCGTACCCCACTCTGGGCTCCTTGATTAGCTCAGGTCCATTTCTACCATGAAAATGAAATCATTCATGAAAGGGCGTGTAATTGTTTGGGATAAGATTTGGATTTATTAAGTTTGGGTGTTAATATGACTTAAAAATAATTCTATCAGGATATTCACATATGAATATTAGTGTTGCTCCCTTCAAAACAATGACCAACTGTTTTTCCAGTGTGTAAACTCTGCTTTTAGAATTGTCCACAAAGACTCAAAGATGAGGATACACTCATTCATTCACTCACGTTATGATTCAACAGATAGCTAAGAAGTCCCTAAAAAGTCCTAAGTGCTGTACTGATGAACATGGGAAAGCTGATGTCCTTAAGTGCTCAGAGAGGAGACAAGTAGCAAACAAATAATTATGTTTGAACATAATAAATAAAAATGTGTGTGCTGTGAGTGTATATGTTTTCTGAAACCAAATAAAAGCCACTTAAACTCGGTATCAAGTCTGGTAATACAGTTTCTGATTGAAAATAAACGTGGCTATCAAGTAATGAAATTTTTTCTTGAATATCTTATAACTGGGTCAGCATGCACTTAGAGTGTGTTAGGAATGGCTTATGGAATATGTATATAATGCCCCAAAATAACTTCTTTAAAGAAATCTAACCATGAGTAGCCGTGTAATTGTGGCAGGAGTAACTCCACTGTTTCGTATTTGAATATATTTATCTCACAAGCTGTGGATTTGGATGCATGTGTGTCTGCACACACACACATAATGTCTTATACCAAATTTAATAATATTTAATAGTTCATTCTATATATTACTGGTTTATACAAATAAAAGACTAAACTTCAGGAATTCTTAACCCACACCTCATATATAGCTTAAAGGTGGGCAGCCATATAATTTACTATCCAGACTGAGATCCCTGAGAGTGGAAAGCAGCACTATTAATAGTTAGTCCAGGATAAGAGGCATAAATGGGGACCATTCTGGGGAAACCAGGACATAAGGCCATCTAACAGAAAGGCCAAAAACTACTAAGTAAAAATATTCTCTGCTCTTTTAGCTTTTAGAATTAAGTTCCTAAAACATTATATTTTTTCTGATTATATTTGATAAACTTCTGTCTATATTTCAGAAAAATGATGCTGGTGGGGAAGTTCTGAATCTTACTGTTTTTCCTTACTGTCCTAAGGAATGAATTTTGTCACAAAGTAGGGGTATTGGGGCTTTCTGTAGACAAAACTGCTTTTTAGGAAACAATAAAAAGGCTTGATAGGGGAAAAAAGTCTCCTGCATTTAGCAGTTTGTGCTTTGAATTTAGTAGTACTAAATGAGTACTGGCTTAAAAGTACTCATTTCATAAAAAGAAATACTTTTCTTTTGGAAAAAATCTACAGTTTTTAAAAGTTAGAGGATGCGTCTTAAGGATATATATATGAATATATATTTGATGGTTTAAGCAACCTATCTGGAAGACTCATTTGATCAGTGGTTATATTTTTTATATTTATGTGTGAATGGTTTTATGAATGCAGGGCATTATTTTATAATTTACAGCTGCATTTGGCCAGACATTCTTGAAAAGGGGTGGGGTACGGATTGTACAGCTCTTTCATTAAATCTTGAAAAAAATTATATTGAAATACATTGAAAGAAAGAAAAAAGAATAATTCACTTGGGTTTAATACTTTATTTCTGTGGGTATAGAAAGAAAAAACATGTTCAGGCTAGTTTTCCCTAGACTCTGAATACACAAAAGAATGAAACCTATATTTTCAATTGAAATTGAAATTGAAATTTCAGTTGAAAAGTTGTTTTGCTTTTAGTTCTAAATGGCCTTGCCTTTTACAACCTTCTATTTGATACTGATTTTTCAGAAAATTAAATTTCCCCATTATTTGAATTTTCTGTTTGTCTTTCTGCTGTAATGAGACTATGATACTTAAACAGATTATTTTTCACTTTTATTTTTGAAAAAGTGCTACCCTTATGTGGTTTCCTCTGTTTAAAACAAAACAGATTAAATAAATGATTAATTAAAAATACCAACACATAATTAACATCAAAAAGACTCTGTTGGTTGATGAAATCTTGTATTTCTAGTTGAAAATTTTCAGTTCAGTCTCTCTTACTATTATTATAGTGCTTTTTTCTTTTCAAGTGTCAGTACTTAGTCAGACTTTTGGGTCTTATTATCCTTTGTCACTTTTTCGTTTTTAATTATTTTATACTTCAGATCTTCTTCTGTTCTTTGGAAATATAATTTCCTTTAACAAATGAAGCTGGTCAAATTTTGTCTTATTGTTTATCTAAAACTTAACTTTTCTTTCAACTTTTCTCATCTTCAAAATACTTTACAGTTTTGTTTTAACAGTAGATTTGTATACAGTGTATAATACATTTGTATTAGGCACACATGGTAAAACTACCCAAACTCTCTATATAATTGGTACTTTTAACTGTGGGTAGTTCAGAACCCATATCTCATAGACTCTGGTTTTAAAATTAGTTGAACATAAGAAAACTTGAAATGTGTGACTAAAACCATATTTTTTTAATTGAAAGAACTGAAAAAATAATATTTTGGCGTGGCCTCTACCTATGATGTTAACTTCTATAGGATTTGGGTAGAAAGATGTTTGTTCATCAGTCGACTACAAGCATTGTAAACTCTCTGAATTATTAACTTTGTTTGTCTGACCCTTGGAACTCATTTTCAGTATTAGATTTTTATTTAAATTTAGTGAGATGATGCAGTGGCTTTTCACAGTTTTCCTCCTTTTTTGCCTTTTGTAGAGAAACTTACATATCACAAAAGATGATGAAATGTATTTATCTAAGAGGGCTGTAAGTACTTGAACTAGGAAGTTTTTTTTAATATAAAATTTTTAAAAACGACGACTTTCAAAGCATGGACAAAGAAACAGCTCTTAGTAATTTGCTCGAGTTGTTTGAGATTTGCCCAGAAACCCCTGGGAGAAAAGACACTCCATCAGACTATAAAAGTTAAACTTATATATGTTTGTTTATTATGTCATCCCAGTTATCCCAAGTCAAGGCTCGGTTATTCCTCATCATCTGTTCTTGAACGCTGACCATTTTTATGCAGTTTGACCATATACCTTGGAATACATCCTTCAGTTAACAAGGATTCTATTTTGAAAAAGACAGTCTCCCTCCTGAAAGCCCCACATGCAGCCAGGTTAACAGACATGGTGTTTTTCTGGGCGCTGCAGAGATAGACGACAGCAAACCCCACTCGAGCGGCACAGGGCACGTCCTACAGGAGGCGAGGCTTGTCTCCGTACCACCCTTCTCATTCTGACATGACCCTCCAAAATCACACCCTGATCTGCACTCTGATAGCCTTAAAAGATAATATTCCCAATTTCCCAATCACTGAAATTATTCTTTCCTCTTTTTTTCTGCTTTAAAATACCCTTTATCCCAGCGTCCTTTCCTTGGAAGACTGTCCCTGAGGACGGCAATTTGCTAAGTGTTTCTCAGTTCTATCCGTGTCCCTGGTCAACATCACTTACATGGTATCCTAAATCATGGTTTGATTTTGATGATGCTATTTGAAAATATAACCTGTGTGTCTTGTGCTAGGCCTCCCCAGTGTTACAGTGATGTCTAGAACTCTTTATAGTTTTGAATATAGATGTGAAGTGTTAACTCCCCTGCTATTTTATTATGATTATTTTACCACTGTCTGTGGCAGCGAACTCCATGTATAATCTCTTTCCTCATCATTAATGAAACAATCAATCAGTAGAGTCTAAATTTAGGAATTCCGTTAAATAGAAAACAGAGATACCAAATTGCGTAATCAATTTTTTATGTTACCAGAAAATGCTGGACTAACTTTTTAGACTGTAATACTCATGACAATAAATGTACATTTTACACATCAGTCAAATACTACCTTTCATCCAAGGAGCTTTACAAGCACAGATTAATTTTGCTGACACTCTGAAGCCAACTTCATTCATTTTGCAGGTGGGTGACATATACCTTTATGATAAATTTATTTCTGAACATTAAATAAAATACACAGGAAATTCATGTGTCAAATTAAAATGTAGATTTTGACAGAGGAGGTCAGGGGTGGCATCTGAGACTCTGTATTTCTATCAAGCTCTCAGGAGATGCTGCTGCTACTGGGCAGCTGAGCCAACCCTCTCTGCCCACAAATTTATTCTTGATTCTGCCAACCTCAGCATGTATATATATCTTTAGCTTGCATGAGAGCCAATAGCAATGTGCTGGTGTTTGGGGATTCAAGGATAATAATACCTGGTCATTGCCATTAGGTACTCAAGTCAGGATAAAGCTTTGTGCGTACAGCCAAGTAATTCCAGCTAAATTTTGTCAGTCAATATGGAATGAAGACACTGTCTTTATTCCTGCATGGCTCCTCGAGCCTAACTGTACATTGGAGGCTGACTCTCTCTCTTTATATATATAAGGAGTGAATTTTGTGCAAACTGGGGCCACATATACTGGACCAACTGGATGCCAACATTTCCTCCAAAAAAGGCTACAGAGTTGAGAAATTATTCAAGATTAACCTAACAAGAATATTTAAAGGAAAAGAAAATCTAGTCGTCATGGTGATCATGGACATCAAAAGGGAGCTATTGAAGAGAAGTCTTTTGCAAGAAAACAGAGACTTTGCTCTGGGGGTTGAGGATGGATATAGAGCACCAGTATCTGCATCTTATTTAATGATAAAGTGCTTGTGATGGTTAGTTATATATGTCAATTTGGCTAGGCTATGGTGCCCAGTTGTTTGGTCAAACAATAGTCTAGATGTTGCTGTGAAGGTATTTTATTAATGATTAACATTTATAATCAGTTGACTTTAAGGAGAGGAAATGACCCTTGATAATGTGGGTGGGCCTCATCCAATCAGTTGAAGGCCTTAGAGCAAAAACTGAAGTTTCCTGGAGAAGAGAAATTTTGCCTCAAGACTGTAGCATAGAAATCCTGCCTGCCTTTCAAGCCTGCCGAGATGACCTCAGACTCCAGACTCAAGTCTGCAACATCCACTCTTGCCTTGGTTTCTAGCCAGCAAGTCTGCCCTACAGATTTTGGACTTGCCAGCCCCTGAAATTGCATGAACTCCTTAGAAATAAATATGTATATAATCTCCTATTGGTTCTATTTCTCTAGAGTACCCTCACTGATACAGTGCCCACCTCTCCTTAACCTAAGTCATAGGCTTCTTCTCCCTTCATCCCAATGTGTGATTGGTTTCCTTAGAATAAGTTAATTGAAATAATAACACTTAGGTTCACTAAGGAATGTATGTGGTATCATTCTGCAAATAGGGTACCTGTTACTCTGCATGAGTGATTACTGGTCCCAGAACACCCCAGAGAGGTATAAGTCCTTAGGGTATATACAATAATTGGAGGAATGAAAAAAGATGAATGAGAAAAGATAAAATAATACAAAGAATTAAATAATCAACTGTTAAAGTATATAACCAAGTGTTTAGTATCAATTATAAGGGCTGTAACTGTGTAACTATGGAAGGAGATATCTAGTAACACAATAGAATGGAGGATCGACTTGTGGCATAACATTGGCATGGCTGGCATTCAGATACATAGGAGGTTGTAGGGATTAAGATATTTAAAGCACAGGCAATGGTATGAGTCAACAAATAGAGGTAAAAATGAGATGTTACTGATATAAAGGAAATCCAGACTTGTCAGATAATCAGGCCTCAGGCAATATACACCTAGATCTTGAGCATCTGTTACATGTACAGAGATACTCCTCTGTGACTATGCAGAAAAAATATTTTGTGACAGTTGGGCCTTCCAAGAGGGAGTGTGATTTTAATATTTCACAAGAAGGTCAAGATTCAGCAGTTTTTTCATAGTAAGCCAGCACAGAGTGATGTGATGGAAATTAACACCTTAAAGTGTGTGTGTGTGTGTATGTGTGTGTGTGTGTGTGTGTGTGTGTGTATAAAACAGCCCCAGTTGGACATTTTAAAATCTCTGCTTCCTGCATCGTGTGACTAAGTGTGGTTAATTAAGCCAAGATCACTTTTTCCACTCCACCCATGCTTCATAAAAACCTGTTGTAATTTTTTTCTTGATTTATTAGCTCTTTTGTATTTTTCTTTTGCCATTTGTAAAAACAATAATGATTTCAAATGAAAAGACTTTCATATCAATAGGTGACCTGATGATTTACTGATCCTTTTAACACTGTGAGAAGAGAAATCCATTACATGCTGGGGTGGGAGGGGCAGAAAGGAGGGCTCCTCACTGTGGTGTTCTGTATTTTTAGTGTTGGTTGGGCTTTGGCTCCATAAGAGGTTATTGGGGGCGGGTGGTAAATGATACTCATTTGTGCATATCAGCCATATTCACCAAGAAAAATGAAAAATTGATTTGTGGAATCCATTAAGATATAAGCGTGGGACTTTAAAATTTCCTGAGTTTTAAAATGCATCATATTTTGCAATTTCAAAAGTATGTGTTCCAAGTGGTGAAATCCATGCCTGAATCTGACCCATGAAATAAAACATTTAAACCAGAAACCTTATTTACTTTGGCTTAGTTTTGGCCTTTTTCTTTTATCTATCAATGAATCAATCAGTTAGCATTTTAGGGAGTCGACTCTGGGCCCAAGCTGGTGATGAGGCATATGGAAGACGTAAGGAGGACATACATGTTAAAACTAACAAAAAACTTTGGGAATCAGTCCAACTCTTCTCTTTCCAGTTGCTCCCCCAAATATCACCTAATCCAATAACTACTTCTTACCTCGTGTTGCCAGATTTAGCAAATACAAATGCAGGACACACACATATATATATATATATATATATATATATATATATATATATATAGTTTTTTTTTTTTTTTTTTTTTTGCGGTACGCAGGCCTATCACTGTTGTGGCCTCTCCTGTTGCGGAGCACAGGCTCCGGATGCGCAGACTCAGCGGCCATGGCTCACGGGCCCAGCCGCTCCGCGGCATGTGTGATCCTCCCGGACCGGGGCACGAACCCATGTCCCCTGCATCAGCAGGCAGACTCTCAACCACTACGCCACCAGGGAAGCCCGACCCTGTTTCTTTGAATTAACACTATCTTTACTTTTTAATGCTAATGAGAATAAGGTGAGATTATAGTCTTTGGGGGACTTTTCAAGCTTCTCCAAATCAAATCCATTCCTTAACACATACTGCACAGAAGGCAGGGCTTTGAGAGATTAACTGACACCCAGTTGCAAAGACAGTACCAGAATCTTTTCCCGTTTCCCATTTTTCATGGCAGATAAGCCTCCGCTCAGTTCCCTGGCACTCTGGCCCATGTATGGTTACAATCCCAGACTGTGGCAAAGGCAACTGCTGTTTTTTACCGACCATCTCAGAGCTCTTAGAGTATTGATTGTTTGGGGCTATGAGTTAGTCCTAACTGACATTTTCAAAAATTTGTATTTCTGTAAAGGTAAAATCATACTTTTAGAAATCAAAATATATTTTTTATTATCTTACAACCTCTGTCTCTCTCTCTGTTTCTCTCTGTCTCTCTCTCCTGTACCTTTGTTCTCTCCTCCACCCCTTCTTCTGAAAGTACTAGCCAGCTAGAACCTGCTTAGAGTGTGAAAATATTTGCTCACCCAGGTATGACTTCCAGGCTTCGGGAAACCTCTGCTGCCAGCCCAACAGCAAGGCCAGGGAAGTCTCGGGTTTCACTGACGTTTGCTCACCTTTCAGTATATATAGGCCAAGCTATGATTTCAGATGAAAATAGTGTGATACGTGGTCACATGTGCCCCCAAACCATGCCTGGACACATGGCTGATGTTTAGTTTTGCACTGTATTTGGAGGAGTATGCAGAGAATGAACTGCAAGCACGGTGATGATGGGCAACCTCAGGTGTGTTGGAGGCCTCAGCAGTGGCTTCCCAAACCTTTCTAACCAAAATGATATTTGCCATCTGTTTCCAAATAGCATGGCCATTTGCATTTTAGATCTTTTCCCCCTAGAAGGGACCCTCATCTCCTGCAATCAGTATCTCATTGTTTCTTCAGTAGCACAGAATTGGCTTTGGAGAATGGCAGTTCCCAAGAGAATGTCCTGCTGACTTAGCAAGACCAAGGATTTTTAGCGTGGTGTTTCTGGCTACATTGAACATGTGGAAACTAAGGTACTGGCCAGAGCTGTTTCAGAGGAAAAATAAATGAATAACCATAGTGTTCCTCCAAGCTGCTGAGAATTTAATGGACCATCTCTGTCATTACTCAATCATGAGAGCTGATTGAACATCCTTAGATGATGATATTAAGGCAATTATCTTAAGTACAAAGGAGCATTTGACTCTGGAGTCCTTATTCCAGAAATGGGTTTAAGCAGTTTTCTCCGTTGCTTAATGGACTACTCAATTCTAGGCAGCATTCAATAAGTGATGTCAGGGCTCCAATGTAAAGACTTAATTTAGAGCTCAGAAATGCCTTTAGGGTTTCTAGGTTAGGATAACCAAAGGGTCTTTGTGAGTATGAGCACCAATCAGAATCACTTCTTTCCTTGTTACTTCTGAGTATGAACAATGAGCAAAATGTTATACACCCTTGGGCTTCCCTGGTGGCGCGGTGGTTTAAGAATCCACCTGCCAATGCAGGGGACACTGGTTCGAGCCCTGGTCGGGGAAGATCCCACACGCCGCGGAGCAACTAAGCCCGTGCGCCACAACTACTGAGCCTGCGGTCTAGAGCCCATGAGCCACAACTACTGAAGCCCGTGCACCTACAGCCCATGCTCCACAAGAGAAGCCACCACAATGAGAAGCCCACGCACTGCAATGAAGAGTAGCTCCTGCTTGCCACAAGTAGAGAAAAGCCCGCACACAGCAACAAAAGACCCAATGCAGCCAAAAATAAAAAATAAATTAAATAAATAAAAAAAAGTATACACCCATTACTCTTCTGAAGGAAAGCATCTCCTTCCATGAAGCCTGGGCTAACAGTCCTTTATACTCTGTTCAAAGGGAAAATGAAATTTCCTAAATATGTAGAACACTTTTTTTTTTCTTTCTTGGAACCCAGTATGTAAATACTTGAAAAATTACATTGGATGTTATGGAGGGTGGGGTATCTTGATTTCAAATGTCTCAAATCACAGGGTTGAAAACCTATAACAGACTATGTTGGTTAACTTTGGGGTGTTGTCCCTGATGATTTCCTATGTCAGAGGTTGAAGAAATACGAAGACTAAGGGGATAGGGACCATTATTGTAAGAGGTGTTGGTTTGTGATGGGATCCCAGGCCTGGGTGTGGTTTTTCTAGAACTACCTCCAGACAGGACTAAGGTGCCAGGCTGAAACTAGCATTAGGACCGGCACAGTAGTATAAACAAAGCAGAATACTTTCGTGTTTGTGTTTTCAATGACTTGGCTACCTTCCTTGTCCTTCTCCTTCCTTTCCTTCTTAATTCACCGGATTCCTGACTTCCCCACCAGGAAGACCTTTGAATTCTTCCTGGTGGAGACAGAAACCTTGTTGGTAGACAAGGAGATAAACAAACTAATAAAAACAACAACAACACATAACTGAAGAAAGGAAGCAAATGTCTCCTGTGTGACTACTTTGTTACAAATTTTAGGTACTTGCATATGTAAATTCATGCAATTTTTCTGAAAACATCAGAGGCTGGCATTTTAGCTGAAACTTAGAGAAGTTAGTTGACTAGTCCAAGTCACATAGTGGCTAAAAAGTGGGATTGGGTTTCAGATCCAGGTCTGTTTACTAAGACTGTCTACCCGTCTACAAAATTATACCTAAGTGTAGTGAAAATGGCGTTTCAAAAATTCTACTTAAAGAGATATATGTACATTTTTCATAAACCCCAATTCATTGCTTCATTGTCCCATCTCACTCTAAAAGAAATAATTTTGCTCAAGGGACAAGAAGCAAAGGACTTTGATATGGTCTTTTTTTAAGTCCTGAAAATAAACTCTTGAGAGGAGTGGGAAGGAATGGATGCAAGTTCACATCAATGATAAGCCTTAACTGTTTCCACACTAAGGGTGATCACAATCACAAAGACCAATACTGGGATAATCACTGTATGTCGAGCATCGTGCTGTATTCTCTATATGCGTTGTCTCACTTAATCTTCACAACGACCTTATGAAGTATCTACCATTAATTAATTAATTAAAGATAGGTCAATTAATTCATCCATGGGCATGTAGTCACATAGGTTTATCTGAATCCACATTTTCACCCTTCACCACTATGTGCTTTATGTTTGAATAAAACTAATAAGGTTCAGCTTAAGTTATCAATGGCATATGATTTCAGAGAGATCTCCATGAGCACCTGATAATTTCTGTATATTTTGGCACTACCATCAAAATCAGCAGAGGCAATCATATGCCTTGGCCTTAAAGGATGCCAGGTCTTACCTAAGAAAATACATGTTAATGGAAAATCAGCTGTTGGACTTAGAATGAATTGACTCACCTTACCCTATTCCTTTGCCTGCTGTTTTAGTGAATTAGGCAGACTGAATATGTGGTCTTGGTTTTTAATTTTTGTATACTGATGTCTCCACTTAATAGTGATACAGAGAGGGGGGCATTGGGAGGAAAATGGGGACGTATTATTGACAAAGTAGAGATGAGTAAAGACAATGGTAGGTGAAATGTTTGTTGGCAGAAGGATTTTTGCACTTGTCTCCAAGGACGAATTCAGAGAACTTAAACCAATACACTCAAAGTATAGAATATCAGTCTAAGAAGTGGAAGGCAGAAGAGAACATATATTCATTTCTTAAGATCTTCTGTGTTATGTCTACTTTAAATGTATGCTTTTACCAGGTTGACATTGTTTTACTCAATATATAGTCTCTAATATTGCAGGTCAAGTCTAAGTAACTTGCCTAATGTCACATTTTTAGCGAGTGAAATATCTCGGATTCAAAAGTATGATCTTTCCAACCATAAAACTCATGACCTACTTAATACTCCATGTTGCCAGCCATGTTTCAGCAAACATTTTAAAGTTTGCCTTATATGTAAGAAGTTATATGTAAAGTGCTGCTTTTTGGATGAAATTGCCTATTACCAGAAAAAAAATATTTAAAATAAGATTGTCTGTCTGTTTGGGAGATTTGAGTGCTCATTTGTTGAGGGCAGGGGGCTGTTAAAAATGGCTTCCAGAGAGAACTTTTAGATCTCTAGGAATTGGATTCTGATTAGGAATCTAGTGCTGAGATTGGAAAGAATAGTGGCTTAAACAACAAAAAATTCTTTTTCTCTTAAAAAAAAAAATGCAGTCTGGAGGTAGGCAGTCTACATATCAGACCGTATGCTCAAGTCCTCAGAGACCCAGGTTTCTCTCCTTTTATCTCCCTGCTCCTTTAATCTCTTGAGTTCCTTAAAGTGTGAGGTTTCCATAATTAAGTTCATCTCACACGCCAGGATGACTACTGGAGTTCTAGCCACTGGTTCTTTACTCTGGGCAGGAAAGAGAAGGAAGTTTGTGAAGGGTGAAAGGTGAAAGGGCAAATGCCAATTATCTGCCCCCCTCTTCGGGGGCTTTCTCAAAAGCCTCAAACACAAATTCCAAATTATGTCTTACTGGCTACCCTTAGCAACAAGGGATTTTGCAAATAAAGTCTTTTGGCTGGGCACCTTGCCACACAGATTATATTTGGGGTTCTGTTACTCAGAAAGAATGGGATAATGGCTATTGGATAAGCTACTTGAAGTATTAGCCTAGCCACAATTAGCTAATCAGGTACTTGCTCCCAGTGGCAGGACTTCCAATATACGTTCATTAAAATAACATCCTCCTTGCCATGTGTGGTCTGGGATCATTAACAAATAATTGGATCAGCTGCCCACTCAAGGGAGAAGCCATGGAACAGTAGGCTTTGGAGAGCGTGTGTTTGAAACCATGCCGTCTGAGGACTGTCACCATGGATTGGGAAAAGAAGGAATGACTCACAAATGTTAATAGAGCTTAGTCATTGCCCTTCTGGATCTGTGTAAACCATGCACGAAGCAACCAAGAGAAAGACGGTTATGTGAAGCTGCATTCCCCATTGGCTCCAGACCAGGTTGAGAGTCCCCACCCAGGCGTCCTTCTAGCTCATTTCTAAGTACTGCATTTACAAATATTTATTTTATTATGAGCAGATAATCATGTGATCAGAAGACTAGAAGGAACCCAGGATAATTTTCTTGTGGACGCAGGACCACATCTATACTTTCCCCAGGTAGCTTTTCAAAGTAGGTGTTCAGTCAATCACCCTCCAAACTCTAAGAGTTTGGACTTATTAAACGATTTAAGAGTTTTATCCATCTACCCTTGAGTTAGTTTTAACAACCCCAGAGATTTTTCTGTCTTTCTCGTCCCCGACTCCTACTTCCTTCCAAGGTTTGTGACAGTCTCGCTAGAGGCAGAGGCGTGGCTTGAATTGCCATCCTGCAGCCTCCCCTCCAATCAGCCATGTTACGGTGGAATTTTTATTGGTCATAAACTTTTTTACTGGCTAGATTAATGTGATTGAAAGCATCACACCCAGTAAATACTGTCTGCTATTTGCTTTAGCAATACCTGTGGAAAAGGGCAACTTGGGACCCAGGCACCGTGGAGCTGGTGAAACCATTGGCTGTGCAGAACTCATTGGGGGCCCCTTTGACTGATGACCAGAAGTTGCTCTTAGAGGGAGGTCCGCCCAGCAAGAGGCTCCATTGGTGCATGCCACTGCCATGTGTAGCCATGATTCACTTCACTGACTATCAAAGCTTTCTACAACTTTGCTTGCTGACTTTTGACCAGAGGTTGGTTCCCTTTCAACACGAGGAAATCTGCCTAGAGAGAGAAGGAGAGAAAGCACATTACGGGGAAATAAATGGCAGCCGTGTTTCTGGCGGTCTTGGTTTTATTGCCCAAGGAGCTTCGGCTTGAGTCTGCCCTGCGGTGTTGCCCAGTGGATGTGTATTGTGGCATTTTATGGAGCATGGTTTATATCAGCATGGATTATTATAACAACAACAAGGGCGATATTCAATAAAACCTTGTTTGATGGCAAATGCTCCCACACAAAACACCTCTCATAGGCCAAAGAAATGAGTGGATTGTTTATAAAAGCACTGCCCTCAGAAATCTGCTTTCACAGAAAACCGGTCTCCGAAACAGGTTTTGAAAGAAGGTGTGGGATCCGGGAGCCTACGGTCCCCATCTGTTCTCTCCCCTCTGACCCTTTGTTGTTTGACTACCCGGTCATGACCCTGTATTTGGTGGGGTAGATGGTCTGTAAAGATGTCCGCGCAGCTTCGCCCTCATGCCTCCCAGCAGTGCCTGAAGCCGTCTTGCTCCTTCCTTCCTTTCACTTCAAAAAAAAAAAAAGTTAGAAAAGAGAAACACAGACAGCGAAAGTGCCAGATTGCTAAGGGGATCCAGGATTGAAATACAGCCTCAGAAAAGTCGCATGTACACAGAGAAAACCCAAAATTTCCCCTAAATCCAACCTGGAACATTTATCTGTCTGGCTTTCTTTATTCTCAGGCCAGTTTTTAACCATTAGATGACTTCCAGTTGAAATGCTGGCAGTGGCTAGGTTAGGTGGTAGCTGGAGGGGATTCCCTTTCTAAATTCAGTTCCTTGGGTAGGTGGTGTTGGCAAGGCAGTAGTGTCCCGTTGGTGCCAAGTCTGAAGAACCAGAATCCTTTCCTGGGCTGGAGTCCTATGGATCAGGTTCTGGATATGCAAGTTACGAAGGGGAAGAGAACTTGACGTGAAAAGACTAAAAACGTGGTGAAGAAAGGTGAAAGGGGTTAAAAAAGGAAAAGAAAAAGACAGAAGTCATGAAAGATATAAGAAAAAGAAAGAAAAGTGACTTACAAAAATAGAAAGATTGAAGGGAGTAAGAAAATGATAAGGAGAAAAATAAGCAGTAAGTTGCTGGAAAATATAATCGAAAATCAAAAACATCTTTGGCTTCAAATCACGAAGTTGATTTCATAAGTGCTCCGGATAGTTTTGAAATATGTGGCTCCCATTTTCTCCTCATGCTCTGTTCTTCCACGGTCACGACCAAGCCTTACTTAGCACCAGAGATGCTGTGGGTGCACAGCTTGGGTTTGTGAACAGGAAGCGCCGTACAACAGTAATGTGAATTTCCAGCCTATTGATAGAGGGGGGAAGAGGCCTGGATGAATCACAGAAACAGACTTTTACATGAAACGCCATCCAGTTCACTACCAGCCAGTTGCTCTAATCTCAGCCGAATGTGCAGTGTTTATTTTTCCAAGAATGGGGCCCTCTATGACTCACGGTACTCAGATGCTACTTACTAATGGACCCTTGTACAAGTCAAGAATGTGACACACAGCGAGACACGCAGCTTAACAATCACAAACAACAGCACAGTTAATGGGGGGCGAAGCTTCGGTGACATGCGTCACACCAAAGAGCCGACTCCTCTTGTTCCCTGAGGCCACAGATGAAGGCTCTCTGGATTGTGTAATGATGATAAAATATTGCCATCTGTTGGCATCCTGTGTAAGCAGGCTCTGACATACAGAACAGTGATGTTTTTCCAGACTGCCTCTCACATTTCTCCAAGGAAAGGATGTGTGAAAAGCATTGGGGAAAGAGCAGAGCATCGCAGCCTGACCTTATAGGAGGAGAAACATTAACAACATTCTGAAAGTTCCAACCTAGAAGAGAACAGGCTGTATGTAGCACGCTGGTCTAATAATCTCTTACCTCAAGGCATGGCAGTAGTTAAACCCACGGAAGGTTGCTGACACTCAGCTAGATGGATCATAGGGTTTTGTTTCAGATATGTGGCCTAATGATCTTGGAGAACATGCACACCTCCTCACAAAGGGTTCAGGGAGTTTTTAATCCGGAAGGACCTTTATTTATTGCCAGAGAGTTAAAGGCAAGGATGTTGAGCTGTAAAAATCACACATATTATGGGTAACATTGCAAATTACAATAAGCTAAAATATCCTCTACTTTAATTATCCATAAATTCTGGATAAACCTGAAAAAATAGTGTTTCTTTATTTTTTTCTGAACTTGAAAAGTATACAAGAAAATTGTCTTGTTGCAAAAACAAAGTGGAAACTGAAAACCAGAGTAATAATCATGAGATGCTTCAAAAGTCTAGAGAGGTTTTTTTTTAAAAACATCTTTATTGGAGTATAATTGCTTTACATATTGAGTTAGTTTCTGCTGTATAAGAAAGTGAATCAGCTATATGTATACATATATCCCTACATCCCCTCCCTCTTGCGTCTCCCTCCCACCCTCCCTATCCCACCCCTCTAGGTGGTCACAAAACACCGAGCTGATCTCCCTGTGCTATGCGGCTGCTTCCCACTAGCTATCTGTTTTACGTTTGGTAGTGTATATATGTCCATGCCACTCTCTCACTTCGTCCCTGCTTACCCTTCCCTCCCCATGTCCTCAAATCCATTCTCTATGTCTGCATCTTTATTCCTGTGCTGCCACGAGGTTCATCAGAACTATATTTATTTTTTTCTTTTTTAGATTCCATATATACGTGTTAGCATATGGTATTTGTTTTTCTCTTTCTGACTTCACTCTGTATGACAGATCTAGGTCCATCCACCTCACTACAAATAACTCAATTTGGTTATTTTATGGCTTTTATGGCTGAGTAATATTCCATTGTATGTATGTGCCACATCTTCTTTATCCATTCATCTGTCAGTGGACATTTCTGTTGCTTCCATGTCCTGGCTATTGTAAATACTGCTGCAGTGAACATTGTGGTACATGTCTCTTTTTGATTTATGGTTTTCTCAGGGTATATGCCCAGTAATGGTATTGTTGGTCATATGCTAGTTCTAGTTTTAGTTTTTTAAGGAACCTCCATACTGTTCTCCATAGTGGCTGTATTAATTTACATTCCCACCAACAGTGCAAGAGGATTCCCTTTTCTCCACACCCTCTCCAGTACTTATTATTTGTAGATTTTTTGATGATGGCCATTCTGACCAGTGTGAGGTGATACCTCATTTTGGTTTTGATTTGCATTTCTCTAATGGTTAGTGATGCTGAGCATCCTTTCATGTGTTTCTTGGCCATCTGTATATCTACTTTGGAGAAATGTCTATTTAGGTCTTCTGCCCATTTTTGGATTGGATTGTTTGTTTTTTTGTTATTGAGCTGCATGAGCTGCTTGTATATTTTGGAGATTAATCCTTTGTCAGTTGCTTTGTTTGCAAATATTTTCTCCCATTCAGAGGGTTGTCTTTTCGTCTTGTTTATGGTTTCCTTTGCTGTGCAAAAGCTTTTAAGTTTCATTAGGTCCCATTTGTTTATTTTTGTTTTTATTTCCATTTCTCTAAGAGGTGGTTCAAAAAGGATCTTGCTATGATTTAGCTCATAGAGTGTTCTGCCTATGTTTTCCTCTAAGAGTTTTATAGTGTCTGGTCTTACATTTAGGTCTTTAATCCATTCTGAGTTTATTTTTGTGTATGGTGTTAGGAAATGTTCTAATTTCATTCTTTTACATGTAGTTGTCCAGTTTTCCCAGCACCACTTATTGAAGAGGCTGTCTTTTCTCCGTTATATATTCTTGCCTCCTTTATCAAAGATAAGGTGACCATATGTGCATGGGTTTATCTCTGGGCTTTCTAACCTGTTCCATTGATCTGTATTTCTGTATTTGTGCCAGTACCATATTGTCTTGATTACTGTAGCTTTGTAGTATAGTCTGAAGTCAGGGAGCCTGATTCCTCCAGCTCCATTTTTCTTTCTCAAGATTGCTTTGTCTATTCGGGGTCTTTTGTGTTTCCATACAAATTGTGAAATTTTTTGTTCTAGTTCTGTGAAAAATTGGTAGTTTGATAGGGGGGGATTGCATTGAATCTGTAGATTGCTTTGGGTAGTATAGTCATTTTCACAATGTTGATTCTTCCAATCCAAGAACATGGTATATCTCTCCACCTGTTTGTATCATCTTTAATTTCTTTCATCAGTGCCTTGTAGTTTAATGCATACAGGTCTTTTGTCTCCTTTGGTAGGTTTATTCCTAGGTATTTTATTCTTTTTGTTGCAATTGTAAAGGGGAGTGTTTCCTTAATTTCCCTTTCAGATTTTTCATTGTTAATGTGTATGGATGCAAGAGATTTCTTTGTATTAATTTTATCCTGCTATTTACCAAATTCACTGATTAGCTCTAGTAGTTTTCTGGTAACATCTTTAGGATTCTCTGTGTATAGTATCATGTCATCTGTATACAGTGACAGTTTTTCTTCTTCTTTTCTGATTTGGATTCAATTTATTACTTTTACTTCTCTGATTGCCATGGCTAAAACTTCAAAAACTATGGTGAATAATAGTGGCGAGAGTGGGCAACCTTGTCTTGTTCCTGATCTTAGAGGAAATGGTTTCAGTTTTTCACCATTGAGAACTATGTTGGCTGTGGGTTTGTCGTATATGGCCTTTATTATGTTGAGGTAGGTTCCCTCCATGCCTACTTTCTGGAGAGTTTTTATTATAAATGGGTGTTGAATTTTGTCAAAAGCTTTTTCTCCATCTATTGCGATGATCATATGGTTTTTATCCTTCAGTTTGTTAATGTGGTGTATCACTTTGATTGATTTGCGTTTACTGAAGAATCCTTGCATTTGTGGGATAAACCCCACTTGATCACGGTGTATGATCCTTTTAATGTGCTGTTGGATTCTGTTTGCTAGTATTTTTTTGAGGATTTTTGCATCTGTGTTTATCAGTGATATTGGCCTGTGGTTTTCTTTTTTTGTGACATCTGTGTCTGGTTTTGGTATCAGGGTGATGGTGACTTTGTAGAATGAGTTTGGGAGTGTTCCTCCCTCTGCTGTATTTTGGAAGAGTTTGAGAAGGATAGGTGCTAGTTCTTCTCTAAATGTTTGATAGAATTTGCCTGTGAAGCCATCTGGTCCTGGACTTTTCTTTGTTGGAAGATTTTTAATCACAGTTTCAATTTCAGTGCTTGTGATTGGTCTGTTCATCTTTCTGTTTGTTCCTGGTTCAGTCTTGAAAGGTTGTACTTTTCTAAGAATTTGTCCATTTCTTTCAGGTTGTCCATTTTATTGGCATAGAGGTGCTTGTAGTAATCTCTCATGATCTTCTGTGTTTCTGCAGTGTCAGTTGTTACTTCTTTACATTTCTAATTCTGTTGGTTTGAGTCTTCTCCCTTCTTTTCTTGATGAGTTTGGCTAATGGTTTAGCAATTTTGGTTATCTTCTCAAAGAACTGGCTTTTAGTTTTATTGATCTCTGCTATTGTCTCCTTCATTTCTTTTTCATTTATTTCTGATCTGATCTTTATGATTCATTTCCTTCTGCTAACTTTAGGGTTTCTTTGTTCTTCTTTCTCTAATTACTTTAGGTATAAGGTTAGGTTGTTTATTTGAGATTTTTCTTGTTTCTTGAGGTAGGATTTTATTGCGATAACCTTCCCTCTTAGAACTGCTTTTGCTGCATCCCGTAGGTTTTGGGTGGTCATGTTTTCATTGTCGTTTGATTCTAAGTATTTTTTTATTTCCTCTTTGATTACTTCAGTCATCTCTTGGTTAGTTAGTAGTGTATTGTTTAGCCTCCATGTGTTTGTATATTTTACAGATTTTTTTCTTGTAATTGATATCTAGTCTCATAGCATTGTGGTCGGAAAGGATACTTGATATGATTTCAATTTTCTTACATTTCCTGAGGCTTGCTTTGTGACCCAAGATGTGATCTATCCTGGAGAATGTTCCATGAGCACTTGAGAAGAAAGTGTGTTCTGTTGTTTTTGGCTGGAGTGTCCTATAAATATCAATTAAATCCATCTTGTTTAATGTGTCATTTAAAGCTTGTGTTTCCTTATTTATTTTCATTTTGCATGATCTGTCCATTGGTGAAAGTGGGGTGTTAAAGCCCCCTACTATTATTGTGTTACTGTCGATTTCCCCTTTTATGGCTGTTAGCATTTGTCTTATGTATTGAGGTGCTCCTATGTTGGGTGCATCGATATTTACAAATGTTATATCTTCTTCTTGGATTGATCCCTTGATCATTATGTAGTGTCCTTCTTTGTCTCTTGTAATAGTCTTTATTTTAAAGTCTGTTCTGTCTGATATGAGAATTGCTACTCCAGCTTTCTTTTTATTTCCATTTGCGGTGAATATCTTTTTCCATCCCCTCACTTTCAGTCTGTATCTGTTCCTAGGTCTGAAGTGGGTCTTTTGTAGACAGCATATATACGGGTCTTGTTTTTGTATCCATTCAGCCAGTCTGTGTCTTTTGGTGGGAGCATTTAATCCATTTACATTTAAGGTAATTATCAATATGTATGTTCCTATGACCATTTTCGTAATTGTTTTGGGTTTGTTATTGTAGGGCTTTTCCTTCTCTTGTGTTTCCTGCCTAGAGATGTTCCCTTAGCATTTGTCATAAAGCTGGTTTTGTGGTGCTGAATTCTCTTAACTTTTGCTTGTCTATAAAGGTTTTAATTTCCTTATCGAATCTGAATGAGATCCTTGCTGGGTACAGTAATCTTGGTTGTCAGTTTTTCCCTTTCATCACTTTAAATATGTCCTGCCACTCCCTCTGGCTTTCAGAGTTTCCGCTGACAAATCAGCTGTTAACCTTATGGGGATTCCCTTGTGTGTTACTTGTTGCTGTTCCCTTGCTGCTTTTAAAATTTTTTCTTTGTATTTAATTTTTGATAGTTTGAGTAATATGTGTCTTCTTGGTGTGTTTCTCCTTGGATTTATTCTGTATGGGATTCTCTCCACTTCCTGCACTTGACTGACTATTTCCTTTCCCATGTTAGGGAAGTTTTCAACTATAATCTCTTCAAATATGTTCTCAGACCCTTTCTTTTTCTCTTCTTCTTCTGGGACCCCTATAATGCGAATGTTGGTACATTTAATGTTGTCCCAGAGGTCTCTGAGTCTGTCCTCATTTCTTTTCATTCTTTTTTGTTTATTCTGCTCTGCAGTAGTTATTTCCACTATTTTATCTTCTAGGTCACTTATCCGTTCTTCTGCCTCAGTTATTCTGCTGTTGATTCCTTCTAGAGAATTTTTAATTTCATTTACTTTGTTGTTCATCATTGTTTGTTTGCTCTTTAGTTCTTATAGGTCCTTGTTAAACGTTTCTTCCATTTTCTCCTTTCTATTTCCAAGATTTTGGATCATCTTCACTATCATTACTCTGAATCCTTTTTCAGGTAGTCTGCCTATTTTCTCTTCATTTGTTTGGTCTGGTGGGTTTTCACTTTGCTCCTTCATCTGCTATGTATTTCTCTGTCTTCTCATTTTGTTTAACTTACTGTGTTTGGGCTCTCCTTTTCGCAGGGTGGAGGTTCATAGTTCCCGTATTTTTTGGTGTCTGCCCCCAGTGGGTGAGGTTGGTTCAGTGGCTTGTGTAGGCTTCCTGGTGGAGGGGACTGGTGCCTGTGGCCTGGTGGGTGGGACTGGATCTTGTCTTCCTTGTGGGCAGGGCTGCATCCAGTGGTGTGTCTGGGGTGTCTGTGAAGTTAGTATGATTTTAGGCAGGCTCTCTGCTAATGGGTGGGATTGTGTTCCGTTCTAGGTAGTTGTTTGGCAGGGAGCATCCAGCACTGAAGCTCGCTGGCTGTTGGGTGGAGCTGGGTCTTAGTGTTGAGACGGAGATCTCTGGGAGAGCTCTCGCCGATTGATCTTACATGGGGCCGGGAGGTCTCTGGTGGTCCAGTGTCCTGGACTTGGCTCTCCCACCTCTGAGGCTCAGGCCTGACACCCAGCCGGAGCACCAAGACCCTGTCAGCCACATGACTCAGAAGAAAAGGAAGAGAAAAAGGGAATGAAAAAAGTAATAAATAAAATAAATAAAAATAAAATTTTAAAAATAATGAAACAAATAAAAAAAATAAAAAAGAAGTGAGCAACCAAACCAATAAACAAGTCCACCGTTGATACCAAGCACTAAAAACTAAACTAAGATAAACCTAAAAATCAGACACAAATCAGTCGCAGGCAGCAAACCCCACGTCTACAGTTGCTCCCAAATTCCACCACCTCAGTTTTGGGAACATTGTTGTCTACTCAGGTATTCCACAGGTACAGGGTCATCAAGTTGATTGTGGGGATTTAATCCGCTGCTCCTGAGGCCGCATGGAAAAATTTCCCTTTCTCTTCTTTGTTTGCACAGTTCCTGGGTTCAGCTTTGGTTTTGGCCCCATCTCTGCATATAGGCCGCCTTCAGGTATCTGTTCCCTGCCCAGACAGGAGGGGGTTAAAGCACTGGCTGATTAGGGCTCTCTTGCTCTTTCAGGCCAGGGAGAGGGAGGGGTATGGTTGTCATAATTGGAATGCGGGGCGAGCCTGTGGTGGCAGAGGCCAGCGTGACATTGCAACAGCCTGAGGCTCACCGTGTGCTCTCCCAGGGAAGTTATCCCTGGATCTTGGGGCCCTGGCAGTGGCGTGTTGCACAGGCTCCCAGGTGGGTGTGTGTAGTGACCTGTGCTTGCACACAGGGTTCTTGGTGGCAGCAGCAGCAGATTTAGTGTTTCATGCCCGTCTCTGGGGTCCATACACTACCCAGGTACGTGGGGATGTTCTTGCCTTTTGGGAAGTCTGAGGTCTTCTGCCAGCATTCATTAGGTGTTCTGTAGGAGTTGTTCCACCTGTAGATGTATTTTTGATGTATCTGTGGGGAGGAAGGTGATCTCCATGTCTTACTCCTCCGCCATCTCGAAGGTCCCCTAGAGAGGTGTTTAACCAGACCCAATAACCTGGAACTTGGGTTTTGTCCATTTAGAGACATAAATTCAATGAATTAGAACTGAAATGTCTACATAAATCTGGGATCCTTGAAAGGCAGCAACTTCAGAAGATGAGAAAAAATAAATAAAACTTGCAATACAAAGGCATGTGGATACTTGTCAGGGCATTGGCTGAAGCAAATAAACAAAAAAACTCTCTGACAAAAACCACACCAGAAATCCTAAGAATTTCACAGAGTTTGAAGTTAAAATTTACACTGTTTTCATATTTCAGGACTCCCCAAACCAAAACATTTACAGAAGAGCTGTTATGAGGGCCAGTGTCCACTGGTATATTGGCACTGTGGTGTGTCCCAGAAGTGAAAATTGTTCTAGAATGATTTTCCCATAAATCAGCCCACTAGAAAATCCCACGAAGAGAGAGACAGAGACAGAGAGAGGCAGAGAGTAATCTAAGTTCCACTAGAGAGCTCTCAATATCATAATGTGAAATACGCAGGGAAAAAAAAAAACTTCATGAACAATGTTAAAAGAAATTATCACTCAGAATTTAACAGAATCAGTGGATACATGTTCCTCAGTTTCAAAAAATCATAAGTTCAAAGATGTAACTGAACATTAATCTACATTTAGGCACATTGTCGTGAATAAGGAACACCAAAGACGATTGTAAGTCTCCGATCCAATCAGAGTGAAAAGAAAACATGAACAACAAAAAAGTCACACAACACATGGTCAGAGTTCCAAAGTACTGATTCACTTAATGCCTACAGATTTCACCCGCCTTTTATAGAATGAACACTTTAAATAAACACATGAGGTTGCTTTCCAGTTGTTTAAAAGAAATATAATACCTTAATTATATATATAAAATATATGATATATATAATAATGTTTATAAAAAATAATAACTTGACTCTCTAAATTCCATTCATTCTGTTTCATTCCATATCCAGTCACTGAACTACAATAGTTCTCACCATTTCAAATCTTATGCACTACAGAATGATAAGTACAAATACATAAATGCTCACTTGCGTAAAAATGAAACAATTTGTACCGAAAGCAGGTGCCAACAAAATATGAATACACTTGTCCCTTGGTATCCACAGGACATTGGTTCCAGGACCCCATCATGGATACCAAAATCCAGGGAAGCTCAGGTCCCATATATAAGATGGTGTGGTATTTGCGTATAATCTATGCACATCCTCCTGTATACTTTAAGTCTTCTCTAGATTATTTATAATAACCAACACAATGTAAATTCTATTCAAGTTTTGCTTTTTGGAGCTTTCTGGAATTTCTTTTCAAATATTTTCGGTCCTCAGTTAGCTGAATCTGTGGATGCAGAACCCACAGGTTCAGGGGACTGACCGTAAGGATTCATAGACATAGAGCATGGTTTTGTAATAAGACATATAAATTGAAATAATTTTTCTCTCTGGGAATTCTGTTTGTCTTAGGATCTCACCCAGCTATTCAGTTCCTAGAAAAATTAGTTTACCTCAAGTTGCTTCCTTTCTTTCCCTTACTGATTTAGGGAGGATTTGAAGACTAGAAAGATGAAGGTGACTCATCTACAGCCAATGGAAATAAATTTTAAAAATACCTTTCTAGAATTAGGGTACCTTGATGTCATTGCACTAGGCCAAAACCTACATCACACCACACTCGTTTTTCTTTGGTATGCAGTTTGTTATCCTATAGAATATTTTTACTCTTAAAGATTTGCATGCAGATATCTGAGGCCTGTAGACTAAAGATCCAACCATTCCTGTCACTGCTAAAAAACATTAAAGAGCTTTACGCACATTGACTCCATAGCTGTATTTTTCTTCACGTAAAGCTGCCCACTAAGCTTGCCTTCTCTTACATGTTGAACCCTATCTCATTTATTCTCACTTCTTTAATACTCAGCACTTTCTAATAGCCTGCAGGCACATATCATTGTAAATGCACTCGATTTTGGTGAAAAGACAACCTCAGAGAGCTTGCAGTATTCCAAACAGAGCCAGCTAATTTGGTGGTTGAGTTCTGATCCAGATTCTAACTGGATTTTTCCCTCAGTTTTCCTTTTTCATCAAATGATTGTCCCAGTCTTCCTCTCTCTCGTCTCAAATAAGAAAGTAAAATGTGGATTTTACAAACCTCGTATATTCTAGATCATTTAACTTAGGTGTTTTGAGCATGGCACTGGCAAATATATAATTTTAAGCTTGATTCCTGTGTGGGTTAGTTCAGTGTTTTCTGCTTCATAGCTAAATGCTGTATCCCCAAACCATCCAGTTAAAAGTGGTGAGAATATCAGAGAAAATGGGACAGTTAAATGGCATATCTGGAGTTCAGAGATGTCTTTACATAGTTGATACCTCCCAGTTCTCTAATCTGGACAGCTGAATATAAGGAAAGCCCATCTCATTATTTTATGAGAGTTCTAAATGTCCATTAAAAAAAAAAAACAAAGTTTAGATGACATTGCTGCGGTGTATTAATACTGAAATGTTTCATGTGTATGTTTTGATACACAGTGACTGCTTTGTAATGCCTAAGCATAAATCTTTTGGCAAAATTTGGAGAATATTGGAAATTATAAGCCATAAACATCGTTTGGCCATTTTGGCCTGTTACAAGTCAGAGTTGTAAGGCTATCTGGTTTCATTTCTGAAATGTACTTCGATTTTACTTGAATGAATTGCTGTGTTTTCAGAACGTCATCTCCACAACTCATTGTGCCTCCAATGTATATGAATTCATCACTGGCACACCTAGGATCTTTAACATTTAGTGGATTAAAGAAAGAAAGACCAGTGCTATCGTGTGCCAACAATGTTATAATCAAGGCCCATGCTTAGTATCACCTTCCTAAATGGAGGCTGCACTCACAATGTTTGTTCTGCTACAATTAATCACATGCTTTTCAAATGTCAACGTAATTTTCATGGTCTGCTAGAAAGTAGTATTCATAATAGAAAAAATAATAGAGTTACCATTAAAAATTGATCTGTCACTGTTCCTTTTAAAATCGTTGGTTCTGCCTGAACAAACTGTATGGAATTTTAAAAGTTTCCATCCAGTGGATCCCCACATGCCTGCTTGGAAAGTTTACCTGGCTTTCTGCATTCTGTCCAGGCTGCTCCATATGCAGTACTATACTTGAGTAAAAATATGATGAAGGAAATAGAGTAATTTGATTCTTTCTGAAAGTTGTATCTGTGTCCAGGTGCTATCCACATAGGAGGCTCTCTAACAGTGTTTGCCATATGTTGATATTTGAAGTATGAATGACTCTCAGTGAAAAGCAGCAGAATTTTTATGAATTCTGTGGCGTTTCTAAACTTCCCCAAAATAAGAATTTCTGATAGAGAGACAATTGCTGCTTATATTCAAAGACACTTTGTAAAAGAGAGTATCTTGAACTAACCACGTGTTTAGGTGTCTTTTCTGTAAGCTGTGAGCCAGTTTTTCATTTTATGAAAATAAATGCACCAATCCTTAGAAAATTCCCCTGAAAAAACACTTCCTTTCTTAGTTAAAATGGAAACAGTCTGAAGCCTAAGCCATTATTTGTCCCAGTAACTTCAGGTCATAGATGGATATTTCATGGTCTGTGAAGTTCCTTTAACCAAAAACTAATCATTTGTGATCACGAGGATCACGGTCGTCCTGTATGATCGTTGGATTTCTACATTCCTGAGTAAATAATTTTAGCATATACGTGGGGCCAAAACAATAGGTCTGTACAATTAATTTAAATTACAAAGTGGAAAGAACAAAAATGGAAAAGAATCAGACTAAGTATGCAACGGACTGATTTTTTTTGTATTTCAGTTGTTAGATATTACATAGAGTTCATGAATTTGTCAGCTCAACTTGTGCTCTAGAACCCCGTATTACTTTAATATAGGTACGTGAAAAATTAAGTTCGAATTTGGAAAAATCTGAGAAAGTTCACATATAGAGATTCTGACAGTTTTAAGCGCAGACAAATCAAGTTACCGTCAGGAGAGCACGTGTTTCCCTTGTCACAACCCGGGACCAGTGGGAGAAATGTTAGCGCCATCCACCCACCCCCTCTTCTCTTACTCTGTCCCCTGCCCACGCTGAAATGATCTGAGTCTGGGGGTTGAATGTGCCAGAGCCAACCCGAGGACCCCTCTGGCCCAGATGGAAATGCAGCCTGTGTCCATTCAGACGCAACAGTCGTCTCCTCGCCGGTGGATTAACCCAACCCCAGCCAACAATAAAACCCTTCCACATAAAGTTCCCACAACATTTGTCACAGGTTGCCTCTTAGACACGTTTCTTCTGAGTTAAAAATAACTAGCCACCAAATTTCAGACTTTTAGGGGCTGGTGATGAAATGCAACGAAATTATTTTGCCCTAAATCTGTTTAAATCTTGGCTTCTCTCAGATCAGCCTGATTCCCTGTAATACAACAACTGCCTTTGCTTTTGGCAGAGCAATACAGATCCTTTCAGGGGCACCCTGGCTGGGTGATGAGGCATCAAAACTTGCTGCATTTCTTATGTTCCAAAAAAGTAGGGTGAATAAAATTATCTGAGATCCCAGGTACCATGTTTGATAGATAAATGCCAAATCATGTTTAAAAAATATAACCATGAATATAATATCTATGCTTGAAAGTGAACTGGTGGTTTCCAAATACAAATCTGGGCTCCCCTAGAGGCTCAGTGGTTAAGAACCCACCTGCCAATGCAGGGGACATGGGTTCGAGCCGTGGTCTGGGAAGATCCCACATGTCACGGAGCAACTAAGCCCATGCGCCACAACTACTGAGCCCACGTGCCACAACTACTGAAGCCTGCGTGCCTAGAGACTGCTCTACAACAAGAGAAGCCACCACAGTGAGAAGCCCACACACCGCAATGAAGAGTAGCCCCCGCTCACCGCAACTGGAGAAAAGTTCCCTAAAAAATTCTGATAATTAGCTCCATGTAAATAATTTAATACGGTTCAAATTCATTTTTTTATTTTTTTGGCCAGGCCCTGTGTTAAGAACAAAATCTTATATTTGTATTCCAAATACTTAAAACTGTCTTCAAAATGGTGCTGATTGGCAATATTTATTTAAGTTACAAATTCATGTGATTCTTTACCTCAGAAATACCACTTATGAAAATTTATCTTATATATTTACCTGAATTTTTGCATATTTTCATCACAAAAACCCAGAAACCATCCAAGAATACATCTACTGGGAACTGGATGAATAAACTATTGTAGCTCACATACTCTAGAGCTGTAAGAAAGGATGAAGAAACACCCTATGCCCCCCCCATATGGAAAAATATCCAGGATATATTATCAAGTGAAGAGCAGAAATATACATTATAGAATATATCGTACACCACCATTTGCGTAAGAAAGGGAAGAAATTAAAAATTTGTATCTATTCTGTGCTTCCATGAGTTTAAGTGTTTTAGATATAAGTGGAACCATGGAGTATTTTTTCCTTCTGTCACTGGCTTATTTCACTTAGCATAATGTCCTCAAGGTTCATCCATGTTGTTGCATGTTGCAGGATTTCCTTCCTTTTTAAGATTGATTAATGTTCTGTTGCACGAATATATCACATTTTCTTTATCCACTCATCCACTGGTGGACAATTCGATTGTTTCCACATCTTGGCTATTGTGACTAGCGCAGCAGTGACTGTGGGAGTGCTAACATCTCTCTGAGGTTCTGATTTCAATTCTTTTGGATAAACACCCAGAACAGGATTGATGGATCATTTGGTAGTTCTACTTTTAATTTTTTAAGGAATTCACGAACTCTTTTCCATAGTGGCTGCACCATTTTGCATTACCACCAGCAGAGTGCAAGTGTTCAGTTTCCCCACATCCTCACCAGCACTTGCTGTCTTGTAGTTTCTTTCGATAACAGCCGACCTAACATGTGTAAAGAGATAGGGGCAGGGGAGGAGAAAATGAAGAGTTGCTAAACAATGGCAGAAAATTTTAATTATGCATGATGAGTAAGCTCTAGAGATCTACCATACAATATTTTATTGTACACTTAAAATCTGTTAAAAGGATAGATTTTAAATTAAATATTCTTACCATAATAAAATAAAAATAAAAGATGTCATTTTATTTGTTTCTATTTGTCCAAAAAGGAGTAGAAAGATACACAAGAAACTAATAAATATGGTTACCTATGGGGTACAAAGATTGAACAATGTGCAGCTGGTGAATGTGGATGGGCCTGTACTGAGACATTATATGTACGTTTAAAAAATTATTTTCAAGCCATATAAAATGTATTTATAACATAATGTGTTTAAATAATCAAAATGCAAAATAAAATAATTTGCATGTTTTATCTTACTCTTAGAAGTTGTTTTATCATTTCTAGAAAATAAAAATTTGTAAGCCCAATTTTTTTCTTGATAATACATCCTTACAACAAAAGGAAATAATGCTTTAAGAGATTCTTCAAAAAAGACTTCAAATAAACCCAAAAGTTTAGGAGAGAAATGTCAAACCAGGAGATATAACAGTCTACCGACAGTCTTGGTTTGAAAACTAAGTGCTTTCCAAATTCCCAGAGATGAGTTCTTTTCTTCACTCTTTGATATTTTCTTGCCAAAAAGCTCTCACCCCATATCCAACAGTCCTGAGGCAGAATATGGTGATCTCTAACCCAACTACAGTACGTTTTCAATGCAAAAAATGAAGAAAAGGATAAGTCCATTTGAAATTCAAAATTCTTGGGAAATTCTGGAGGTGGGTGGATAATTGTTACCAACTTTGACACAAAGCCAGAGCACCTGGGAAGGCACACCTGAATCATCTTTCCTTAGTCCCCTTGTGTTTAAGGGCTGTCAGAACGGTATATGTAGCTACGTGCATCCCTACGTGTGTGTGAGTGAGTGTGTAGGTAATAGTACTAGAGAACATGGGATAATATCTGGAGTTAGAGCTTTTCTTTCATGGAGTTTTGTACAAGAGATATAGTGCAGACTCTCATAGTAAGATACTTCTTAAATATGACTTTGCTCTTAACATGCCAAAAAGAATATTTCTGAGGGTCGAGCATATGGGGATTTACAGTTATCCACTGGACCTTCTCTCACAGTGCCATGCTGAAGTTTGTAGAAGGGGAAGGGAAGTGTCTTAAGGCTCTCCCTCCCACACTCATGTTCCCAAAATACCACCTGCTCTCCAGTGAACCTGGCTTTCTTGCTGCGGGCTTTGGATTCTTGTCCCAAAATAAAAGGCACCAATCCATCAAGGAATTTTTAGTCACTTCATTCCGAAGCTGGTGACTCATCAGTATAGAATTGGGTGAACATATAGGAAAGAACTGTTGCAAATATGTAAGCGTTCCTATGTGTCAGTTTGATAATCAAACTGGTGCTTGAACCACTTTTGAATGGCGATTATTACACTACTTTTCTCGCCTGTTGAACTCGTAGCAGCCATTAACTTTATATGTGTTTGTTTTCTGGGTTACTGCAGCAATAGCTTGAACGTGCAAGTAGGGTTATGGATGGATGTGTGACATTCTCCTCTTGGCACTAAGCTGGATTTCAATCCATGTGGCAAAAGTAAATGATTTTGCACAGTAGTCATCTCAGCTGAAAACCTAAAGCAACTTACTGGCCTCTGAAAGTCTCTCATTCATAACCTCTCTGAGATCCTGTTTCCTCATCTTTAAGTCTTTTCTTATCTGAGTCCCTGGGATTTAGATGTTCCTATCATGGCATAGCACACGAAAGCAATTTATACTTAATTATTTTACTCATGTGTAATGTATGTATTATGCCATAATGATAATAATAATCAGCCTTGAAGAATTTTCAAACTACAGGGACCTTTATTGAATTAGTCCTAATTTATCTTTTCACGGAAGAGGAAACTGACATCCAAGAGATAGTGGGACTTGCCCAGGTCACTCATCTACTTACTGGCAAAGCAGCAGTGTCTACATCACAGGCCCTCTAATACCAGTCCAGAGTTTTTTGTACCATGTCATATTGCCTTACCACTGTCACAGAGAAACACTCTGATTCCAGGTTTCTAAAAGATGTATATGTATTTGCACAGAAACTTAAAAAGAAAAATTTCTGTTCCATCTCTTAGTGATCTTGTTTTTCTTTGAAATCTTATGTTTTATTAATTTTCTTATACTAAGCCATAATTATTTTATAAGCACTTACTAGCAAAAATAACTTTAAGCATAGCTGGTATTACATCACCCTGTAGCTGTTTAGAAATATCTAACAAACAGAAAACACAAATTAAGAAAAAATATATAAAAGTACAATTGTGCTGGAATCCTAGGCCAAGGAGGCTAAGGACTTTTCCCTTTTGTTTTGTTTTTGTTTTACACTATCCCTTCTGGTGCATTCTGTACCTTCTAATTACTGGCTTTTGATACTTTAAAAATCAAGTCATACATTCCCCTGGGTAAAGTTCCTAGAGAGAAATAAGAGCCAGCAAAAAAATTTGCCCCATTGCTGGCTCAGTCCAGCTCGTTTCTAGTTGGATTTTAGCTGGGCATATGGTAGGCATTAAAAACTTGTTGACATGTACTCCTTTTGTTAGTATGCTTTAAATCAGAGGGGTTCCAGCCACTAACCTTCTCAGATGTGTCCATTTTTATGGCATTACACATAGAAGATACAGCTGACAATTATTTTCACCATGTTTATTTTAGAGTAGAGATATTAAAAGACACACATAGGAAGTTGATTTGCTTTTATTTTTATTTTTGATAAGGAAAGCAATTTTCAAAAATTTTTATTTGAGTCTCAAACAGAGCAAAGCAGGGGAAGCTGGATTCCCTTGGTGAATCAGAATGTATCAGCATAGGGACGTCTTCCCATAATCTGCTTAGATGGATAACCATGCGTTCCTTGTCAAGATAGCAGCAGATCTTTGTTGTTTTCGATCAAAGACATAGGTTTATATATGAAGATGAAAGAGTACAAGCCCTTTGTTTAATAAACACTCAGCCACTTTCCATGCCACCAGACTATTGAAGAACTGACTTTTCTCTGGGTCTGTGTCTTTCCATGACCATAAAGGGAAGCAGTGGAGAAACAGGGCGGATGCAGAGCTCTGAGGGAGCCCGCGTGTTCGGGCTCCAGGATCCACTCTGTTCTTAGCTAACTGGATTGTTTTTCTGAGCATTTTAACTCTCAGCATATATTTACTGAATGAATAGCAGTTTCCCTGGATTTCAGCTTTTTGTCTGTAGAAGAAAGAGATAAACCACTGAGGTTCCAGCCTGTACACAGGAGATGGGACATCTGCAAGGCCCTGAGGACTGGGGGAGTGAACATTTTTGGGTGAGTTAATGGGAGGGACACTCTGCTTGCTTCTATTTACTCCTACTGGGTGTAGATATTGGACTTCTAGATAGGACTTTGTTTTTTTTTTTGGTTAGGGGTTTGGCTGTCACAGTAAAGAATTTGGAGACCACTACACTCTGTGAACTTTAAGGTTTCTCCCAACTCTAAGATTCTATGGTTCTGGTTATTGCGATGGTAATTAAAGTTCACAGTTGTTATGTACATAATTGCTTTTATGTAAATATATAATTTGAAATATATTTTGTAGCCTACTGTGATGAGTTTTAACTTCTTCAAAGATGAATTACAGGGCTTCCCTGGTGGCATGGTGGTTGAGAGTCCGCCTGCCGATGCAGGGGACACGGGTTCGTGCCCAGGTCCGGGAAGATCCCACATGCTGCGGAGCGGCTGGGCCCGTGAGCCATGGCCGCTGAGCCTGCGTGTACGGAGCCTGTGCTCTGCAAACGGGAGAGGCCACAGCAGTGAGAGGCCCGCGTACTGCAAAAAAAAAAAAAAAAAAAAAGTGGCGTTTTCACTATACTGTAGTCTATTAAGTGTATAATAGCATTATGCCTAAAAAAACAATGTCTATACCTTAATTTTAAAATACTTTATTGCTAAAAAATACTAATCATCATCTGAGCCTTCAGGGAGTTATAGTAGTAACATCAGAGGTCACTGATCACAGATCACTGTGACAAATATGATAAAAATAAAAAGTTTGAAATATTTTGAGAATTGTGAAACGTGACAGAGAGACATGAAGTGAGCAAATGCTGTTGGGAAAATGGCATCAATAGATTTGATTGTTGCAGGGTTGCCACAAACCTTCAATTTGTAAAAAACAGTCTCTGCGAGGTACAGTAAAGCAGAGAGCAGTAAAATGAGGTCTGCCTGTACATCATCTTCTCATTTTAACTTTTACGTCTCCAATTCATAGACGAGTTTGACAAAACAAAGAGAAAGTAATTTGGTGGCCCAAGATCACATAGTGAGTTAGATTAGTGCCAGCGTTAGGATCGAACTTTTCTGTTTTCTGGTCATGTTTTGATTCCAGTAATTTACCTGGATATTAATCTGTCACCCAATGAGTCGAGTCTGTTGTTGCTTAAAGTGTGAAGGATTTTTGTAACACGTGTAGAGTTCTGGGCTGGGGAAGGTTGCTCAGGGTCTTCTACTGCAGCTCTGCCACCGATGCAAAAGGCCCTACTGCACGTTAGTAGCAGTTGCCCCTGATGCAGGTCCCTTCACTCCGAGGCCAATCCTAAAGCCTTCTGGCTTAGCAATGTAGCGGTAGCCAAATGATCCTGATTAAACTCTGTTTATAGACTTTTGATTTAGAAGGTGGAAAATTCAATAAAACCAGACGATGTGGGACCAAAAAACAGCTACATTTTGTCAAACGTCTCAAGGATTTATCAGTGAAGCTACTTGAGACTTTAGTAGTTGGCTGATTGGTTAAACTCTTTCCGTGTCCTCCCCAGACAAGTCAAGAGATGTGCCTGTACAGTCACGTATTTAATCTCTTTCCAAAACCACAGCAATGGAATGGGATGCAAAGTTAGAAAAGTTGAATGGTGTCAAAGAAGTACTTACCTAGCTCTGTCCCTAACTGTTCCTTCAATGCTTTTAGAAACTCCCCAAGGAGACTGTCTGGTGTGCTAGCTACAAACTGTGCCCTCTACTTGTCATGGTGTTTCTTTATTCGTGCTTGTTTCACTGTCAGGCCCCTTCAGTGATGTGCCTTGTTACTCCATACCCCCATATTGGTAATGCTGCCCCCCAACCCTACCCAAAAGGTATCCTCTGGTGCTTTTCTAGCTCACATGTTGTTGGTACAGCTCTCTGCTTTAGCTCCCATCAGTGTTTTGAAATCTAAAATGGAGCATGTTCATTTAGCCATCATTTAATTTCCATTCTACGTTAAAGCTACAATGCAATGATGTTTTAGCCTCTCAGTATCTTCCAGAGATTTTGTAAAACTAGTATTTTAAATTTTTACTACCATTTAATAAACTGTCATTCTTACCAGTCATGAATCCATGGAGTCAAGACCAACTATGAAATTGTCTCTTCCCTTTGACACCAAAAGTGACTGTAAAGCAAACTTAATGGACCTCAACTCTCTTTTCCTGTTTTTTTTTTAAAAAAGGTTCTTCAGTCTCTTTTGAGATTAAGCTTATTCCAGCTGTCCTACACAAGAGGCCAAAGTGCAAGGACAATGTCCCAATGTCCCGAGCTTCACAGGCTGAGACTCCTAACTACATGTAGAGTCTGCTCATAGTTTTATAAGATTTCCACTGCAAATTTCCACGTAATCCCACAGAATAATTTATCCCCATCTGTAATAACTCCAAGCTGTTTACAGAGGCAGGATAATCTGCAGAGTCGCTCGTATTTAGAACTACTGGAAGAATGGCTGCAGAAGTAGTACATGGCTGACGTTCCCCAAGGAAAGAACTTAAGATCCAGCTCTTGCCCAGTTTAATCTTGGTGCCAACGTACCCAGAGACTCTGTCTTTGAAATATCCCTGCCCAAGTAGTTAAAATAAATTAAGAGGTCTGCCTATTCCAGGAATGGTACCTAAAATGGTGATCTTTTTTCCTTCATCTTCAGTGATTATTTTTTCAAAAAGGTGCTTTTGAAAACCACCTTTTTGCTAATGAAATGCATAATCTGTCCAAAAACAAGGTTGTGGCTTAGCAGGTTGTTCTACTCGACTTTCCAACTGAAAGTAAACAGGATGCTTTGCTTAATTTTCCCTATTTTTCTTCATTTACAGTCATGCCATACTGTCCCCTCCCTCGTTGCCCAAGGCAAATTCAGATGGATCCGCATCCATGGGGTAATACCAAGAAAAAAGCACTTCTCCTCCCTGAATTTTGAGTTTAGCACAACGTCCAAACAGAGAAAGAGTTAAAGAAGCATGCTTTTATGAACCTTTACCTGTGAAATACTGTAGAGGGGACACTGACAACTGATTCCAGAAAAGTAGTTAAGCAGAAAACATAGGTTATAGAGAGGTTCAAATGTGAAAACTCCAAAGTACAGTTGACGTTTGAGTGCCCTTTGTATATTGGTGGTTAGTATTCACAAGAAAGAAAAATGGCACAATCGTAAGGTAGATTTCTGTGAATTATTACAGAAATTAAGTAATTTCTGACTCGATTATGAATATTAGTGTAGAAACATCTTTATTATGACCGACTCTTCGTTACTGTATGTTTGTAGAAATGCGTATTGATGGAGTACCAATTCTTTGCTAAGGCAAAATCTATGATCATTGTCTTTTTTTTTAAAGTCTCACAAATAAATGTAGCAGTAGGAGCATAATTCAATATCCTTCCTTAGTCAAATCATATTTTTATTTGTTATTAAGCTTTTCATGTACACATAAAACTGAAAAACAAATTATAATGTACTATTTCTTAAACAGTGTGGTGAGAGAATAGGTCATTACTATATTGACTCATTTTATACTCTAAAAACATTTTATAAATATTATTTTATCTACTGTACCTAATATTTAATATCAATCATAAAACAAACCAAGGTAATAATGTCAATGCACGTAACTGTCTCTGTTTATTAAATTGTAACTGCTTTGCTCTTTCATCATCCTCCTCACTTTCACTCGTGTTATGCGGCTTTTCTTTTCCAGAGGCAGGAATTAAACTTAGTGTAGGCGTCATCTTAGAGTTTCATGTCATGGCACTGACCCCTGTTTGGCTTCCACCAATGTGATAGCTATCAATCTTAAACTCAACTGCTTACTTCACCTCCACTGAATATCTACAGAGCTGTCTATGATATCTTAATATTTTTAAAAAATGATTTTTGAATGGAGCTGCTCACATAAAACAAAAAGATTTAAGTTTTAAGTCCCTGTCTTAAGCTAAATCTCTTGTTTGTCTGTCTGGAGAAAAATATAAAATGAAAAATAATAGAGAAGTTGTATAGATAGTTGTGCTGTATCCAAATCCAGCCATACCCCAGTGCATTTCTGGACACACAGAACTTACACAATGGCCATGATTCAGGTGTCAGTAAGAACATTTGTCATCAGAAATGATGATTTCACGTTTAAAGTTTTATGCCCTGGGAATTCCTCAGTGCATTAAGTTCTGGGTGAAAACTGAGTAAGCTGGTGATTTGAATCCATTCAAATGAAAAAAAAAATGCAAAGCACCTTGATTATTTCAACTACGGATCAAGCTCTGGACTTTGAGATCAAGTCCCTATCTTAACCCCTGTGCACAATGCTTCTGTGTGGTTGACTAAATCCAAAAAATGAGTCTAATTTCTCATAATGCTTTTGGCATCCAGGTCTGGGTAGATTAACTTTCCATTCATGAAATGTTTCATTCAGGTGTTCAGGAATAGTGCAGGAAAAATAAATGAAAACTTAGTATGTATTTGAGTCAAGTCATTTTACCATCAGTAACCTGGACTTACTGGAAAATTAGAAAGATAAACTATAAAATTGTTTATGTTCTTTACAAAAATATGCTATCCATATTTAGCAGCCGTGATCATGTAGTAAAATGAATGTATACCTTTCTGTTTCTTCTACCATAAACAGACGGAAACCTACCCATCAGGTTTAGATACATAACAGTTAGTTTAACTTAAATATTACCCCTATTTCAGTTATAAGTTGTAAGTATACGTTCAGTTATAGCTGTAAGTATATAAGGAGAAATTTTTCTTGTGGTCTTTTAATTACCATCTGCAAGGACCCATTTTCTCTTGCGGTATTTCATATCATTTCCTAGGCAGGTTACCTTCTTGTGATGTATGTTTTCTGGCTGAACTTTCTTTCAACTAGAGGCGAGGCTTCATTCTTAATGTTATAATCTATCTCTAAATTCATGTTCCGGAGAAAGTGAGTATTTAAAATATTTGTTGCTCTTGCTATTGTTATTTTTTTATACCAGGGAAAAATCAAAACTCTCAGATTTGAGGAAAAGGGAGAATTCATAATTAGTAGTACTAATTAGTATTATTAGCATTATTTATTAGTATTAGCATTAACACATATTTATTGTGCCCTTACTGTGTGGACTGAAGGAAGACTTCTACAAGGTTATAAGAAAAATAAGATTTTGAAAATGCAAGGATTCCCTGAGAGAAAGGAAACCTTGCACATTAAACCATTAAAAACATGATATTTGAATAAATGTCATGTAAGATGGCTTCACGCACACGCATTTAGGCTGAGCCATCCATCACGCCTTGTTAGATCATACCAGTTGCATCAACCTTTGTTGCTTTCACCAACGTTTGGTTGGGTTTTTTCAGTGTTGCTTCAGAGTGCGAATGTACTATGTAATTGCACTTTCATCTGTGAAAGTGCCCAGGAAATGTTTGCTGTCAGGACACTTTGGAACTGTACAGAATTGCCATGATAAGAGTCCTGGTACTCACTGTAGAGGCAGTAATTGAATCAGAATCAGAATCTTACTATTTCCCTGACTAGAATAGGATGTTAAATCTGTATGCACAGATTTCATGTCACCTATGCATCCCCAGCTCCTAGAACAGAGCTTAGTACGTAATATGTCTTTAAAAGAGTCACAGGCTCTTATTTTTTTTAAAGATGAAAACAAGAACTCTTAATGATTAAGAATTATTAAGTCAGAAGAAAAAGACCATTAATTTACAAGAGAATACCTTATTTAAAATTTAAGATAATGCATGGCCCCCTGAGAGAGCACAGAAGCTGCAAGTGTGATACAATGTCACTCTTCTGTATTTAAGGATGGCTGTCACATCCTCTTACTTCAGACAGAAAACAAGCTTTGACTAAATTAGTATTCATTTCTCCGTAATTCCCTGTTTAATTTTGTTCTCTAAAAAAATTCGGTCATTATACTAATGAATAGACTTTTCAAAGCACTCAATCCAAAAATGGGATATAAGCATTATCATAAGCTCTCTCTGAATTAAACTAGATTGAAATATTAACAATCATTTTATCTGAGAGTTAGATAGGAAATTATCTCACAGTAACTCATCTGTTGCTTCCAACCCCCTGATCGTAGGCTTTTGTTATTTCAGCCTGAGTGTAAGAGACACATTGTCGCTGCATTTGTTCCACTAGATCAGTATGGATATAGCAGCTGACCTCCCCAAATCCATCATAAAGCACTGGCCAACAGTCCTGTACTTCCGGAGTAGTGATGCACACTCCCACTCTGTGCCCTTTACCTCTCTTAAGAGCAGTGAAAGTTTTTAGGCTTTAGGTTTTGAATTGCTCGTGGAGAGGGCACTGGAAATGTAAATACAAAAGGCTACTGCAGGGAGACGCAAGAGGGAAGAGATATGGGAACATATGTATATGTATAGCCGATTCACTTTGTTATAAAGCAGAAACTAACACACCATTGTAAACCAATTATACTACAATAAAGATGTTAAAAAAAAAAAAAAAAGGCTACTGCACCAGCCTGGCTCTTCCAGGAAGCATTTAATTTGTTGACCCTGGCCTAATGGCGGCCAGACCTGCAAAAAGTGGATAGTCTCCTTTAAAATGCCATATGGTGCAGACTGGCTGACAGTTTTTTGTCAGTCAATCTAATCATCTAAATCACTTCTTTGTATCTGAACCTGGGAAAAAAATAGCAGTAAGGGAATTATAGAGGATGTGGTTATCAGGAGATAAACCCCTGAGGAGATCAGACACACCTGTGCGATTCTGTTTTCTGCCGGGAGAGTGATTAAGGCAGAAAAACTCCTCCCTGTTTCCTTCACCCCTATCACATTTTGATACAGCACTCACCAGCAGCCTATAAGTACATCTCCTGATAAAATCAGCTCGCCTTGCACCCATGACTGTCATGCACAAGGAGAAGTGGTGAGTAGCATAGGAAAACTATAGGCTGTGTTACCACTTTCCCTGGCAGGGGTTCATAGATAAAAATTGATGGCAAGAGCAGCGTCTGCCGAGAATGAAGGCCAGGCCTGGGTCCGTGAGGACTTACCCTGTAAATCAGAGCTGCTCCACCTGGGCAGGCCACCTTGGGGGAAGCTGAGGGGACACAACCTTCCTCTTAGTCAGTGGGTTAGTGCCTGTGAAATCACTCTGCATAGCAGGAAAGACAAGAGCGAGCGCTGCTCTTTATTTCCTTTGGGTCCAAACCTGTTTTGCCTGTGAGACTTTGGTCACGAAAAAGTTTTCTGCCAGGTGAAATGGGGTGTTTACAGGCATGGAAAAAAATGTAAAAATAAGACGAAATTTTCTATTTCCCCTCTTCACACTAAATGCATTTCATTACAGCAGACCTCTCAGGCTATATGCCAGAAATCTCACATATGAAGGAAAACTAGTTAAAACAAAACCAATCCCACTCATTTTGATTTCAATGTGGAAAAACCCTTTCCACGTGGGTCAGTTACAAAATAGAAGTTCAGAGCCACGCCAGCCGAACCTTCTGTGGACAGTGGACTTGGGGGATTCTCGCTCATTCCCTTCTTCCTGTGGAGAAGGTGGCACTCCACCCTGCCGCGTTGTCACCAGCCAGAGTGAGTTTGCCACCACGGTGGTCTGTGTGCAGTAACTGATCTATGGATGTGTGCTTACATCTGAAATAGGCCTGCACGAAATCACAAACCAGTCATGCAGTAGAAGAGTGCAGGGAACGTGTATCCTTTCATGAAGTGTGTAGTTCCATCATCATTTCTGAATCCTTCCGGTGCCCAGTCTGGCCGGAGATGAGGGTTTGAAACGCAAATAAGTTGCAGGTAGCCTTTTTTAAATGAAAATATTATCTGGAAGAAGTGAGAGGGTCTTAGAAGATGATTTCTGAGTAAGTCTGGGGACATGTGTGAAGCCAAGGGACATTGGGGGGACAGAGGATTCAACGTGGGAGAAAAACAAATCAGTCTTTTAGTGAGTGCATGATTTTCCCTTTCAGAGGCGAGTGTGTGAGTGATGTCATTTCTCCACGTCATCTCCAGCAATTGGTATTTTCAGATCTTTTATTTGACTTATTTTTTGCCAATCTGATAAGTGTGAGATGGTATCCTGATGTTTTGTATTTTTCTAATTATCAGAGTGAGTGAGCATTTTCTCATATGCTAATTGGTCATTCAGATTTCCTCTTTTGTGAATTGCTTATTACAGTAGTTTGCCCATTTTTAATTGAGTTTTTGGACTTAATATTTAAAATATGTATATGTAAATTGTCCCAGTAACCTTCATTCAATGACTCATCCTCACTAATTTGTAAGGCTAATAAACTTCATTATATACATGAAAATATCCTGGGCTCCCACAACTGTTCCTTCGATAGGTTTGTTCATTTCTACGTGAATTCTTTTACTTGCAAACTCTTCATATAGTATGCAGTTCTTGCTGTGGTGGTTGTTACAGCGTTATCTTAGGGGATCTGTGAATGCCGAATGGTGAAAATGTCCCCCGGCATGATTTTGCATCTTTTTTCTGCTGGAGCACGAGGGATTTCTCAAGTTCTGGATTTCGTTTGGTTACTTGTTTGTTTGTTTATAGTTGTTAATTTTATGGAGTGGTCTTCCTATGCAATTAAGCAGCGTACAATTGAATATCACATGCCTAAGATTTTAAGGGAGAGCATTTTTGATAACAGATTCAATTTTATTAATGCTTTTTTATATTTTCTTGTGTTCCATTTCCTCTTGAGTCAATTTTGGTAATTCATGTATATTTTAAAAATATCCATTTAATCTAAGATGTCAGAATTCCCAGCAAATGCTACTGATATACTTTCTAATGTTTTTTTCTTAATTCTCTGTTTGTAGTTTTGTTCTTTTTATAGCTGATCTTGTGTATTTTTGCTTTTTGTCCATTTTTTCTAATCAACTTTTCTAATGGTTTGGCTATTCAAAAATAGTTTTAAATTTCTTGATCATTATTATTAAATAGGACTGTAGATTCAAACTGTAACAAAGTACCTTGCATAGATTAAGTATACAATAATGCAAGCTATTTTTATTGCTATAATCATTTCTACTTTATATTACTAAATTCATTGATGATTTTATTTTTGGAATTTCTCCTTTTTTATTTTATTTGTATTTCTTTTGTTATCCGTTTTCTTCTTGAGTTGTTATTTTTAGTCTTCATTATTTTATCAGTTTTAGTATTTATGCATGTGAATTTTTCTCTTAAATACTTTAATTGAATCTTGCAAAGTCTAATATCTATAGTTTTCATCTTATTAATAGAAGTTTTATTTCATTGCTGTTTAGACTTTCTGAAATCTTGGATTTTATTTTCACTTTTAGTCAACAAGTTTTTATAGTTTATTTTCAATTTCTTCACGTTTTTCCCTTAATTTTGTTATCACATATTCTTTTATTTTCATGAAAAAAACCATTTTCTATCCTACTGTCCTATTTTTACTTTATTGGAACTTAATTAAAGTTACATTATGGCTCTATAAGCTATCAGTTGTGAATGTCATATGGGCCCTTGTAAAGACTTACTTTTTCCTGAATCTGGAGTTAAATACACACACACACACACACACACACACACACACGCACGCACACGCACACACACACACACCACTTTTAGATCTCCCTTAGTCATTTTTTCTTGTTTTTTATTTTCATACTTATTTTTTATCCACTGTATCTGTCATAAGTAGGAGAGGTGCATTGAAATCTACTACTATTGGGATTCTGTGTACTTTTTGTATTTCCTGTTGTTTTTTCCCTAAGAAATTTGTCAGTCTGTTTTTTGGTGCATAGTTATTCATTCCTATTAGATATTTATTGTGGATTGCAAATTTTCATGTTCCCTGTGTATCCTTTTGTAATTCTCTTCCTCTGAATTCAACCTTGTTTTTATTAAGATTAGAATCTCTGTTTCCTTTGATCACTCATTTGCTTATTATTCCTTGGTCCACATTTTTATTTTCAACCACCACCTGCCTGCCCTTCACCTTCCTCCTCTGCCAGGTCCCTTTACTTTGGTGTCACTTTCACATGATATAGAGTTGCAGTCTGCATAGAGCTCTACAGTATAGGTTTGTAATCTAGTCTGAGAGGAGGTGCTTTTTTATCTTCTTTTTGGTCTTTACATTTTTATACAATTTACATTTACTGATAAAAGTCTAAGCGCATATGCCGTAATTCATGTTATACTTTATTTATTGTCGTTGTTTCTTTTATTTTCCTTCTTTTATAATAGCTGTTTCCAAGCTCTACTGTTTGTTGTGTGTGCACCTTCTCTTATTTGAAAGTTTCACTCGATATTTTTTATTCTTGTAGTCTCTTTGCAATCAGAACTTGCATATTCCTTTCAACTCCCTCTTCCAGAGAGCATCTGTTGACTAAGCAAATAAAATATTATGTTTGCTCTTTCGTCAGTTTATCTACTTTTCCATCCTTTGCATTATTAACAGAATTTAATTTATCATTTATATAATTTCTTTAGTGCTTGTATTTATATGTCTAAATATAACCTTGCATTATTATTTGTATTATATACTTTATTTTTTTTTAATTTTTAAAAAATATTTATTTATATATTTTTTGTTGCACCGGGTCTTAGTTGTGGCAGGTAGGCTCCTAAGTTGTGGCTCACAGGCTCCTCAGTTGTGGCACGCTAACTCTTAGCTACGACCTGCATGTGGGATCCAGTTCCCTGACCAGGGATCGAAGCTTGACCACCTGCATTGGGAGCATGGTGTCTTAACCACTGCACCACCAGGGAAGTCCCCCATGTTATGTACTTTAAATTGTATCTTTTAAACTCCAGGTATAAAAGATCAGCATATTACAGTGTCTGGTAACTTCTATCCCTGCTCCTCTTCCAAATTTTGATTTTATTCGACATGTTATTTGCCTTGATCATATATGTAAATATGTATATGCATATACATATACTATGTCATTTTATCATGTTATACTATTATACACCCTATATACTATACATATCAAAATATGCCATATAATACTGCATATATATCTATAGATTGATCAATTGATATATATATATATATATATATAGCATTTATAGGATATAAGGAAATTGTTTTTTATCATTAATAATGGTCATAATAACTGTATCAAAAAGCTATGATAATGGGAACTAGAATAAATCTTCCAGTAGGGCCGGTATGTTAGAGACTTCTGTTAATGGTACCAGAGTGAGTCAGCCTGAATTTAAGGTATAGGTTCAGGGCAAACTCATCATTTGAGGCACACATTTCTACCTAACATCCAAATGGAATCAATCCCAACTCAGTTGTAACCTATTCTTGTTCATACCTCTATAGATGAAAAATTATAAATTTTAAACATTGTGCTCCTATGATGCTTGTATAATGTCATCTCTTAGCTTTTGCTTTTTTCAGTTTAAATGAAGACAATGGCTTTTAACTTGACAGGAAGAAGTCATACATTTAGACGTTCTAAGCTACTAGCTAGGAAACATGTTCTTCTGGTGTATTCATACATCTTTCAAGCTTGAAAATTTGATGATCAGTATTCCCCAGCTCTTCATTTCTAATTTGTAATAGTTAATAATCTTCCAGCTTGTTCTTGAAAGAACTGAAAGCACTGTATTCTTTCTAAATTTTCTCTATTCTATGCCGCTTACCTAGATGGGAAAAAAAAGACAAATACTGCAAGAAAATTTTACTTTTGATGAATCCAAGTCCAAAGGACATTGGAAGCACGAAAGTGCCAAATAAACTCTGCATCACTTCCCTCACTACTGTAGACCTGTGACATGAGTATCCTTCTAGATTAGATTTGCTAACTGGACACTGCAAGATAACCTGATCCATATACTTAACACGTGCAGCCCACTTTTGTGAAACATATGACATATTGACATGTAAAGAAAAGTATATTAAACACATATGTACAGTTGAAAGATAAAAAAATTAGTAGCCATTAGCCATCATGCAGCTTAATAAGTAGAACATTACCAAAAGCCCCCCTAAGGCCCCCTACATGACCTTTCTAGGTTGCATTTCCTTCTGTGGCCCTAGTCCCTGCAACCTGTGCATATGTTGCCTCACATGGCAAAACGGACTTTGCCCATGTGATTAAGTTAACGATCCTGACGTGGGGAGATTATCCTGGATTGTGCAGGTGGGCTCAGTGTAATCACAGGGATCCTTATAAGAGGCATGCATGAAGACTAGGAATCATAGTCAGAAAAAGATATGATGATGGAACCAAAGTTTGGAGTGATGCACCGCGAGCTAAGGCATGTAGGTAGCCTCAAGAAGTTAGATGAGGAAAGGAAATGGATCCCCCCCTGAGTTCCCCAGGAGCAAAACAGCCCAGCCTCCATCTTCATTTTAGACTTCTGACGTCTGCAACTGTAAGAGAATAAAGCCGTCTTGTTTTAAGTCATTAGGTTTGTGGTAATTTGTTATAGCAGCCGTGGGAAAGTAATACACCCGCCTCCCCTGGAAGTAACCACTAACCTGAGTTTTGTGATAGTCACTCACTCGCTTGCTTATTTGTTTGACTTTAAAGTTGTACCACCTATGAATTTATCCTTAAACGATATACTGTTAAGTTTGTAAACCTAAGTAGCAAGCACAATCCTAGCTGCGTAAGGACAGGATGATATTATTATAAGTTATATGAGAAGTCCACAGAGAAAATAAACTGAACGGTAGCTCTGGTTTCAGTTCCCTGAGAGTTTACAAAATCTCCTTCTGGGGAAATCAATGGCAAGTTTATGAGTAAGACTTGAGTAACCCAAGACTCACCAAGCTGGTGCACCTGGTGTGGCTATAGTATGAGCCTGGTACTAAATATCTGGCAGAAATATGTTCACTAGGTTAATATATTCCAGAAACTAAATTCACAAAGGTGTAGGTCCAGCTCTCAAACCTAAGCAAAGCAGAATATGTATATAGGGTTAAATGAATAATCTCATTTGAATCAGATAGCAGGGAATGGTGGGGAGAGTGGGAATTACATCAGCACGTGATGAAGATGAACCAGTAACAGTGTCTGTGCCAGGTATTCTGAGTATTCTGCCCTCAGGGTTAAAGAAGTTTCAGAGGCAGCAGTCACATGGCACTTGCGTCTTCGATCAGACTGCTTCTTCTGAAATGTGTAGTGTGCCATCTTTTACTCTCATCTTGGAGGTTCATTTTTCTTCTCTGGTATTAGATGCACTATTTCCCATATCCTGTGTTTCTTTTGTTTGTTTGTTTGTTTATGGCCTCATTTTGGTGAAATGCATCCTTTTGTAGTTTCTTGGGAAAGGGTGAATGGCGAGTAACTTTTGGAAACTGTGCATGTCAGAAAACATATCTATTCTGCCTCAGGGTTGATTGATAACTTGGTTGAATATAGGATTCTTTGTGCTTTCACTTTCTGTGTAGAAGGCACTGCTCTGCTGTCTTCTTTAGTCTAGTGTTAAGTGCGAGGTAATGCTGCCTTCTGATCCGGTGTACATGGCTTGCCCTACCCCCAGCCAGAACTTTGTTCTGAAATTGCAGCATTATGGTCCTTGGCATGATTCCATTTTCATCCACTGGGCTGGACAATTAAAAGGTAGATTCATTTAATCTAGCAGTTTGTACTGGGGAAAATTTCTTGATTGATCTTTTGCCCCTGAGTTTTCTTTCTGAAATTCTTATTTTCTAGATTTTGGAACCCAGCACTGGTTTTCCTGTATTTTTCAAACTCTTTTATTTCCTATATAATTGTAATCACTTCGACATTGTGTCTACCTTCTGAAGAATTCCCTCAGCTTATTTTTTACCTTCTCTATTGAATTTTTCATTTATTTCTAACACGATTTTAATGTATACCACCTCTTTTGTGTTCCTTAAATGTTCTTTTTTATTGCATATTGTTTTTATCTCGTAGAGGCAATATCTGGTTTCTGAAAATATGAATACTTGGTTCCTCTTTGAAGGTTTTCTTGTTTTTTGTTTTTTCCTGTGTAGTCTGTCTTCTGTCTTGCTTTGTTTGTTTGGTCCCTCTCTTTTATATTAGAGGCTGTTTTCAGATATCTGTTGATTCTTGGCCGTCTGCTCTATGAAAAGTAGTGGGGACTAAAACACTTGATTAGAATAATGCTGATGGAACTACTGTCAGTGTTACTATAGAATGATCTAGGTGAGCCATTAGTCTGGGATCTCTTGATGTCCCCACCCCAAGAGAATACTGGTCAGCTCCCCAAGAGAACATTCTCCCAGTTTCCTGTCTGAGGGTTAAAGGTCAGGCTGCCAGTATGTTTGGAGCTGAATGGGGAAGAAGCCTGGGGTGAAGGGTGCCTCATTTCAAGATTCAGAATGCAGGCTGCATAATTCCCACGTTTTCATTCATTGTGGCATCCACGTTCTCATACTTGCCTACCATCCCCAATCCACAGACCCTCTGTTTCTTACTGGCCACAGGATAAATCCATAAATTATTGAGAGTGTAAGGAAGAGCAGTTGCTCAGAATGCGTTAGCGCGAGCATCTAGAGATCTAAATGCTTCTTAGGTCAGCTTTTTAAACCTTCTGATGTTAGCCATCCTGCCTTCTTTCCCAGTCACAGTCACATGTCATTACTGAAGTTTTTGAAAATTCGTAAAGAATGTAGCTTTTCTCATTCCAGGCTTGGGATTTAGCTTTCTTGGGTCAGTTTAGCCAGTTACCACTGGTCGATCCCATTACCAGCTTCCAAAATTTTGTCGCTCTTGTCCCTCTCCAGTTTCTCACTTCCTTGAGGTTTACATCCTTTTTTTAAAAAAAAAAAAATCACTTTATTGTAATTTTTAGTGGGACTTTTGAAAGAAAGGAAAACTAATCTGTTTAATCTACTATATATATATGTAGGTGTTTGTGTGTAATGGGATTGGTTGTCAATATTTAAAAATAATGATATAATAAAAATTGTAGATCAAAATCCAGATTTATGACTTCTCTTGACAAATCACAAGACTTCTGACACCAAGCCCGTGACAGTAGTTATTTGTATCTGGTGGGAGTGTGTGCTTTTTAGTTAAACTCTCTCCCCACTACTCGCTGTTGTTCTACACCCAGAGCATTTCGTTCATTCCTAATACGGTACTTTCTTAGCCTTTGCAGGATTTTTAAGTTTATAACCCCTACAGTCAAAGAAAATAAATTGTAGCACCTGATGGCAGGGGCAATAACTGTGTGTGGGATGGTCTTGATGACTCTGAATAAAGCTAATTGTTACATTTCTGGACGGAAAGTATTTGAGGGGGCCACTAGAGGCGGCTTACTGAAAACTGGTGAAATCAAAACAGCCTTATTCTTCCTCTTTACTCTCTCCAGGAGTAACAGGCCTTCTTCTTCCTAAATTCTACAGATCAAAATCCAAGTGTGAGCAACAACCATACATGAATCACACAAGCAATATCCAAGTGTGATTTTTTTTTCTCACTTTGTGGTCCCCTAATTTGTACTTTTGTACATATGCTGCCTTCTATTAAAAATATGTATGTCATAATTCCCCTAGTAGGTTGTTTAGTTCAACAATGGAAGAGCTTCTGTTTTTGTTGGCTGATATATCCCCAAGGACATAGAACATAGTAGGTACTAAAATGTTTGTTGAATGAATTATCGCATATATAATTATGAATGTGTTTAACACTCTAAACCAGAGTTTCCTAAAGCGTGTTCTTTGGAAGATTAGTTTTATGTATGTTAATAGTTCTGTACAAAGAGAATGGCTATGTGATCATTACAAATTTGAGAAATGTTTAATTGAGCAAAGCTAAATGGATTTCTTCACTACAAGACTTTCCAGGCCTTTATTAATTTCTTCATTTAATCAGCAGTATTTTCACGTTTCCCATTTTCTTTTCACTGTGCCACATGCTTTAATGATAACATCTACACTAATCCTGCTATTTTGGACCTTAAAATCAAGCAATAGGTAAATAAGAGGGAGAATCAATGGACTGTTACCCCTCTAATGTATCTGAACAATAGATCCCTTTCCAAGGAGCATCTCATAGTATTTGTATTCCTTTGGGAAGCATGGCTCTTGCCATAAAAATAACTATTTTAATTCAGAAACTAGTTGGGAATTTTTGTGTGCAATTAGTTCCAGGCCCTGTAATAAATGGGGACTAATAGATTATAAATAGTACCAGATAGGGTACTCCAAACCCAATCAAATTTTCCCAACTCCATTTAAGAAAAAGCAGTGGAAAAACTAGCTCCCACTGGAGATATAAATGAACTCCCAGGGGAACCAATGACTTCACTCACCATTCAACTTTCCAAGCCAACCTCAGAAGGTGAAACGCATTATAATCAATGCAAACTATTGGCCAGTCAGGACCCAGACACTTAATAGTGTCATGCAGGGAGTGGCATGTTTTTGAAAGTCATAATGAGGCAGTTGAATATGCTGTTGTACCTTCTCAGTGAGTGGTGTTTTATGTCAAGACCATCATGACAGATGTTTTGCACATACCCACCAACCTGATTTACCCAATCTCAAATACCTCAAACTCAGAGTATATTTTGGAGGAAGGCCAAATTCTATTAATTAACTTTTATCTCTCTCTTGCTCGTTTTCTCTCTCACACACATGCTTGCCCTTTAAAAAAAAAATGCAATAAAGTTTCAGTAAACCTCAAGAATCTAATGTTTATTTTAATTAACAATAAGCTTTTGAACAGAAAAACACACCAAGGTATATATTATGTTCTATACTGAACTCCATTCTTACAAAATACATGCTAAAATTGTCATCCATGACTTTCATTATTTTTAGAATTTATTTTTATTTTTTGCAAATAATAGTTTCCATTTGAGCTTAAACTATAGATACAGGACACTTACAGGGCTATGGTCCCTATTGGTAATGTGCCTTAAAGATTCTTAGTTAAACTGAGTGATACCACTCTGTAAGCTTTTGATTATGACTCCAAAATTTATCAGTAAACCTTATGAGCACTCGACTAAGACATCAGTAATTCCTAATGCAGTGAAGGAGTGAGGAAGTACACAAAGTGGAAAATATCTAGCTCTTGCCCTAGAGGGATTTACATTTTAATTTAAACAAGACACAGCAAACAAACAGATAATTAACCACAGTTAAGTCATATCCCTAAGTTAGCAAGGGAGGGGAAAGGGAAAGATAGGTTGCCTTGCTTTAATTATTTATTTTTCTATTTCAATTTAACATTGAATCATTTTTTAAATGGAAACCGAAGAGTTGAGAGTGAAAACAGCCCAACTGTTACTGTAGGGCTGATGGAAGAATAATAGTGATAACATAAGGAAATAAGAGACATTTCCTGTGTGCCTAGTCTGTGTCAAACAGTTCATATTCAGCTTCTGTTAATCTTGACAGTGGTCTGACAGGTAGCTGTGTTTGTTGCTATTTTATTAATGGGAAAAGTGAGACTCCATGGTATTTATTTATTTTTTTAATTGAAAGCATGGTATTCAGGTAAGTTGCTCAATATCTAGTTGAGTACGGAACTTGAATTGAAGAGCAGCTCAATCTAACTCTTCCGATTCCCTCCTACGAAGTGGCCATGTTCAAATCTTTGCCTGTCCAGTGTCATGACACTCTGTTAAAACCCCAGAACTCGCAAGGGTTTGGGGCTGAGAGAGCAAAGACCACCATTCGGTTGCTACCAGTAGGTTAGGAACGGTATCTAGAGATCACCAGCGAGGTGCTAATCCTGACACAGGGGACCAAGCCTTCTTTGGCGTGAAGAGGAAGCGTTAACAAATATCTAAACATTTGGTCCTAGTTAGAAATAACACCCCAGTCTCTAAGGAGACTGCTGCCAGTCTCTTCCCCAGAGCCAGGTTCCGGGTGCCAAGAAGCCAGCACCTGATTATGACAATGCTATTTTCCTGCATAGCTGTGCCGACCTGACAGGATCCTGCCTTCACGTGACAAGTCACCTGCGCAGACTTGTGTGGGGATCAGTGACTGGAGCTGCTAACCGGCCTGGACTGGTTGAGGCAGGGAGGTGGATCCAGAAGCAGTGAAAACACACATAGGCATACGCGCATGCGCTCCGGTGCACACACGCACACCCCGCTACCGCCAACCCACTCAAACGTCTGTAGTTTCATTTGCCATTAATAAATTAATTAAAATGTTCTCATGGGAAAATACCTTAGCGAAACCATGGGTTTTACTATAGTGAAACCCAACATCAAGAGCTCCACTGTAATAACTGATCATACCAGGAAGTGAGGTTAGTGGTTGGTCTTGTTACATATGAAGAGTGCAGTGATAGGTTTAACTACTCTGTTTTTCCCCTCCCTCTTTGCGTGTTTTGGCTGACTAACGTCTGCTGAGGATGTGGCCTAAACTTAATTCAAAGAGAGGGAAAGAGAGAGCGCAGTAGCAAAAGCTGTATTAATACAGCAGACCCTGTGTTATAGCTGTTTTCCTCTTGGAATCAAAGCTGCAGCCAAAGTGCACACGAACAGGCACAGGTTTCAAGGAATTTTAAAAAGAAGAAGAAAAAGAGGAGGAGGAGGAAATAAGTCTTGGAAATTTTAAGTGATGTGCACAATTAAATATTTTTTAACTAAAAAATGTGCTGTCTGCACAGGCTACCATGATGGGGTCAGAGAGTGGAAGGTGGGTCTATATTTCTCTTCAACATTGGGTTAACTGATACGTTATTACATGCATATAACTGTGCATGTCAATTAAGAGGTATGCAATTATCAATCAAAATTCAACTTAAAACCACCTTCTGCGTCTCGTTGGTGCTTCCAGATGTAGTTAGTTGTTTCATAACCTGATCATTAGTTCGTGTCTCACTGTTTCATTCATTAACTCACAGATACTCAAGTTCCTTTCATTTGCCCCTAGTCCTTCTCAGAGAGTTACAACTTCAGGCCAGATTTCTCCACACTATTGACATTTTAAGCTGGACCCATTCTTTTTTTTGGGGGGGGGTGACTAGGGTGCTGTCATGTGCATGGCAGAATGTGTAGCAGCGTCCCTGGCTACTACCCACTAGCTGTCAGCAGCACAGGCCCCTCCACTGTGACATCTGAAAATATGTCTCTGGAAGTCAAATGACCCTTGAGGGGGCAGAATCAGCCCTGGGTGAGCTGGATTTGCGGGCCTTGGTTCCTCTTTGCAGATGCTGAAGGTTCACGTCTGTCTTCCTTCTCCCCTCTTCTCTGAGCACAAAACCCTGCCTCTGTCCTCTAGCCTGTGCTCCTCTCCTTTCAGGTATGATTGGTCTTTTCCTGAGATGAGCCCACTGCTCCTTTCGGTGGCCGGGGCACATTTCAATCCCATATACAACAACACCAGCCGCGGATTTAGGAAATCTTAATTCTCACGCGTCAGGAAGACAATCTGAAGAAGGAAGATGAAAGAAGTGAGAGTTTAGAGGCAGGAGGGGAGAGTAGAGAGACTGCTGAGACTTAAGCTTAAATTGTAACCTGTCCACTTAGCTAGTGGTAGGTTAGGTAAGCTCTCTAAATTTATTTCCCGTTGTACAAGATGACTATAGTATAGCCTGCAATGCAGGACCGTTACGACGATTATATGGTGCAATGATGTGCCGGAAAAGGAACACTCAACTAAAGCTCTGACCCCTTCACATCAGTTTCCATGAGACATCCTAAGGCCCCGAATTGTGGCTTTGGAAAATTACGTGGATGTTTTTTCATTTTCGTACCCATTTTTACCATTTGTAAAATGTGGGATGCACTTCCTCGTGTAGGTTTTCACTGGAGGCGCAGGTTCTGTCTGGCGAAGGTGAGCGATAGTATCTTGACCATCAGGAGCAGTGAATCCGAGCTCTCGGGGCAGCATTTCCCTGCTGAGCAGGTGCCTGGTGGAGCCTCGGCGTCAGGGAGCAGTTCAGCCTCTGGTCGGCGGGTTCAGCTCTCCCGACTGTCTCCTTTAACTAGAATGGAGCCCTGTTGGGACTCAGGGTCTGAGTACTTGGTGCTTTTACTATTTTGGAAAATAAATTCAGCCTCAAACTCTTTCCCTATGTAACCCTTTTCTTCCTTTTAAGAAATCCAACATGCCTCAAATCAGAGTTGAGAGGTTATCAACCAGAGGGATCCTCAATGTGCCTCTGAAATGTCCTTTTGAAGTCACAGAGGATTTTTGTGGAAGTACAAAATTATCTGAGCAAATGACTGAAAAGTTGGAACTCACAGCCTGAAAAGATGCTTATACTGAAGAACAAAAGAACTGTCATCTGCTCTCATAGTAGCATTCTGCCCCTTGCAGTAGCAACAGTGAATGCTTTGTTGGAAAATACGGTATTTGCGCCCTATGATAAGAAGCTCAAAATTTAATAGCTGCCCTCTGAACATAGTTAGCGTTTTGTGTTGTACTAGTTTTTGGATTAGAAATCGTTTGACTTCGTGCTCTTTATTTCTTCTACATTTTTTCCAATGGTTCTGTTCACAACTTTTACCCTTTCCTCCTGAAATGAAGACAAGAGTATAGTAAGGGGGAAGTGTAAGAGTAAAAAAAATTAAGAGTATTGCTCCCCTGGTCCTGGAAAGAAGGATTTTAATGTTTAGAGACATTATCTCATTTAATTTCAATAATAAAAATTTCCCTGGCAAGGGAAATATGATTATCCCTATATTTTTTTAAAGAGGAAACTGAGGTCTGAAAAAATTAAGTAACTCATCAAAAGAAACAGAGGTGTCAAATGGTAGAACCATTCAAAGTTAGATGATAAAACCCACACACTTTGTATTCTACCACATTAGGCACTAGCTGTGTCTTCAACACGTCCTGTCCAGTCTCCCCATCAAACTAGAGATTGAGGGATCCATGTGAGATTTCCAGCTCCCCTCCTGGGCTCAGTGAACCCTCTCAGATTTCTGAGACAAGGCATTCAGAATCAGGGCTGATTTCCATGCTCACTTCCAAGTCTTATTCTTGATATAGGCAGGACTTGGGAATGCTTTGACAACATTTTCCTTTATTCCCCCAGCAAGCTGGGCAACATCTATACCAGAAGCAGCAGCAAATGAGAGTTTAAGTTGTTCAGGGCTTTCTGAAGAGCAGGCCTGTGTTGAGTGCTTTGCTTGCATTTTCCAAATTCACAGGAACCCTGTGAGATCAGGTATCCTTAGTATGCAAATGCGGAAGCTGAGGACTAGACAGGAGACTGGAAGATTTTAGTGATTTGCCCAGAAGGTCACAGAGCAGAGCTGGGAGTCAAATCCAAGCTGACCCCCGACAGCTCATAAGCACCCAGAGATGCTGACTGGGTTGGGCTGCAGATGTATTATTTCCTTCCATCTGCTCACCACTGGACTTAATTTGCAGAAAGATGGAGCACCCAGCTGAGCTCAGGGTGTCTTCTTAGACACCCTGAGCTCAGCACCACTGTTGTTTACTCAAGTATGTAAGTGCTCAGGGCAATCGCTTGCTGGGGGCAGGTCTCTTCAGCTCAGATAAGAGAATGCTTAGAGGAAAAAAGAGCTGCCACTTCTCAAGGAGAGCTCAGACTTTGGCTGTTGCATCCCTTGATGTTTATGTGAATTTAGAGGGCAAGGTTTTAATTTGACACTATCTTTGGGAAATCTCATTAGCAAGTCACAGGGTTTCCGTCTGCAGATCCTCCCAGATAGCAGTTGCATATATGGTAAACACAAGCAAGAAGACAGAGGCAGAGCAGCCCAGGGAGGGTACAGGCGGGTCCTGGGGCAAGAGTACTGACTCAATCCAGAGGAGCCAGGTGTGCAGGGAGGGGACTCACAGGCCTGAGCTTCCTTCTGCTCACAGCCTGGAGACCCAAGGTGCAAGAGAACCCATCCAGGAGAGAAAACAAGTGACCTTTGAATATAATTGGTATAAATGAGCCCTATTGTCATTTTTACTAAAGATCTTGAGGGGCTGAGATAGAAATAGGGAATTTCCCTTCCGTAAGGACTATTGATTCAAATTTTTCATATTCAGCAGTTATCCCATGACTCTTCCCAGTATGGCATCAATATAAAATACTTTTAAAATGCATCAGTTTAGAACAATACAGCAGGCTTTGAGCCAGGTAAGCCTAGGAATGAAACTTAGCTGCACCACCTTCGAGATACATAAATGACTTAACATCCATGAATCTCAGTTTCCTCACCTGAAAATGTGGGATTGAAAAGTATCTTCCTTACCGAAGGATTGTAACTGTTCAGTGGCTCTCTGGAAGCAAGCATTCAGCACATAGTACATATCCACTGACTGCTGTTAGTATCATTTATTAAATGGGCATTGAGCAACTGCTAGTTAGCACCTATTGTTTATTCCATGTCTATTCTATATCAGACACTTCTTACACATTATTTTTATTCTTCACAGAAGTCCTGTAAGATATGGAGATATGGTTGAAGAAATGGTCAAACTTGAGTCCTTTTATATATATGTATACATAATTCTAACGTGCTAGGGGGAATCTAGAATCTAAGAGGGAATCACATAAATATGCCTGAATGTAGTATTGTTTTATTGGCAAAACCATTAGTCAAACAAACAAACAAAAACCCACCTTAAATTTCAATCTTTGCAAAGCCTCTCTATTAGTAAGACAGTAAAGTAAAATACTCTATTAGTTATTTATTTTGAAATGCAGTTAGTAGTTTGGAAAGGCATACTAATTTGTAAGTAAATCAATCAGTATTAGTTTTAGATGCACATAGGGTTACTTGAGACAGTAAAAATGATGTCCTTGTTTTCGTAAATTAGGACTTTATAGACCACTTTAAAAAACATAGAGATTATCATACTAAGTGAAGTAAGTCAGAGAGAGAAAGGTAAATATATGATATCACTTATATGTGGAATCTAAAAAATGATACAAATGAACTTATTTACAAAACAGAAATAGAGTCACAAACATTGAAACCAAATTTATAGTTACCAAAGGGGAGGAGGGGAGGGATAAATTAGGAGTTTTGGATTAACAGATACACGCTACTATATTTAAAATAGATGAACAACAAGGACCTACTGTATAGCACAGGGAACTGTATTCAATATCTTATAATAAGCTATAATGGAGAAAAATCTGAAGATCTAAAGATTCTTTTCCATTATAGTTTATTACAAGATATTGATTCAGATGTAAAACTGAATCACTTTGTTATACAACTGAAACATTGTAAATCAACTATACTTCAATTAAAAAAAAATTAAAAAAATAGAACCTAAAAGAAATAAGTTTGGTATGGTGATCACAGACATATTCCTACGGTTCAAACTAAACCAAAGCAGTTATCTTTATATCATACAAAAGGGGACTTACGGCTTTTGATATAACTTCCAGTGAAAACATTATTCATGGATGCATAAAGGACAGAGTTACAGATACTTAAGAAAAGATAAAAATCAGACACTTTGAAAAAAATGTAATATTGGGCTGAAAAAGTATTTTTTCTTAAAAAAATCCTGTTGTCAAAGGGTTTGAAAAGAAATGCTTTATATAATATGAGTGGAAAATGAATTATTTGGAAGTTAATCTCATTTAATATAATATGGGGTTATAAATATGTTACTAAATTAACACTTTAAAAGAAGTTATCTGTCTCCTTAAAATTTATTTTTTCATATAGACAAAAAAAAAACCTCTTCTGAAGATCATTTACTAACATATTTTAGGAGACAGATGCACAATATTGCATATTGCTGAAAGCTAGCTACTGTACTGGTTGTACTTAGGGATACAGACATTAATCAGCTACCCTTGCTAACTTCAAGGAACTTACAGAGTAGTAGGGAAGATAAGGCATATTTTTTAAATAGCTCTTGTATATGATAGGAAGTGACAAAGCCATAAGAGAAGTTATAAGGAAACTATTTTAGGAATTCACTAAGATTTCAAAATAAACCACAAGTATGAGGTCTAATAGGTTTCTTTCTGTGTGTTTTATTTTTTGTTTTGCTTTTGTCTGTTTCTCTGGTTGTTTGAGGTTTGAGGTTTAGTGAAGAGAGTAAATAGGAGTGACTTGAAACCTATCCGTGTCATCCTGACTCTGTCAGCGCTGTGTCCGTTTGAACTAGATTCAAGTTTAAAAGCATAGCGATATCCATCCCAGATCCTCAAAATCAAGTTATGATGGCCAGCTTTATATCATTCCAAAGGTGTCAGATTCTCCTGATCTGCCTTAATTATGTTTGAATAATGTAAAAAATATATAACATATAAAAGAAACGTGGGTATCAATCCTCAAGCAAAGGAATAACGGTGATTTTAAAAGAAAATCATTCTATATCTTTGTGTGTTCAAAAACTTATTCATGTCATCTCCATACATCTATTTAGGGTTTTTTTGGCCATGTTGCACAGCATATGGGATCTTAGTTCCCCAGCCAGTGATTAAACCCACGACCCCTGCAGTGGAAGCTCAGAGTCTTAATCACTGGCACGTCAGGGAATTCCCTCTATATAGTATTGTAGCATCCTGAGGAAAGTAATTGTTTATAGCCTGTACCTCAGAAAAAGAATCTTGTCCTCTGTAGCTTTGGAGAGGCCACTGGGCCATCTGAACATCCTCAGTGACTCAGAAATTTCCATTTAAGAATGTGTCTACTTCCTCATTGGGTGAATTATGTTGATAAACTTTTGCTTCCCTTAAACTGAATTAAGTTTTATTTTATTTTTTTATAAATGCTTGTCTATTTAAATACTTCCTTCTGAAGCATTAAAGACTATGCATATACATAATCATATTTTAAGCATATTCTCTAAGAAACCACCAAAAAAGTGAGGAAATTGAGTTAGAGTTAAGCACATTTTAATGTTATCTAGCCTCTAAAGCTTCATAAAAGATCATAAAAACTATCGCCCGTGGCTCTAGGTAAGAGAATTGGCACTAAAATAATGAAATCTTACTTGGAAAACAGCAAAGAGGCAAATTACACCATTAGGTAAGTCCTTTATACTCTTATTGTAGTAATGATGATTTGCACAAAGAAAAAACAACAAGAACAAATACATGAGCTGGTACACAATTCTAAGTCCAAGTCTACACAGTGCATGGAAAGATGGGTTTAATACTTAATGCCCAGATCCAATTAATTAGTTTGAATATTTTCACTACCAGCCAACTCTTTGGAGTGACAGAGGCACCGTCCGGAGTTCTGATGGCTCTATCTAGCTTCTTTGCTCTTCACCTATAGCTAACCTCAGATAGAATTTCATTTCTCTCTTGGCTGGGAACTTTCATGATAAATCAAGGCTATAACAGATTTGCAATTGTCTTTTTTTTTTTTTTTTTTGGTAAGCATTATTATTTTCACTGGGTGCAAAGAGATGTGTTTTCTTTTCTCCCAAGCAAATGTATGACATCTGGCCATTCTTCCCCTGTCAAAAATGCATTCTGCCATGGCTAAGCCGGGATCGCACAGTTGTTAAACAGCAGGGATTATCAGGCAGGACAGTATTAAGTGGTATTTAACAGCAAGACTAAAGTTCTCTGTCAAATGCCTGACTTAGGGCTTCTTGACTGTTAGCATCGCAGCCCCAAGACCTTTTGCGCGGAACCATTTTTCATTCTGACAACAAACTACTGCGGCTTTCCAGGGCTGCTTTGCTGGAGCTGACAGCCAAGTATTTCTGTGGCAGAAATATTGCCATGGAGTAGGGGATTGGGGGTGGAGGGGAGACGTTTTTATCCCCTTTCACTCCAAGTGCAATGGCATTCCAAGCAGTAGGTGTCCCAAGTCAATGACTGGTTAATCTATTCAGTATGATCCCTTGTCTAGTCATAACAATACGGGGGTCGGGGGCAGCGGGGTGTGGAATATTGGCCTCACAATGGGATTGTCTGAAGTGCACGTTACTTTCCCCATCTCTTCCAGGCACATTCTCATTGACATAGGCTGGGGAGGGTGACCACTGAGACTATCAACTTAAGTACCATTCTCTAAAAGGTTTTTTATTGGGGGGGAAGGGGGAGAGCGAGAGGTGTTTGACAGGTCCCTAAAGTTCAAGCTCAGTCATTTTATGACCGCAGTAAGACATCAGTTATGGAACTTATGATATGATGGGTGCAAAGGCAGGAAATAAAAGAAAGAACTTAATGAAAGTTTAATCTTCTGGGGAATTGGTGCCCCTCAGAGGCATAAATTGACAGACCTGAAGCTAAATTTCCCTGTCAAAGGCTGGCATCGAGTTCATGCAGGTTTTACATAAGAAAACCATAAGAAAATAATGTTGTTTTGTAACATTTTCTAGTTAATGCTCCTTCTTAATATTTGTATTAAATAACAATTTATTATTTGTATATTTATATATATTTTTAGCTAGTTGAAAGTCTTGCTTTTGGACATTATATATTAATAACTATCACAATCATTAATCAATACACCGCTTTATCACAACAAGGACCTACTGTATAGCACAGGCAACTATATTCAATATTTTGTAGTAAGCTGTAATGGAAAAAGAATGTGAAAAAGAATATATATATATATACACACACTATATATATACACAAACACAACTGAAACACTTCGCTGTCCATCTGAAACTAACACAACATTGTAAATTAACTATACTTCAATTAAAAACATAGGGAAAAAAGAAAAAAATACAGTACTTTATCATAATAATAAATATACATTATACTTGAGTTAGCTAATTGAGTTTACACATATGAAATACTTAAGGAGATTTTCACTTGAATTTACACCTAGAATGATTTTGCTAGTTCAGTAATATTTGCCCCACAGAGGATATTGGTAATGCTTGGAGACATTTTGGGGTGTTAGACCCTGGGGGGACAGGTGTGATGCTCTTGGCATCTAAGGGGACAAGGAGGCTGATAAACATCTTACAAGGCGCAGGTCAGTCCCGATCACAAAGAATTGTCTCACCCCAAATGTGAAATCCTTAGTATGGAATGGAATGTCTCCACAGTAAGATCCCAACCTACCTTACTGTGACAGAGGCTGCTGGAACATTCCTGATGTGTTCTCATTCGTTTCTATAGCAATAAAGCCCTTGGTTTTAGGTGGGCACACGTGGCCATCAAAAATAAAGACTACAGGGCTTCCCTGGTGGTGCAGTGGTTGGGAGTCCGCCTGCCGCTGCAGGGGACGCGGGTTCGTGACCCGGTCTGGGAGGATCCCACATGCCGCGGAGCGGCTGCGCCCGTGAGCCATGGCCGCTGAGCTGGTGCGTCCAGAGCCTGTGCTCCGCAACCGGAGAGGCCACAACAGTGAGAGGCCCGCCTACCGCAAAAAAAAAAAAAAAAAAAAATTTAGGTTGTATGATATTTTAACCTCTGTTTGTATTCTTGTCCCTGGTCCCACATAAATTGGAGGGGTATGTGTGTGTAGGGCGGTGGGCTTGCTTATAATTTCCCTAAGTCCTAGAAACCCAATTCTCCAGTTAATCCTACTCTAAGAGGCCACTTTACCCACTAGCCCAGTGGTTCTCAACTGGTCGTGGCACTTCCTCACACCTCCAACCCAAAAATGTTTCAAAATATGTGAGTGGCTTTAATTGTTGAGATGACTAGAGAATGAGAACAGGGCCTACAGGGGACAGGGGGCAGGAATATCATGTCCTGTAATGTATGAGATAGTCGTACCTAATGTAGTGTTGTCCTGCCCAGAATGTCAATAATATGTTAATTGAGAACCAATGCAGCCACCAATTATGCACCCCTGGTCCAATCGGCTGTGGATCTGCACAGGTTGATGTCAGGGTCTGTGTTTACACTCCTGCTTAGGGCTCCCTTTCCCTTAGGGACGGTGGTTAGAGCAGTTCTCCATGGAAGGGTCTATGGATATGTGAGACGTCTTAGCATAACATGGCATAGTAACAGAGGCAGAATTTAAGTCCAGATTTCATGCATGAAACTTTCATAAAATTTTAAAGCTTTCACAAAATTTTAGGCACCTGCCTTATTAGGCATCATATTAGAATTTTTATATGCATGTTTTATTGTTTTAGTCTACAATACTGTTGTTTCAACAACACATTATTTTAACCAATACCTTCAGGTTGCCTAGCTAGCAAATGAAGCACCTTAACTTGCAGTGCAGACCCTTGGAGCTGTTAGTATGTGAAAGGCACTAATTATGAGGGCTGTTTCCCAAGATAGCTTTTCAAAGGCTTCAACTGTTTAACCTACATCAACATTAGAGGGTTCACTAGGTAGCTTATATTACAAATAACTTTTCACGGGTGAAATGAATCCTAGTATCTGAGGGTGTGGATTATTGCTGCCTTTGCTTGAAGAGGGAATAAGAATCTGGTGTGTCTAGTGGATCTGGTGTCCATCACTTAATTGAGAATTGTTGCATTAGACTAGAAGGCTAGATGAATCCTGCTGCTAAAATATTGTCTCATGTCCCTCAAGAGAACCTTCATGCAAAATATTGCACACGTTAGAGTGTGTAAAGGAAAGACAGCTGGGCCACAGCAGAGCTTAAGGGACAGACTGGGTGGCAGCATAGGAGTCTGCTTGACACAGCAGAGCTTAAGGGACAGACTGGGTGGCAGCATAGGAGTCTGCTTGCGGATATTCAAAGGCTTGGATTCTGGAGGAACTTAGTCCTTTAAGCCCCACCAACTCTCATGATACGAATCCACTGATTCCTGCCACAAAGACCTTGACTAAATTGGTTTACATTGGGATGAGTGTGTATTACTCAGTGGATGGTAAATTTGTGGAGCACCATGATAGCCATTTATATATTTCATTCTCTGAGTTAACATTCTTTAGGTGTTGACAATGTGCCGGGCATTGTGCTGGCTCTTTTCCATCCACTAATTCAACCCTACAGATAACAGAGAAGTGGAGAGCATTTACACCTTTTACAGATGAGGAAAACAGCATTGAAAACCTGTTAGTAGTTTGCCCAGAGTCACACAGAGACAAAGGTAGAACTTAAGTCAAGATTTCATGAATTTAAAAATCTCACTAATTTCTTAAAAAAAGAATAACCTTCAAAAACTCTATTTATAGGACTCAGAGTTCAACACAGTGCCTTGTATGTAATGTGCATGTGGTAGGCGATTAATATAAGCTTTAATAAAACTTATCTTCTAAATATTGGTTTCATCTCTGAGGATACAGAAAGGCTTCACATACATAGTTATCTATCGTAGAGCAAGCAGTTTTGCTGTCCAGGTACTTTTCTGGTTGGGGATTTGCATCACACGGATAAACCTCCAGAGTAGTGGTTTATGAGCTGCAATCGGAGGCCGCAGTGTCCTAGAAGCACGTGGAGGAGGGCAAAGAGAACTCATTTGGGCATGACCACCTCCCTGCAGTTTCAACTTGAGTATCTTTCTGGATTCTGAAAAATACCAATATATTCAAAATACTCCATTTTGGAAAATAAATTCCCAGCTTTAAAACAAATCAGAAAGCATTTAATTAGATGATTGATAATTTTACCTTTGATCTAAACACTTTGGTGCTGAGTAAAAATGAACTGTCGCAGAAGAATTCATCTATTTTGACCAAGTTTATGATAGAATTATCATAGAAAGATAACATTAATTTATTCCACAGATAAAATTCATTTATTACACTTACACACATTTCACATCTTCACTCAAAATGTCTTTAAAACACCTGTTGGAATAAAAATTTATACAGCAAGCTGGCTTGCCTATGAAGGAGAGATAAAAGATGCAAGTTCATGAAGTAATTTTGGGTCTCAGGAGCCAAAAGAGAGACTTTGAAGTTGTGCTAGAGGTTGGCCAGAAAGTCAACTTATTCAGGAAGTGATTAGCGCAGATATTATCATTTTCTTGGGGAAAGCTATACATCTAGCCAGCCAAAGCTCTATAAATCAACAATGTAACCAGAGTTGGGAATTCCATTAACAGTTGATTTCCAGGAAGTTAGCAAATTTAAAAACATAGCTCAAATACGTATGAAAAACAATCCTCTCTGAAGTGTGTGTGTGTGTGTGTGTGAGCACAAGGAATCATGCTTAGGAAAATGAGCAGGGCTGCAATCCCTTGACAGCACAGGTGGCAGAGAAATCACTAAAGTTGGCTGCTTTTGTTGCTAATAGCAGAGCACTTGAGTTTACCTGAGACAAGACCCTTTGACAGTTCTTTTGAACTAACTTCAACTGTTCCTCCCTCTGCCTGTCAGAGAAAGTCAGACTTGAAACCTTGCATACCCTGTTGGGTGGAGGGAATCCCTAAATTAGAGGAATATGGGTGGTTTTTCCACCTCCCTTCCCCCAGGCAAGGTGCTTTATCCAGGACAAAAAAAGGCTGAAGTTTCCTGTCTGCTCTACCCCTGTCCAAAATCTGCAAAGGTTTTCAGACTTTTAATTTGTTTAACAGCCTGGTTCTAGAATTAAAAGTATTTGGATATATCCTAACTGGCTAAAATGGAATCTATCTCTTATTTCCTCTTTGGGAAGTGGCTCAATATATTACAGGAGACACAATTTATAATATGGGTTATTTGGGTAATTTGTCAGCTCTTGAAAGGAGTTCCATTTGGCTTGGCTTGACTCTATAAAAATAAGTTGTAATAATGCTGTAGAATCAAAATGGGGCCCTGTTCTTTGAAATGCGTTTGGCTCAGGTAGGTTTTTTCAGAGCACCAAGGTTCAGGATGAAGCTGACAGAAAGTGAAGGATAGCATGAAGCGGCAAAGGAAAGATTTTGAACAGGAGAAAGAAAAGGAGAGACGTCAAAAATCAAGTGAACAATGCATAGACTTGCTTCAGAACTTTCTAAAATATTAAAAGTTATTAGCACCATTCTGTTGTGAAGGCTCTTTACACTAAGGTTTGCTAATTGGCCTTTTGAAAAAGATCTATTTTCTGAACATTCTGATGAGTCCAACTGTCATTTTATAAGTGCTATGTCTTGAAATTCAGTGAATTAGGAAATTGCTCCAAACAGAAAGCAAGAGTCTGATAATGTGGATTTGGATGGAAGCTATTTCGAATTTCCAGAAAAAATTTTGGGGTCATAGCTGGTTTGGTGTTCCATTTGATTACATCCTCATAGCTTCAGAACCCCTACTGGAAAATGAAAAAATTGTAATTTAACTGTTTACACTAAATGATGCTAGTTCTTTAGCTACTTTCAATGTCCCATTTGATGGATTGATTTCATATATAGTAGTAATTGGTCAGCTATTAAAATTTATATTTATATATACACACATATATAAATTCATATGTAGGGGACTTCCCTGGTGGCGCAGTGGTTAAGAATCCGCCTGCCAATGCAGGGGACACGGGTTCAAGCCCTGGTCCAAGAAGATCCCATGTGCCGCGGAGCAACTAAGCCCGTGCACCACAACTGCTGAGCCTGCACTCTAGAGCCCGCGAACCACAACTACTGAAGCCTGCGTGCCTAGAGCCCGTGCTCCGCAGCAAGAGAAACCACCGCAATGAGAAGCCCACGCACCGCAATGAAGAGTAGCCCCCGCTCACCACAACCAGAGAAAGACCGGGCGCAGCAACGAAGACCCAAAGCAGCCAAAAATAAATAAATAGATTAATTAATTAATTAAAACTAAATAAATAAATAGATTCATATGTATATTGAAATCAAAAAGTCAAATAGAATCTTGGGATACACATGCACACACACACACACACACACACACACACACACACACACACACGAACCACAGATGTAAAGGATTTTAGGGGGTATGGGTCTCTTATAGGACTGGTTTTAATGAGGGGCAGACAGAAGGCTTTAATTATATTCCATTCTGCTGCATTACTGTTAAAGAAATTTGTTATTATTACCGTTTTTATAGGCTCCAAACACTTGATTTTCAGATAAAAATGCAGTGATCACTGCCCCCATTGTATTTTGTTTACCTGGCTACTTCATTTTGAATACTCATACTAGGGCCCCTGGATGGAATTACAAGGCAAGTAGAAGTGAATCCTCTGCATTTATTATTACCTGTTGCAGAAGGAACAGGTATGAAATCCTATTTGGGCATGTGCAGCCTTTCCTTTCCAAAGAAGAAAGCACTCTGTATGAGTTAACTTCTCAAATTTACTCCTAGCTTGCTTTGACCTCTAGTTTATCTGGAGCTATAACTCTGTACCCCTCTGTCTACAGCTCCCAGATTAGAATGGCCCAATTTGGGATTTAGTTTAGAATGTAATGTAGTAGTTAAGAGCACATGAGCCAAAGCCTGAAGACAATGTGAACTTCAAACTCAGTCCCACCACTTAGAGCTGTGAACTTGGCAAGATCTTTGAATGAATATTATTAGAGATTATTATTTTTAATATTATGTTATATTTTAAAACTTATATGTTATGTTATATTTTAGTGGTACTTCTATTTTTAAAAGGCCCTAAAGTACATACAAAAATCTTAATTTTGTGTGTGTCTTAATTTTAGGGTCTGTCTATATGGAAAAAGTAAAGAAATAAACAATTGTTTAGCTAATTAGAATATTACAGATTACTGATCTAGAAAACTAAAACTTAAAATTTCAAACAGCCATCTTTCTTAGCTTATGGAATTTGAGAGGAGGTTGAATTATCAGAGAAGATAAACAGTTATTTATTGACTATCCATCACAAACGCCACACTCTTTCATACACTGTGAGAGACAAATTGGAGGATGAAGACAGTAATTGCTTCACCCTGTCAGGAGGAGACTCTTCGTGCACCAAATAAGAGTGGCCGCAACTCATTCGTCAAGATCTTTCCTCACACTGGGCAAAAAAGAAAAGCCTTTTTCACAGGAAGCCTTTCAGATCTGTGCCACTGCCAGACCTGTGTTCCTGGTGTCCTAGGTTGGTTCAGCCCAGAAGTAGAAGCCACCGTGTTAGCTGGAGGAATGAATTTTCCAAACTCTCAAGAAAGAAAATCAAGAATAAACTGCGACTAACAAGTTGCATCAGAATGAGCACAGCTGCGTGGTGAGCCCCGTGACTGTGTGTTTGGGAGAAAACAGTCAGCATCGGGGCTTTTCCCCAATACTACATCAAAATCCATTCATAAAACTGTCACGGGGAAATAGCAGATTCTCTGGAAATGGCCCGATAATCTGGCTGTCGGGCACCTGGAGACACATTAGACCACTCGTTTTCTGACCATGAATCTACTCACATTGTGCAACATTTTGCATTCCTTATTCTGTGAATGGTCTAAGTATACATGGACCCATCCGTCCCTCCAGGCAGATAACACATGCATAGAAAATATCTTCCTTTCCGACTTCCTTAACAACTGTTCCATCACTGACACTTAGTGAGCACCTTCCTTAAGGAAAACCTCAATGTGTCATGGGGGCAGTTATAACTCCAACCGTGTGTGATTGGAAAAAAAAATCTGTTTTTTATGTTTCTTGAGTGATCTAGAATCATTTTCAGGTAAGACCATCCGTATCCCAGCTATTAACCATCTGCAGCACAGGTGGCTTTTAACAGGACATGCAGTCATATTCCACAGCTATTACCAGAGCGTCCTAAACATTGTCTCAACATCTCAAACTTTTCTTTTCCCGCTAGGCAGCTGCATACTTGGAAAGTTCCCAGCATCAGTTGTGCTGGAGTTAAAAATCACCTCACACCCACATAATGTTTTTTTTTTTTCCTTTGTGAATTGGGCTTTAAATCTTTACCTTGATTTAGTGAGAAAATAAAATTGGGCAATAGTCAATGTCTCATTTGTATATATTTGTATGAATTCTGTAACCTGGAGGATATCTCCAACCCAAGAAAATGTAACCATTAACCCACAGCTAAACAGTTTCCAAAGGAGCCTTTTCAAGGAATAGCTTTTAAATGCCCAAGGAGCTCAATGTAAGGCAGAGATATTTGAAATATACACAAACATACAAGCCTTTTAGATAAACACATTTTCAGGGAGCTTTTGATGAAAGTGATAAGTTACATTCTCTACAACTACACACGCTGTATTTTATTACCCTTTAGTAGACACTTATCAGCTATAAATGTTGGGTGGCTTAGGCTAGGAATCAACCCTGGGGGAACGGTGGGAGGACTCTGGGACTCACAGTTCTATAGATCAACATAAACCTAGACTCAATTTTATTTTCATTTATTAAAAAGGTCTGTGGTCCGCTTCTGCAGTTTCAAATCCATTAGCTTCCTGCCCCCTGTGAGAAAAAAAAGAAGGTAACTGCAGATTTTATAGACTGATTACTGATGGCTATGCTACTGCTTTATTGGTTTTGAGTGGAGAGTCCATTATAGATACATTATCCATAAACCATGTTTCCAGTGGAACCTGTAGCTTCCCATCTGACTGGGGAATGAGTGGAGTTGGCTTGGTCAGAGGGAGGCTGGGGAAAGGGTCAGGTCTCTTGGACGCTAACACAGGGTAGGCACCGGTATAAATTACAGACTTTCTTCCTACTTCCACATAATTATGCCTCAAATGTGCAGCGGTTGGATTTCGTTAACCAGCCACCAGATGAACTTGGAAATCATATCGGCAGTAGATTAGAGTGGGAGTTTTCAAGCTTTTTCCCTGCCATGTATGTTCAAGCAATATATTTGTCTGTCTTTGGAACTCCCTGCTTATTGCCATGTGTACTCAACAGCTGACTGTGCCCATATGGTTTTCCCTAGTCTTGGGTACATGGTATTTAAACCTTTTTCAACAAAGATGCAAAAACATTTTTAATGGCAATAAAACAGATGAAAATATGGTTTTATATTTTCCTTCTGTAACCCTAAATCTTTAATTTCCAAAAAGAAAAGTTAAATGCGTCTCCTGTGTGATTGTTTAATTTTCCTGTTCAGTAATTACTCCATTTGTGAAAAGAGACAGAAGAATAATTAGAACAATACAATTGGCATTCATATAAGAGGAAACCTTCTTTGAGGACAGGTCTCATTTATCTTTGAATTCCAGTCCCTGCAGACTTTATGCTTGACACATAGTACATGACCAATGAATTTGTCAAACTGAGCTCCATGTTTTTAAGTGTAAGTAATTGCCAGGAACTAGTATAGTCGCTCTTAAAATGGAAAGAGATTTTCTTTCCATTATTCATGCAAAGGCTATGTTCACTTATTCAAAGCACAATGAAGAATATAGTTCTTTTTTTTTTCTCGTGATTTAAATTAATGTGGTACTTTTCAGTTTACCATCCACATGTTTTCCCCTCTACAGCCTGAAGTTTCTACTTGGATTTGCCAGTGTACACCCAAGATGTAAACAAAGTTTCACAAGATGGGTGTTATGTACCTGTTTCTAAATGTCTGGGTTTTGTCTAAATGATGCAGTCAGATAGTCTGATTTTTTGTAACTTTTTTTTTTTTTAAAGCAGTTAAAATTGAGAGGAAGGTACAGAGGTTTCCCATGTACCCTCCACCTTTGCACATGAATAGCGTCTCCCTTTATTCATATCCCCCACCACAGTGGTACGTTTGTTACATTAGATGAACCTACATTAACACATCAGAATCAAAGTCCAGTTTACCTAGAAGTCTAGTTTACCTAGAGTTCACGCTTGACGGTGCATCCCCTGGGTTTGGACAAAAGTGTAATAATATATATCCATCATTATAGTATCATAGAGTGTTTCACTGCCCTAAAAGTTATCTGTGCTTTGCCTGTGTCTACCCTGATTTAAGACCACGTTTCATCTATTCATCAGTTAATCCTATCCACCAATCTGACATTTCTGACAGTTTTGTAATTTTGCTTTCTAGTGAATAAAGACTTAGGTTGGAAGTATTTTCTTCCTTTAACTGCACTACTTTGACAAACACTTAACCTTCCTCCCCTACTTTCCTAATCTGCCTATTGCTTTAGAGTTTTGCTATGCATGTCAAATCATAGTAAAAGTTTAAATCAGACATTAACTTTAAAACTTTGTGGTGACAGCATTATAATCATGATCACCAGGTAGGAGTTTCAGCTCCTCATTGGTCTGGAGCTAAAAGGTTACTGAATACAGAGCATCATCCCCTCCCCACCTCCTTTCATCCTTTCAGAGGTCCTGCGTTGATGGGTGATTCTGCTGTCAGGTCCCGTCATCATGGAACTGTCCGTCATCAGCTACGGTTGCCCTCCCAGAAGCACAGGGCACACATTGGCAGTTCTGCTAACAGAAGCTGTTAACAAAGATACGATGACCCTGTGCTCTTTAAAGATGTTTTAAATTCCACCCTTTGATGCCCTTTGCCCTTTGACGGGAAGATATCGGCCCCTGATCTTAAACCGATGGGCTGGAATAGACAACCAATGACAGTGGAATCACTCTGCCTTGGTGGAGATATGTTTTAACTCACATTTAATTTTTTTAAAAAATCCATAAAAGCATCATTCTCTCCACTCACGCTGAATTCCCAGAAAGTGCTGTGTTCCCTGCTCGTCCCTCTGACTTGTCAAAAGAAGTTCCCACTCTGGCCTTTCCAGATCTACTCTATAAGAAACTGAGAAAGGTTCAAACAGGTGGGATTAGCTGCGAGAAGTAGTTCCTTTTATCCCTTTTATCCGGCACCCACAACTATAATATAGTAAGTAGCATTAAGGAAAATAGTAAAGAATTTTCAAAATAGGAGGCCCCAGAGCCATTATTTCTGTCGTCACATTAGCCCTCAGTAAGACCACAAAACCAGACAGTAAAAACTGGGAGCCTGTGGTTCTCTCCTAACCAAGGGAGATGAGAAAACACTGAGGGAGCGGCTATGTTTTCTTTTTACTTTTTTAGGGAACTCCTTCTTCATGAAGAGTCAGCCTTTCCCTACTCAGCCCCACTTCTGACCACTGCACAGCGGTTGTTCTGTCTTCTCTAGGTATCGTGTGCTTTGTCATGGACAGCATACATTTACTGTGGTCAAACCTTTTTTGCCAATCCCCTCCCACCCTCCAAGAAGAAGAGTCATTTCAGGATGGGGTGTGTGTGTGTGAGAGAGAGACAGAGAAAGAGAGACAGAGACAGAGAGACAGAGAGAGGGAGAGAGAAGGGCAGAGCAGATGCCGGCACTGATCCCATTTAAGTGCACGTCGTGCATGACTCTTCAGTACAATGGCAATCTCAGTTTCCAAGTGTGATTATCATCACCCATCATCACTGACACTTTCATTTTAGGGAGCACTTCTTGTGAAAATCAGTGGGCATAGAAGATTCTGACGTTATCACCACGGGAAGTAACTTTTGCACAAAGGCAGAATCTCAGATTTGAAGCAGCGATGCTCATTCTAGTGGTGCTGTGTCTTTAGCCCAGAGCTCATACTGTACTGGGTAAACAGAATCAAAACTTAGCCAAACAGACAAAGAATTATAAAAGTAGAAATGGCCTTAGGCACTTCTTCCAACCGCTTCATTTTACAGATAAAGGAACTGTGACCCAGTGAGATTTAACCACTTGTTGAAGTGCACCCAACTGATTAATAGCAGAACAACAAGCAAACCTAGGTCGCCTGATTCCCGTCTGTCAAGAGCTTCTTCTAACATACAACCTCAATAATTCTCCAAAATTCATTTGAAAGGGGATGAGTGATGCCCTGAATCACTGACATAAGCATTATCGATTTTCTCAGTGGCATCGAATTCCCAATGATATTTAACTTATCCTAATGTAAAAGTTAGCTCCAGTTGTGTGCAGATCAATCTCACTCAAGTGAGAGATAGCCTAGATGCATGCTCCGTGGTGAGAGAGCAGCAATTTGGAGACGGAAACACTGTTATATAGAATCCACAGGGGGGATAATCCCTGTGCTTTTATTCACATTGTGGATCTACTGACTTCTCAGTTACTTTTCTTGTGGGTTGATTGGTTTTCACTGAGGAAACATGGACAAGTGTTCTTTTTAGAAATGAAAAAAAAGATGTATAGGAGATTAAAATGCAAATGAGAAGCAAATGAGAGAAAGATCTAGGCATCCCAGCTTCCTTTGTGGTTCCCTGGCAATGCTGCTGCCATGCCCATTGCCTCACAGATAATTAGCCTTGATGTTGGAAGCCCACGTTTGTAGATCTCACTTACCACATTTCCTGTATATTGCTAAACATTTCAAAGGAGAGAGAGAGAGAAAGCAGGAGAAAGTGATTTCCACTGGCAAAAGGGCTCACATTTCTTCTGTCCTGTAAAACAAAAGGGAAAAATAATGGTAGATTACTCTTCTGATGACTTATTTTTTCAAACTGCCCCCATTCCTCTCTCATCCTATTTTAAATAAAACCTGATGATGCAAAAGACTGTTTGGCTTCTGACTCTGCAGTCCATCAGCTTGCAATGGAAATGTTTTCTTATTTTTATTTTTTTTTAAATGGCTACATATTAAAAGTGAACCAGTCTTTGCCAGCTTTGGATAAAAGGCTATTTATTTTCAACCAATTTGATAGCTGCAGTTTTCAGTAATTGAATTTTCTGTGGTCAGAAAAGCAGTAATCTTAGAAACCAAGTAAATATTTTTTAATAAAATGGAACACTGAGAAACCCTATAATAATGTCAAAAATGTAGCCACTTATGGACGGATAAATATTTTAAGAAATTTACATTTCACCCAAAGCTTTATGCTTCTAGCTTCCCTGGAGATGTTGAAGAGCGTAACGTTTTGCTTTGGGAACGGAACAATGTGGGGCTTAGATGAAATATACATGCTCTATAGAAACCTTTCTGGTTGTTAGGCTCTCGCAAGCTGGTAGCTTTGTCAGTGCTTTTAGCAGATAGTCTCTGCCAGGGCTTCTCTTTCTTGGCACTACCGATATGGGGGGCTAGATAGTGCTCTGTTGTGGGGGGCTGTCCTGGGCACTGTAGGATTTTACAGCATCTCTGGCCTCCACCCCGAGATATCAGCAGCATCCTTCCACCCGCCTATTTGTGCCAACTAAAAATGTGTCCAGACATTGACAGGTGTCTCCTGGTCTGGGGTGCAAAATCAGTAGCAGTTGAGAATCAATAGTCCAGGGAAAGGCTTAACTTAGTTTGGTACATATTTGGGTGGATCTTATAAGTGTCTGGAATGTTGATTCCTTTCACTAGTTTATCATTTAATGGTTTATATTATTTTGACTATGAACAAAAGACTTTCACAACACCTGTAAAGACCTGTGTGGCTCAAGAAAGCCTTTAGATGATAAGGTTGATGAAGGAGGACTAGTTCAGATAATGTTATGTGTTGCTGTGATATTACTTTTCTTTTGGAAGCATTCAAGTTCTGATCCTGACTCCACCATAACCTCTGTGACAGAATTTAGGCAATTACTGACTTTAGATAATTATCTTTATTGTTCCTCTGGTTTTTTTCAACTATGGAATAGAAATGATATAATAGCTATGTTCACATTCCTCACTACATACATTAGATTGTATTGAATGACCAGCGAGATTCAGTGTTTATACATAAACTGAATCATTTCTTACAAATTTGTTTGTGAAAACACACAACTAAGGAAATTTCAGCATCAGATTTCTTCATCTCCCAGTTTCTACTCAGGATTTTTCCTGACCCACTAAGAGTAGATTTTGTAATCTGTTCTTTAAAATACTTGATGGGAAGAAGGAAAACAGATCATTATGGGGTCAAAAATGGAAGGGAAGGTCAAAGAGAAGTAGATGGCATACAGCTTTTTCCTCCAGTCTGCTAAATAACAAATGGGAAGAACTTAGCATATGCCATAATAATACATTCTTTGGGCTCCATGTTGTGACTGAAACTTCACATGAGCAGAAGTCATAGATCAAGATATTAAATTATTAGCCTTGGTTCATGAAGCAAGTTAAAAATTCCTCCAGAAGTACATCACAAGACTGAGAGGCACCGTAGAAACCACTAGATAGACCTCTTTCTGATGCTATGAATGTAGGCCATAGCAGTTCTTAGCTGCTTCCCAATGCAGTAGGAATGCTGCTGATAAGATGATAACATCAGAATTCAAAAAAAAAAAAACAACAATGCCCAGCATAGGCCAAGGTGTGGATTATATCGAAATGATCATTTCCAATTACATTTAACCATGTTATTATCTGTCACTACACATTTAGCCAGATCTATAGGCCAACTGTGACAATGGCCTACCTTGGTGAGTATGTTTTTAATCTTTACTGGCCTATAACATGCGGTATTAATTTAAAATTCAGTGAATACATAAGCATGTCATAGACCTAATTTCACAAGTCACAGTTTTAAACGTATAGATTTCCCCCTAATGGCTGCTTCCTTGGTGTTTTTTGGAAATTTCCTGGAGGCAGTGGGCATAGTTTCGGAATAATTCCTAATGTGTACGTTTGGTGAGAGGAAGGGGAAGGAACAGTCCCATTTTGATTAGTGGATCCAGACCTATCCGTTGGCCTGGAAATTTCTTTTATCCTCCTGCATATGCGTTTGTTTTTGCTGATTCGATCCATTATTCAATTAAATGAGTCCCAGTTTAATAATAACGGCCTCCCTCTAGCTTATCCCTTTAATGTGAGTGAAAATGAAAACCCAGGTGGTTTTCAACATGACACTAGGTGGAAATCAGTTATGAAATTACCTGTTTATTAATGATGTGTCAGGAGACTGACAAGCTAACGGCGGGCACCGGCTGGAGCACTGCTAATGTAGAAATAACAAGCCTATATTATGTGCAATATGCGTTCTATAGAACTATAAGTCTCAGTCCCTGGGGACGCCATTGAAATCCAGATGTTTAATCTCAAGATTTTAATTCCAGAGAGTGAAGATTTTAAAGTGAAATCAAGCACACTCTACGTTGCTGTTTGGCCACACTTCCTCACTGGGGAGCCCATGTGAGCAAACATTTAGTACCAGATGTGCAAAGGATTAGTGTCGTATCAGTTAATTAGCCAGACAGGGAAAAAAGTCATTCTGCAATTGCAAGATTGGATATGAAGTATGACTTTAAAATGCATGTCGAAGACTGGTCTATTGATAAGCGTCAGTGAGGTTTTCAAAGTTTGGTAGTTACGGAGCCAAATAAGAGCTGATCTGAATTGGGGAGAAATTAGTAATTTTTACTTAAAATAAGGAATTTTTACAGAAAGTTTTTACATTTTTATCCTAAAGAGATCTGGCTACGACACTATAAATAATATACTGAATAGATCCACACAGGCCACTTTTTTTTTTTTAAAGCAGGCAAAAAATGTGCCATAAAGTTGATATTAGTAACAGTAAAATCAACAAATGACCCTCACAACTTGGGTGGGAAAGAGGATTTTTTTTTTCTTTTTCCCTTAGTGCGTTTTATAAAGTAACTCACACAGAAGATGGAGTGGAGAAATAGCAATGATCTGATGATTCTGTATTATTGCAAATAAATCCCACTATATAACAAGCAACTGAATAATTTATACACAAAAATATACATTTAAACATGACATGTCTCAACAGCTGCATTTATACAGATGAGCTTGCCCCCTCCCCCCTCCCGGTTTTCTGTCACTTCGTTTTCATGTGAATATGTTATCTCCAGAGTCATCTTTCATCTCGGAGGCCAGTGCAGGTGGACTGTATGTAGTCTGAATGTGGAGAGTAACCTAAAGCCACAAAGGTCTGAAGTCAGATACCTTCTGGATGCTGAGTAGCCATGCTCTGATGTAAAATGGCAAGAGAATTAAGGGCACAGAAGTGTGCTTTTACAAAAGAGAGAAAAAATATGACCTGTTTTACTCACTCGGACTTCACATTGCATCTTGGCAATTTCCCTGCACTTAAAAGAACTTCCCCATTGCCCAGAATAGAGCGCTGAATGCTTAACTGGTAGGTAGGTGGGGTGGGGGAGATTTGGCCAGGGTTGTGTGGGTAATTAATGAAGCACGTTGGCTTTTGCACTAGAAAAACCATGCAGTGGAGTCAGTCATTCCTGATTACCTGGAATTTCTGATGAGGTGGCGGAGGAAGCTTCAGATTTCAGCTCAAGCATGGCCTTCTCTGTCTTCCTTTACCTCCTGTTGTGCTTTTGATGTCCTACTTTCGTGCTTTTCTAAAATCTTTCCTTTCCTCCATCCAAGCACTTATCACATTATACTATTTAGCTCTTTCCCCCTCTGGTCTGCTGTTTGGTCTTGATTTTTTATAGTTCTACCTTTAAACCAAGTGCCAGGCCCTTAATCTAAATTTGCAATTCTTCTTCTTACGAATTTTCTCCTTTGGTATTTGTAGCAACTTTTTGAGGCAGGCATGATGAATATCAATGATTTGTATTAATACTTTACAGAGAGACATTGAGGGTCAGAGAGGTAGTGCAACTTGCTTCACACTGACAGTAGATTGGAAGAGGAGAGGGATTTGAATTCAAACCCCTGACTTCAGACCGTGTATTCTTTCCACTGTACTATGTTGACACACTGCTTTGTGAACAGGAAATAAAGTATCTTAGCTACCAGAGACGGTAGGAAAACGTGAATTGGTTAAGCACTGCAATAAAAACAAAACCATAACCTTGGAATTTAAAAGCCTAGTTCTTGAAAGGAAAGAGCATCCCATTGTAAGGAAATATTTTGATTATTAAAGCCAGCTTCTCATCTTGAAAACACTTTTTCAGTTTAGACTCAATTTAATGGGAACCCCAGAATTGATAAGCCCTCAGAAAAGGAAAAAAAAAAAATCATGTTTCCAAAGGGGCAGTAAGGATTTGGAATATTCGTTGGAGCCTAAGGGATGTATAAAATCTTCATGGTTATTTACATAAATTTCTTATAATTTCTATCACAAATATACCCTTTCTGTTTTCCCAAATCTTTATTTAATAATGATTATAATAAAATTAAGTTTATCTTCACTGCCTTGCTCTTGGTGCCAAGCAGCTAAAAGTCAGCAATACATTTTTTTTTCCTCTTCAGTGAAAGTCTCAGAATGGAAATAACATATGACTGTGTGACGCTTATATTCCTGGTGGTTCAAAAGCACCAGCTCCCAAGTGGAAATAAGATGTGGGTAATTATGAGCAGACTCGAGTTATTCTTTCATTTAAGGTAAAAGCAGTGCCGTCCACCTGTGTCCCCATAATTTCCAGGGATTTGAAATCCCATCGGAAGAAGGAGTTATCCCAGGCTACTGTCTTCTTCCCTAGGTAGTTTCTAAAGAGAGATTTGTTCCCCCTAGAAATACCAGAAATCCAAAGCCCAGATGAGACTATAGAAATGACTTAGTGCAAGGAGTGCTTTGCGGCAGTTTCCTGCTTAGAACTAGCGTGAGGATGACCCTAGGCAAAAACTGTAGAATGAGGGAATTTAGTGTCCAGTGTCACCTCTAATGAAATGAAACTTCTTAGATACAATGCCTGCCTTTATTAGCTAAAGAATTCGCTGTACTTATGGGATGAATGTTCACTTGTATTTTCTCTATCATAGATGCCTGGGTAGAACATGATTCAATTAACCTAATAAAAACAAAAACAACACTGAAAACAGCAACAAAAAAATCCCTAAGATTTACTTTTAATTTTTCCATTCTGGCCTCCCCGAAGCAATCAATCTCCAAGTCCTGCTGACTGTGAGAAAATTATATGTGTTTTCCTGGCTAATATTCATTTATCTCTGACTAATTGCCTAGACCTGAGCTAAGCGCTTCACAGGCATTACTCTTTAAATTTCTTGGATTATTGGTCTTTGACTTTATATGAAGCAAACTCCAGACCTCTTCCTCTTGGATCTGGGCTCTAGTCCATGTACATACACTCTGTTCTCATTAGTGAGAAGAAGGGGTTAATCCCATCTCCGATCCAGCCACTGAAACCAGGAGGATGGGATCCATTCATTAGCTTAGACCAATCAGGGCCCATCCCTGAAACTGAGATCAAGATCAATTCCATCCAAGTCAGATGGACTAAGGATGCCAGGGGTAATGAGGATGATTTTCTCAAAGAAACATTGGGATGAAGTAAACTGATGCCGATTCAAAAGTAATCTGTCCGCTCATCATTCGCTTCAGTTTATTGTATATTATCATTGGTGGTTTAAGTCCCTCCCTCTCCTCTTAGACTATAAGCCTTCTCCGATTAGGAAATGTGTCCTATTCATATTCGTACCCTATGACAGCTAGCCCAGAAACTTTAGCCTAGTGAGAATTTAGTGAAATATATATCCAGTTGAATTATGAATGTTTGTCAAAGCAGAGGAGCCCTAGCGTACCTAGGCTTCTATCTGTATGCCTCTGTGTCTTAGCTTTTGGACTTCAGTTTGTGAATGATTGTCCTCCTCTCTTTTCCCCATCCAAGATGATTCTTGGTATGTCTTTCTACCTTGAATTTCTCAAGCGAGGAAAATAACTCACAACCAAGATTGCCTGCCCTAGAAACTTTTAAGCATGCCTGCCTCAGTAAAGGCTACACTAAGCATGGTGGCTTACAGCTGAATAAGGTGGGGAAGATAAGAGGAGAGAAATTTCTGCCAAACCAGCCATTCAGGCGTGCAGTGAAGATGGTATTGGCACTATAACAGCCTATCAAAAATGTCCAGAGTCCAATCAGAAAATATTTGATTTGGGTTCTGAAGACTCAAACGCAGCTGGTTGGGATTTCCTTGTCTGCGTTTTATCCATCCCAGTTGCTACTGAAAACAATTTGTAATTCATTTGAGGGTTCTTTACATATGCCCTGAAGTATATGTGGCATTTAATTGAAAAACCACCAAATAAAGACTTCCGGGCCATGTGAAGGGGCCCCTTTGGTGCCAGCTCTGAGCTGTATGCCTCCCTGGCTTTGCCCTAAGTAGATACTGATACACGGAGATTGCCGTTATTGAAAAATTACCCTTGCCACAGTTCCACGAGGGGTACTTGACGCCTCTGCTGGCTTCACCAGGAGTCCTAAGGGCAGACAATGCCTGTCCTAACATCATCTCTGCTAAGCTGCCAGTTTAGGAGACAAATTCACTTCTGAAAGTAGATATCTAACCCACTAGGAAGAACAGATTTGAGGGCAGAATACCCTCTCTCTTTGTTCAAAAGAAATAATTGAAGATCAAAAGGAAGAAAGGATAGAAGGAGAGAGAGGAAGGAAGGGAGGTAAGGAGAAAGGAATAAAGACAAATTCTTTGATGCTCTAAAATGTGTTCGTATTTATCGAGTCACATCAGATGGGAAGGGATGTCTCAAAAGCGTGTTTAAAAGATGATCTAAAAATTTAACTCTTTATCCCAACACCCGTATTAGAAGCCTCCCCAACCCGCATCCCATGTCCACCACCACCAAAAATTTTTTTTAAAGAAAAAGAAAAAAAATTTTCCTTCCCAAAGCAAATGTCTTCACTGCTACTGGATGGGTGGCTCCAAGGGATGTCCCCCTTGACTGTTGGTTTATAGGAGCACTTTTGTCATTGAAGCCACTGACTGAGATAGATTACAGCTCATAGGTTGACAGAGGACAGTCCCTCTCTCCCCCCAAATGTAGGGCTTACTTTTCAATTTCTTCTCACAGACAAAAACTGTCTGTATCACGGTAGGGAGAAGGGGGAGGGTTGGGAGAGGAGGCTGGAAAAAACTAGTAAAGGGAAAAAAAATTGGAGAGCCAGCCTGGCACCAAAAATATAATTTAGTGTGCAGGTATTTGATTTGATAGAAAACCTGCATTGATTTAAAAAAATAGATTCTTGACAAGGTCGTAATTCATTGAGAGAGGCCAAGCCCGCAGCTTAAGTTTGACAGCCCCCTCCAACCCAAACCATAGCTGGTTTTAGGTGATCCCCTGTGAGGGTAGCATGTTGCAGCTGGCAAAAAAATAAACACTCCTGAGCCCTGTGCTAACAGAATTTTTTTTCTTTTTTTTTTTTTTTTTTTTTTGATTTATGCCACGAGCTAAGGAAAACAGTTACATATTTGTGAGTCCCGGTTTTGTTTGGCCTTTGCAAGCTTGCTGGATTGGTGTCCTGCTGCGAGAGGGACCCTGTAAAAGGCAGGAACAGAGCGGGCGGCAAGGGAAAGGCAGGGGCCAGGCCAGTGGGTGTAGGGGGATGGATGCAGGGAGAGACACAGTAGCTAAAAGGTTTGATGTGCCAGGCATCTCCTCCAGGCGGGATCCCCCCCACCCCCTTCCTTTCTGCCTCAAGGCCATTTGAGAATCTCAGCTCAAAGGCAGATTCCCTCAGAGCTGAAGACTTGTGAATGATTAGCTGCCCTTGTTTTCCCATGCTGCAGCATCCTTTTTTCTAGAGCTTGATAGATGGGTAGTTTTCTCCTTTATTCTTTCCAGAATGGCAGAGTCCATTCAAGTTTGACAAATGCAAATGGGGGCCAGCAAGGAAGGTTTATGCAGTTACTTTTCTTTGGAGTCGCCTTAGTGGCATGAATGCTTTCAGGTCAAGGAAAAGCAGCTGTGCCAAGGAGTGTCCTTCTCTGGCTGATAGACTCCGTGGTTGGTCCTCGTTTTGCATAGAATGAGCCTGTAGGGAGTTTGGAAGCTCAGCAGGGTTAAATAGCTTAAGGTCACCCAGCTTCTTAGTGATACTAGTCCTGGATGTCAAATCCGGTGGGCTTTGCACCCTACCACGTTCGCTGCCCCCATTTAAAGAATTAAAAGAGTTAATACATGTAATAAGGTATCTTGGATTAGATCCTGGGACAGAAAGAGACCATAAATGGAAAAACTGGTGAAATCCAAGTAAAGTCTGAGTTTAATTAATAGTCATGTACCAGTGTTCATTTCTTCGTTTTGACAAATTTCACAGTAACATGATTACTGTACAGAAAACTGGGCAAGATCCCTCTGTGTTATATTTTCAGCTTTTCTATAAATCTAAAATTATTCCAGAATAAAAATTTACTTTCTAAAAGAAACAATTTCAGAAAAACAGAGGCATTCCACTACTTTAACCCAAGTTTGTATTTGAGTGCGTCCCCAAAGTGGGCTCTATTAGGGTCATGCCATCTGTTACTTACTCCCAGCAACTGGAATGGTCTTGCTTCTCCCAAGTATAAACTGGGAGGTCAAAGCGGGGGGATTTTGACAGTGCTAGAGAGATCTGTCAGTGGGGTGATGGAGAGAGGTACTGCTTGCTTCGCTGGCTTCATCGTTTTCTTCTTCAGAGAAGAAAATTTGCATTTTATAAACGAATCCACATTGACAGGTGGAGGAATTAAGCACCCGCTTGCATGTCTTTATTTCTTGCAAAGCCAGAAGATTAGGAGTTAGTAGCCTTGAACGAATCCTATCTTAACACCAGTGTTTCTTAAGAAAAACATAAATAAGATATTTCCCCAGGAGCAAAGCAGCCCCACTTTGGAGAGCCAACTGTAGTCATGGCTTACCACCCATATACTTGCCAGAACCTCTAAATTACATACATTATTACATCATCCTTCTTTGTGTATATACTTGTCACGTTGCATAAATATACCCTCTCTAGCTTGCTTCTTTAATCTGTTCCGTCCACAGAATGTATCACTAAAAAAAATGACTTCACAGAAGACAAATTATTCCATAATAGTGCGCAGAATCATTTGAATCACATTCGGTCTCCATGACAATATGAAAATATAAATGTCTGCTGTACAAAAAAGAAAAAAAAAACTGTGTCATGGTGGTATAAAAAATGAAGTTAATTCAATACTTAAACCAAGCTTTTTTTTTTTTAACCACTTTGTTGTCATAACTGCATGATGCAACTGTACTGCCTTTTAAAATACACACACAGACAGAGAAATGGATATTTTTTCCATTCTATTTGTCTTCTTTTTTCAGACACAACCACTGATTCACCAGTCACAGGGCAGGCAGCAGCACAGGCGCCTGCGAACTTGAGTATAATAAAATTCTAGTAGAACAGTGTGTTGAATGTTTACTTTGGCTACCTTGCCCTCTGAAATCCCCCTTTTCAACTAATATTTTAAAATGTGGAAAGACATTAAAATGGAGATAAATTCAAGGCTCTTTCTGGAAGTGAGAGTCTCTTATGCTGTGAATTCTGAATTGTGCCCCCTCTGCTACATTCAAATCCCCTTCATTCTGATAATTAGTATGGCATGAAACTTCAAGTCTCTGCCCACCTTTTGGCGACTAGCAATTTTACTCTGAAGTAAAGGAGAAAACGGGGGTCAGATATGCTTTTATAACTACTCCTGTTTCATCGCTGACCTTTGTAATTGGTCCTCAGGAAAATACGGAATTAACTGGAGATTATCATTGCTGCTTCCTAGAGTGTCATAATGAAGGGTTCTTGAGTCCCGTAATGAGGTGAATGAATTCCCAGGCTGTTCATTACTAGCTGTGTTACTGGAGCAGATCGACTGAACTTTCTCATTCTGTTTCTTTGTTTGTAAAATAGGGATAGTTGTAGCACTAATTCAGTAGCGGCATTAAATTAGATCATGCAGGAAAAGCACCTAGTATAGCGGCCCACCAACAAAATGTGCTGAAATAAGTTCAATGTGATGGGTATTATTGTTACTAGTATAATTAATGACTCTATTCCTGTTAAGTTGTACGCAATTCATGCCGGCTGGTGTTCTGTTCAGTAGAGAAGAAAATAAAGTGCCTATTTTCATGGAGTTTATATTCTAGTGGTAGAAATGGGCCAATGAAAACCAAATACATAGATAAATTTTCAGGTGGTAGAGGCTAGAAAGAAGAAGCAGCAGGGGAAAGGGACCATAGGGTAAGGGGTGCTATTTTAGGAAGCGTGGCTTTGTGAGGTGATGGTTGAGCAGAAACCTGACGTGATGGACATCAAGCCAGGTGCGTATCTAGAGAAGATAAGGAACTACATAAGCAGAGCCTTCTGGGGAGCACTGCTGGCTTGTTCATGGACCATCAAAGAGCTGGAGTAGAGTCAGGGCTGGGAGAGCAGGAGAAGATGAAAAACCGAGGAGCATGCAGACCTGGTGAGCCGTGGCGAAGACTTTGGACCGTATTGTTTGGGTGGGGGGTGGAAAGAAGCCATCTGAGGATTGGAGCCCTGGAGTGATAGACCTTATCATGACATTTTAGAAGTTTAAGTCTATGCAGAAAATGGACTGGGGTGGGGAGAAGCAGGGAGAAGAGTCTTTGGCATCGGTCTAGGAGACAGATGCTCATGTCTGAGTCTAGAGATCACTGGAGGAGTAGGTGAGAAGTAATAATTTTTTTTTTCAGGTAGAAACAACAGGTTTTGTTTGTGAATTGGATGCTTAACCTTCTGTCTGCATTGTTTTTATTCCCATGTCCAACGTCAGTCAATGAACATTTTTAGGTGACTCAAGATAGTCTTGTGTTTTCCTAGAACCACACTACAGTAAAAACACAGGTATGTCCCTTCCAGAGTGGGGACCCTTAAGTAGTAGAGGGTAGAAAGATGTTGGGGATCAGTGAATGCCAAGCTTGGGTACCTGCTTTGCCTCTTCGTAACACAGTGACCTTGGTGAATTAGATGATGATAATAATAATAGGATGATGATAATAATAATGATAATAATAAAAAACACAGGGGACTTCCCTGGTGGTCCAGTGGTAAAGAATCCACCTTCCAATGCAAGGGACGCGGGTTCCATCCCTGGTCAAGGAACTAAAGATCCCACATGCCGCGGGGCAACTACGCCTGCACGCCGCAACTACTGAGCTCGCGCACCTCAACTAGAGAGCCCGCGTGCCACAAACTGCAGAGCCCTTGCGCTCTGGAGCCTGCGCACCACAACTAGAGAGAAGACTGCGCACCGCAGTGAAGAGCCCACGTGCCGCAACCAGACCCAATGCAGCCAAAAAAATAAGTAAATAAATAAATAGTAAAAAAAATAAACAGGTTGGAATTCATTAGGCACTGTTCTAAGCCTGTTTCTTTTATTAACTTCTATTAGATTTTCATTATGTTTCCCACAACATGATGAGGCGGGCACTAAATGAGTTCTCCCCGTGTTACAGGTACAGAAACTGAGGTACAGAGAGGTTACCGGCCCAGTGACTGGCAGATAGTGAGTGACAGAGCTGTGGTTTCCACGTAGCTGTCTGGTTCCAGCCTTCACAGCCTTAGTAATCTGTCTACTGTCCCTCATCCCACATGTTTCCCTTCAAAGAGTATATAAACGCTCATGCACACAAATAAACAATTGCATCGTGTGATAAATGCTATGAAGGAATAGCAAACTTGAGGGCGAGGTGGACATGAAGAACATACATAGCCTGGTCAGGCAGTGCTTCTCCAGGGAGGTGACATTTAAACTCAGAACTGAAAGACGAAAAGAGTCTAACTTCCCAGAGTGGAGGAACAAATATATATGACAGGCATTGAGTCATAAATATGAATGGGTGACATGTTTGGGACACCAGCGGAGAGCAGTGTGGCTGAGGCAGAGAGAGCAGTGGGAGATATTTAGGTAAAGAGTCAGGAAAATAAGTGGAGAAGATCAGGTAAGATGCTATTAGGACAATAGACATCTTTACTGTCCAAAGCGGGACCCTTCAGAGAGTGAAGACAAATGTCAAATGCACAGGCGCAAGTTGGCGCTAAATTAGGCCAATTAGGAAGTGTGACCACTTATAGGACCCTGGATTTGATTCGAACTGTAATGGAAAGTCATGACTGGGTTTTCTGTTAGTTTCAAAAGATCATCCTGCATATATCCAACAGAAATTCATGTAGTTATACACAGAAATATGTGTACTAGAATATACACAGCAGCGCTATTCAAATAGCCCCAAGGTGAAAGCTGCCAGAATGCTTTTGAAGAGTAGAATGGATATACTTATAATGTCCGCTGCATTCATGCAATGGAATATTACACAGCAGTGAGACTGAGCAAATTATAACTACTTGGCAATAATATGGGTAAATCTCAAAACTATGATATTTGAGCAAAAAATCCAGTCAGAAAAATACTTACTATATAATTCCATGTTTATAAACTATAAACAATACAAAAAATGTTCTATGATGTTTCGGGTCAAGAAAACTGAGTATATTTAGGGAAGGTCATAATTGCAGTCTTCTTAATATACAAACTTTTGATCCAGGTGTTAGTTACATGGGTGAGTCTAGTTTGTGAAAATTCTGAGTTGTTCACTTATGATATACACACTGTTCTCTATATTATACTTAAAAGAGGCAAGATCTGCTTCTTACTATATAGAGAATGGGGTGAAGGAGGTTAAGAGTAGAGGTGGTCCCGGTTTTTACCCCTTTATTGTAACTTCTTTCTGGGATATATGCTTGATGTACGAGGTGTTTTATGCTACTGCATGGTTTCTCAACCTGGGCACTATTGACATTTGTGCTGGATAATTCTGTGGTGGTGGTTGTGATGCGGTTGTCCTGTGCATTGCGGGGTGTTTAGAAGCATCCCTGGCCCCCATGCACTAGATGCCAGTAGTGGCCACACCTCCAGGCCTAACGATCAAATATGTCTCTTAACATTGCCAAATGTTCCCTGGGGACTGAAATCTGCCCCAGCTAAGGACCACCCAACTGTGGTGATAACAATCTCTGATATTTATTGAGTGCTTTCTCTCAATAGGGAGAGTTAAGGGGTTTACAATTATTACCTCATTTATTCTAACCAACATCCCTACGAAGGTGCTATAATTTTCCTTGTTTTCTAGTGGAGGAAACAGGTAAGATATTTGAGGCATATTTCCCAAGACATTGTAACCAGCTAACAGGTGACAAGGTCAGGATTTACACCCAGACAGTCCAACTTCATAGTGCGTGCGCCGTGCTGTCCTGTCTGTCGGCTTCTTGACTCTTCATCTGACACATGATGGATGCTGCAAAGGTCATGCTCAGATTGAGAGAGATCTGCTAGGACCTTACCATTCCCATAGTGATACGTCTTCAGACCTTTTCATTCTTTAAAGTTACACAAAGTTAGGTTTCATATTTTTAAAAAGTACTATGAGACTCAAGCTTAATAAACAAGTAATAGTGTGATTCACGAGTTACACCTTAATAAAACTTCAAGAGCTCACAGAGACCAATGTGATTATGGAACAAATTATTTCATTTATTTAAACAGAGGGGAAATATACTTATATTTTACAATTGCCTTGAGTTATATGTTAAACTAGCTTCTGGCCCTTTAATTGCAGACAAAGCTAGAACCACTATGAGAGACTCATGAATAAAGTGCCGTCCACGCCTGAAGAGGCATTTCTGCAGGCTCCAGATTCAGTGGTAAGCTCTCCCTCTGAAGCCCATTCCCTCCCCATGTGTGCTTCCTTAAGAAGTATTTTTCTCCGGTGCCAACTAAATATGATCTTGAGTGCAAGAGAATCAAATATCAAAAAGCTTGCTTTAAATAAGCAATGTAAGTAGAATGACCAAGAACTAATATTGCTGAATTCTAATATTTGTCACAAACTCACTTCGTCTGGGGACATCTGGTTACATGTTCCACTTACCATGCCTCAGTGATCATTCTATGAGCCTCCGAGTAACGCACGCTGCCATGCTGCCTTGAGTGTGGTTCTCTTCCTGTGCGCCGGTCTTCTCTAGGCAGGTGAATTGTGCTTGAAATGTTGGAAAGTGAGTTGTTTAGAATTGAGATGCATACCAAATAGAAATGTTACTATAAATACTGTTTAGACTCCCAGGCCACCCAAAGCCTCAAAGGAGAAAAAGAAAAAGAGCGAGAGAAGTAAAAATGCCATGAACCATAGGCATAATGTGTTCTAGTAAGCAGGTGTGTGTGTGTCCATGTTACATATATAGATACACATAAAGGCACACACACACATGTATATATTCTTATCGAGATTAGATCCTATAATTTAAAAATTTTTGAAAGCTGTAAATTTGGAAAAATTATGTTTTAAAGCTTTCGTTTGTACAGTTTTTAAAGTTGGTAGCATTCTTTTATACTTTTTTTAATTTAAATTTTTACTGAGAAATAATTGACAGATATCATTGTATAGATTTAAAGTGTACAGTGTGATAATCTGGTATACATACACATTGTGGAAAGATCACCAAGGTCAAGATAATTAATATATCTATCACCTCACATAGTTAATTCTTTTTTTTTTTTTTGGCATTTTTGGTTTTCTTTTAGTTATAGAAGTTTAAATTCATCATCAAGGAAATATACACCTTGGTTTTTAGAAAAGCTGCTTTAAGGACATTTTCGAATATGCCCTGCTAAAGCAATCGTTATACTCAGAGGGAAAGATTGGAAACAACTTGAAGTTAAACTTTTCTCATAATAATATAAAGTTTGTCTTTCCTGGAGGTGAACTTAAAATTCTGCCAGGCATGTCATTTTAGGAAGTTGTGTATCTTGCCATGGAATTCAAAGAAATTAGGAGAAGAGGCAAACTCGGGGGTGCCTCCTATCAGAGGTGAGCACCTTGGTGATGGACCAGGCCTGGAGAGTAGCTGTCAAAGTGCCATCCTCAGACCAGCATCTTAACATCACCTGGGAACTCATTAGAACTGCAGAATCTCGGGCCTCAATCCAGGTCAGCATTGTCACAAGACGTCCAAGGACATGTGTGGACAGTAGAGTTTAAGAACTGGAACAAAGGACATTCCATGCGGTACAGGCTGCCTATGGAGTCCGGCAGCAGTCTTATTAGGATTCATATTTAAGATTTCTTTTGGTTTTACTTTGTAAATTTTCTGTGTTCTGATACTTATTAAGTCTTCAGCCCCATGGGGAGTTAAGGGGAGGACCTTGTCCATGTTTGGAAAAAAGGTGCTTCTAGTGAACATTCTTGGTTCTGATGTAACATCCATTTTCACTTTCTAACAATTCCCAGATTTATCTTTGTTCACTTCTCCTCAGTACAGTCAGTGCACTTTAGGTGAAGTTGAACCTATTCTAGCTCAAGAGGTGGGTCCTGGTTGGTTCAGCCTACCAGGATATATTATTTCTTCACCACATCCATTGGTTCAAAGTTGGGTATTATCTTAATTGGTCTGGGTTTTTATAACAGAATACCATAGACTGGGTGGGCTAAAAACAACAGAAATTTATTTCTCACAGTTCCAGAGGCCAGAAAGTCTAAGATCAAGACAGCAGCACATTTGATGTCTGGTGAGAGCCCACTTTCTGGTTCACTGATGGTCTTCTTGCTGTGTCTTCATATGGCAGAAGGGGGAGGGGGCGCTCTCCACAGTCTCTTCTATAAGGGCACTAATCCCACTCATGAGGGCTCCCCCCCTCATGAACTAATCACCTACCAAAGGCACCACCTCCAAGTACCATTATAGTGGAGATTAGGTTTCAAAATATGAATTTTGTGGGGACACAAACATTCATTCTACAGCAGATATGTAATTTAAGCCAAGCAGTCAAGGTGAATCTTGGCACTGTTCTTTGGAATGCTGGGTCACACACTCTCTTTCCTGTTTAAAAAGAATGAGGAAACATGTTATTGTTACTGGCAGACTTCCATGGCCTTGGGGGTCAAGGGGAGCAGGCATGGAGGAGAGTCAGACATAGGACGAAGCTAACACCCAGAAGGCAGAGGAAGACAGAACAAGAAATATGTACTTGATTCTGATTCATCAGTCCTGAAACCCTCCCTGTAGATAGACTTCTTGTTACAGAAGCTGACAAATCCCGTTTACGGTCTAAGACAGTTTGAGCTGAGTTTTCTGTGACCTGCGGCATGAGGAGTCATAAGAGATATAGTTTTACAGAAGGAGTGGCATTACCACCATTGGAGCCATGCTTGAAATACCAAGAGGCAACTGAAAAAGCGCAAACTAGCTGCCTGACTCCAGGGAGCTGGCTGACTGATTTGTGAAATGCATAAGCATTTCTTAGAGAGATTATCAAGAACTTTTGGGGAGGGCAGCTTGGTAAAAGACAAATTCCTGGGTTTGAGCAAAAAGAAAATCCAGACTTTTTTTTAATCCCTAAAAGGATGTGTGATCTTTGAAAACTGGAAATATCTGGAAAAGTTAGGTCGTATAATATGTGCACTACCTTGCTTATGGCATACTTGGCACACGTAAAGGAATGAATCAGACTTAAATTCATCTCATCCCCCAAATCTCCATACCCCATTACAGCCTTAGCAACACTGGAAAAAGAAGTGTTAGTGAGATTAGCTGGTTGCTGCTGCTGTTTGTCCCAAGGCAGTAACTGATACCCATCCTCTCTTTCCTCCATTACCTTTTCTAGGCTTCTTCCCCCTTTTCTAGCATTTCTGCTGGTCTGGGTGGCTTGCATAGTGGAGTGACCCAGATTCTCATCCTCGAGGCTTCTGAGCTCTTGAATTTGTTTGTTTGTTTGTAGGTACTTTAACATTTATATTTAAAACTGGACATGAGAATACCAAGAGATGTCCCAGTGGCAAATATATTCCTCCCTGACTGTATTTTACAGCAGTGGCTCCACCTCCATGGGGATGACTTTCTGTGCCCGCGGTTTACTGCCATGAAGATCCCAAATTATATGTGGTGGCTTTAGCTTAATTTTAGTGGAATTTTTACTGTGCTTTCTGCTGAGAATATCTACTCTGAAAACCAAGGATGTCTAGATCATAGAGCCTAAAGTTGCAGGGGCAGGAAGCACACATTCTCCACATGGGTCACCAGGTGTGGGTAGGAGTGGAAACACTCCTACTTCTGCCTTTGATTCCCAAACCCATGAGGTCTACCTGTTGGGAACACAGCACCATATCTGAGATGTTGGTTTAAGACATATACTTCATCCTGAAGGATGGTGTCTTCACAGGGTGTCTTCTCCAATCTGGTGCCTGGGGTGAACCTTCAAGAGGCCATGCTCTTTTCACCCAGCGGCTTCTGGATGGTGTGGTATATGGTAGGAATAGCAGATCCCATGGTCATGTGCCCATTGCCACACCTTATTTGCTATAAAACATTCCCTTTGTCAGGTATGATGTTATGTGGGAGTCCCATGATACTAGAACAGATACTCTATGAGACCTGGAAGAGTGATGGCGACTGAGCCACAGTAAATGAAAAATGCAAATGCATATCCAGAATATAAGTCAATCCACATTCTTTCCAAGATGCCGCCAGATGGCTGGCTGCTACACAGGAGGAATTCAGCTCAGGTGGGGAGGGTGGGCCATAGGCTTGGGCTCTGTGGCTGGCAGTAGCCTTGGTGAGAGGCAGCCCTTGCTGTTGAGCCTGTGCATAGCCTCCACCTCAGCCATGCTAGTTACGCTGTACTTGAGCCCATTGTTCAAGCACTGGGATGTCCAAGGGTGTCAGAGGCTGGCTGACATCTACAGGCTGTGTCATTCTGTCACCCTGATTGTGTCTCTGCAGTGGACATTGCTCTTTGCTCAACATGAATATGAGATACAAAGATGCTCACTCTTTGTGTTCATTCCCATTGAGTCATGCACACATCTTCCTTAGCACTCCTGTCTATAGTCTTCCAATATTTCCAGGTCCCTATCCAATCAGCCAAGACATTTACCATTGCCCATGAGACTATGTGTATTCTTTTTTTTTTTTTTTTTTTTGCGGTACGCAGGCCTCTCACTGCTGTGGCCTCCCCCGTTGGCGGAGCACAGGCTCTGGACGCGCAGGCTCAGCGGCCATGGCTCACGGGCCCAGCCGCTCCGCGGCATGTGGGATCTTCCCGGACCGGGACACGAACCCGCGTCCCCTGCATCGGCAGGCGGACTCTCAACCACTGTGCCACCAGGGAAGCCCCCTGTGTATTCTTATTTTAGGTCATTTTTCTGTTCACAAAAAGTGGATAACCAGCAGCACTGGCCAAAATGCTGCCCCTAAGAGATCTTTTCCTTTATTGCTTTAGGGTCACCTTTAAAGGATGTCCTTTAGGGCCACCTCTGAATGGGGCTATAGTCCATTTTATTGGCACCTATATACTTAGCCAGTCCTTCTGCTATTGTTTATGTCTGTGATTTCATTCACAGAGATTTGCCTTTTTATGAGCTTGGTGATACTGTTTGTGAACTCATTGGTAGATCTTAACCTGTGTGGGATCTGAAGGCCTGAATTGGATAGGTTTTCTCCATAGAAGACTTGCTTTTACTGGTATCCAGGAGTCTTTGCTGAGCTGCAGAGTCTCAGCCCATCACCAGAGTTCTAGACTCAACTTCCTCCTTTCTGTAGTTGGTTCCAGCTCAGTGTCCCAGTCACCCTTTTTGTGTCTCCAAGAATGAATCTCATCTAAAGCCTGATCTAAGGTTATTTTGCAGTGGGAGGATCCCTCAGAGAGCCCTAGTTAACATAATGGCAGAAGAAGGAGTGAATTTAAGTGTCCAGAGCATTTATCGCCATTGATGTAAGGGAGATTTCTTAATGAACAGAAATCACCGGAAATGTAGAACTGAAAGCAGTCACTGATTTCTCTACTATGATGTAATAATAGTTGCCATTGTATGCTTTGCATAAGTTTTCTCGTTTAATCCTAACAACACTCCTATAAGGTAGCTGCTGTTACCCTCCCTGATTCCAGGTGAGGAAATGGAGACACAGAGAACTTATGTAGCTGGCTGAGTGTCACACGGCTAGAAAATCATAAACCTGGGCTTTAAACTCAGATATTCTGGCTTCAGAGCCCAGGCCAATGTTAACGCTGGCTTCCACAGTGTTAGGATCTGTCTGGAAAAGACCACAGAGATGAAGTAGTCTTGACGGAAGGGGATATTATTATATGCGATGCATTTAAGCAACCTGATATTCAAACTTCTCTAGAAAGTTCTCTGTAACCATTTATCCATTGCTCCCAGCACTTTTCTAGGAGCTTTACTTTAGTATTTGAATTCTGAGGTCATTTTCAGCAACAAACCTATTGTTAATGTTGTGTCCTTAACTATGTCCCACTTCTATCTGTTATCTTGTATTCTTGCTGCAACCCATTTAAAAAATATCACAGCCTTTCCTTGCTCCCTCTGCTATATTTTGGAAGAGTTTGAGAAGGATAGGTGTTAGCTCTTCTCTAAATGTTTGATAGAATTCGCCTGTGAAGCCATCTGGTCCTGGGCTTTTCTTTGTTGGAAGATTTTTAATCACAGTTTCAATTTCAGTGCTTGTGATTGGTCTGTTCATATTTTCTATTTCTTCCTGATTCAGTCTTGGCAGGTTGTGCATTTCTAAGAATTTGTCCATTTCTTCCAGATTGTCCATTTTATTGGCATAGAGTTGCTTGTAGTACTCTCTCATGATCTCTTTTATTTCTGCAGTGTCAGTTGTTACCTCTCCTTTTTCATTTCTAATTCTATTGATTTGAGTCTTCTCCCTTTTTTTCTTGATGAGTCTGGCTAGTGGTTAATCTATTTTGTTTATCTTCTCAAAGAACCAGCTTTTAGTTTTATTGATCTTTGCTATTGTTTCCTTCATTTCTTTTTCATTTATTTCTGATCTGATTTTTATGATTTCTTTCCTTCTGCTAGCTTTGGGGTTTTTTTGTTCTTCTTTCTCCAGTTGCTTGAGGTGCAAGCTTAGGTTGTTTATTCGAGATGTTTCCTGCTTCTTAAGGTGGGCTTGTATTGCTATAAACTTCCCCCTTAGAACTGCTTTTGCTGCATCCCACAGGTTTTGGGTCGTTGTGTCTCCATTGTCATTTGTTTCTAGGTATTTTTTGATTTCCTCTTTGATTTCTTCAGTGATCACTTCATTATTAAGTAGTGTATTGTTTAGCCTCCATGTGTTTGTATTTTTTACAGATCTTTTCCTGTAACTGATATCTAGTCTCATGGCGTTGTGGTCAGAAAAGATACTTGATACAATTTCAATTTTCTTAAATTTACCAAGGCTTGATTTGTGGCCCAAGATATGATCTATCCTGGAGAATGTTCCATGAGCACTTGAGAAAAATGTGTATTCTGTTGTTTTTGGATGGAATGTCCTATAAATATCAATTAACTCCATCTCGTTTAATGTATCATTTAAAGCTTGTGTTTCCTTATTTATTTTCATTTTGGATGATCTGTCCATTGGTGAAAGTGGGGTGTTAAAGTCCCCTACTATGAATGTGTTACTGTCGATTTCCCCTTTTATGGTTGTCAGTATTTGCCTTATGTATTGAGGTGCACCTATGTTGGGTGCATAAATATTTACAATTGTTATATCTTCCTCTTGGATCGATCCCTTGATCATTATGTAGTGTCCTTCTTTGTCTCTTCTAATAGTCTTTGTTTTAAAGTCTATTTTGTCTGATATGAGAATTGCTACTCCAGCTTTCTTTTGGTTTCCATTTGCGTGAAATACCTTTTTCCATCCCCTTACTTTCAGTCTGTATGTGTCTCTAGGTCTGAAGTGGGTCTCTTGTAGACAGCAAATATATGGGTCTTGTTTTTGTATCCATTCAGCCAATCTGTGTCTTTTGGTGGGAGCATTTAGTCCATTTACATTTAAGGTAATTATCGATATGTGTGTTCCTATTCCCATTTTCTTAATTGTTTTGGGTTCGTTATTGTAGGTCCTTTCCTTCTTTTGTGTTTCTTGCCTAGAGAAGTTCCTTTAGCAGTTGTTGTAGAGCTGGTTTGGTGGTGCTGAACTCTCTCAGCTTTTGCTTGTCTGTAAAGGTTTTAATTTCTCCATCAAATCTGAATGAGATCCTTGCTGGGTAGAGTAATCTTGGTTGCAGGTTTTTCTCCTTCATCACTTGCAATATGTCCTGCCACTCCCTTCTGGCTTGCAGAGTTTCTGCTGAAAGATCAGCTGTTAACCTTATGGGGATTCCCTTGTGTGTTATTTGTTGTTTTTCCCTTGCTGCTTTTAATATGTTTTCTTTGTATTTAATTTTTGACAGTTTGATTAATATGTGTCTTGGCGTATTTCTCCTTGGATTTTTCCTGTATGGGACTCTCTGTGCTTCCTGGACTTGATTAAGTATTTCCTTTCCCATATTAGGGAAGTTTTCAACTATAATCTCTTCAAATATTTTCTCAGTCCCTTTCTTTTTCTCTTCTTCTTCTGGAACCCCTATAATTCGAATGTTGGTGCGTTTAATGTTGTCCCAGAGGTCTCTGAGACTGTCCTCAGTTCTTTTCATTCTTTTTTCTGTATTCTGCTCTGCAGTAGTTATTTCCACTATTTTATCTTCCAGGTCACTTATCCGTTCTTCTGCCTCAGTTATTCTGCTATTGATCCCATCTAGAGTACTTTTAATTTCATTTATTGTGTTGTTCATCGTTGCTTGTTTCATCTTTAGTTCTTCTAGGTCCTTGTTAACTGATTCTTGCAATTTGTCCATTCTATTGTCCATTCTATCTCCAAGATTTCGGATCAACCTTACTATCATTATTCTGAATTCTTTTTCAGGTAGACTGCCTATTTCCTCTTCATTTGTTAGGTCTGGTGGGTTTTTATCTTGCTCCTTCATCTGCTGTGTGTTTTTCTGTCTTTTCATTTTGCTTATCTTACTGTGTTTGGGGTCTCCTTTTTTGCAGGCTGAAGGTTCGTAGTTCCTGTTGTTTTTTGTGTCTGTCCCCAGTGGCTAAGGTTGGTTCAGTGGGTTGTGTAGGCTTCCTGGTGGAGGGTACTAGTGCCTGTGTTCTGGTGGATGAGGCTGGATCTTGTCTTTCTGGTGGGCAGGTCCACGTCTGGTGGTGTGTTTTGGGGTGTCTGTAGACTTATTATGATTTTGGGCAGCCTCTCTGCTAATGGGTGGGGTTGTGTTCCTGTCTTGCTAGTTGTTTGGCATAGGATGTCCAGCACTGTAGCTTGCTGGTCGTTGAGTGAAGCTGGGTGCTGGCGTTGTGATGGAGATCTCTCGGAGATTTTTGCTTTTGATATTATGTGCAGCTGGGAGGCCTCTTGTGGACCAGTGTCCTGAAGTTGGCTCTCCCACCTCAGAGGCACAGCACTGACTCCTGGCTGCAGCACCAAGAGCCTTTCATCCACAGGGCTCCTTAATTTGGGATGATTCGTTGTCTATTCAGGTATTCCACAGATGCAGGGTATATCAAGTTGATTGTGGAGCTTTAATCCGCTGCTTCTGAGGCTGCTGGGAGGGATTTCCCTTTCTCTTCTTTGTTCTCACAGTTCCCAGGGGCTCAGCTTTGGATTTGGCCCCGCCTGTGCGTGTAGGTCGCCGGAGGGCGTCTGTTCTTTGCTCAGACAGGACGGGGTTAAAGGAGCCGCTGATTCGGAGGCTCTGGCTCACCCAGGCCGGGGGGTAGGGAGGGTCACGGAGTGCGGGGCGGGCCTGCGGAGGCCGGCGTGACGCTGCAGCCTGAGGCGAGCCGAGCGCTCTCCCTGGGGAGCCGTCCCCGGGTCCCGGGACCCTGGCAGTGGCGGGCTGCACAGGCTCCCCGGAAGGGCGTGTGGCTAGTGACCTGTGTTCGCACACAGGCCTCCTGGCTGCGGCAGCAGCGGCCTTAGCGTCCCATGTCCGTCTCTGGGCTCCGCACTCTTAGCCGCGGCTCGCGCCCGTCCCTGGAGCCCTCTCAAGCAGCGCTCTTAATCCCCTCTCCTCGTGCACCAGGAAACAAAGAGGGACGTAAAAGTCTCTTGCCTCTTCGGCAGGTCCAGACCCCTCCCCGGACTCTCTCCCGGCCAGCCGCAGCGCACCAACGCCCTGCGGGCTGTGTTCACGCCGCCAACCTCAGTCCTGTCCCGGCGCTCCGACAAAAGCCGGAGCCTCAGCTCCCAGCCCCACCCGCCCCGGCGGGCGAGCAGACAAGCCTCTCGGCTGGTGAGTGCCGGTCGGCCCGATCCTCTCCGCTGGAATCTGTCCGCTTTGCCCTCCGCACCCATTGCTGTGCTCTCCTCCGCGGCTCCCAAGCTCCCCCACTCCGCCTCCCGAAGTCTCCACCCGCGAAGGGGCTTCCTAGTGTGTGGACACTTTTCCTCCTTCACAGCTCTCTCCCGCTGGTGCAGGACCCGTCCCTATCCTTTTGTCTCTGTTTAGTTTTTTCTTTTGTCCTAACCAGGTACGTGGGGGGTTCCTTGCCTTTTGGGAGGTCTGAGGTCTTCTGCCAGCGTTCAGTAGGTGCTCCGGAGGAGTTGTTCCACGCGTAGATGTATTTCTGGTGTATCTGTGGAGAGGAAGGTGATCTCCGCGTCTTACTCTTCCGCCATCTTCCCGGAAGTCCACAGCCTTTCCTTGTAATCTGTACTTCAAATAAAAAAAAATAGCTACAAGGAAAAGAAACAAGCAAAAACATGAGGTGAAGAAAACAAACTATTTGTCAAGAAATTAATTTAAATATGGCTACTCAGCTAATTGAGGTTGCTAATACTACATTCAAAAGAATCATGTTGGACGTGACATCTCCTCTGAGGAGACAGCACAGAGAACCCTCTTGCCTTGTTCTGAAATCATCAAGAAAACAGTGCTGGGAAATACGCTAATCTCTCTTCACTAGGTTGGTATATCAGTTTTAATTGATACTGTTTGCCAAAAAAGGTTGCTTGGCAATGTTTCACCCTCATTCTATGCCAAGAAACCGCTCCTCAGTGGATAACAATAAAAGGAAGTAGTTTACAATATAAAGTTCAATATTAAAGGAAAGTTAATAAGAAGTAAAATACACTGAGCACACTTGGCTGAAGCAGCAGCGTGTCAGGCTACAGGAAGTCTTCTGCAGTGATTTTACAAGGTCTGTGGGTCTGGAATAAAACTGCTCATGAAGGGTCTACTACAGGCCCGACCTTCCACCTTCAGCCACAAGAGGACACGTGCATTTGCATTTCTTCTATGGGACACTTTTCCCAACACGTTAGATTTCTTGACTGGTATTTGTATTCTACACTGTGAGCTTTCAACATGGTTTTATAGGACAGATGGACAGCTGGGGGCCAGGTGGACGGAACAACGCAAACAATTGTTACACCACCGCGACTTAACACAAAGAAAACAAAACATCCACAAAAGTAACCAGACCTAGACACGTGGCAAATACTTGTCAGCAATATGTACCCTGCCCCAGAAAGAAAGAACGAGCAGAAAGAACTTTCCCAGAAATCAGTAATTTACAGTGACATGGCTGGCTTTGTTAAGCTTGACTTAGATTTGAGTTGGAAAACTGTTGCAATGTTCAAAATGATGAAAAACAAAACAAAACAAAACAGGTGGAAATCACAGCAGGGATCATTTTAAGCATTCCCTTGAAACTGTCGCAAAAAGATCACAAAAAGACACAGATCTAGAGAATGAAATGACTGCAGTTCCAGAACTGTGCTTGCACTTCCACGCTGAATAGCGCCAATTCATACACACTCACATGCCACACACACAAACACACACTCACATGAAATGGAATAAACTACATACAGAGGAGAAATATATCAGCTACTTTATGTTTTAACAATCAAAGGTGTGATAAAAACAAACTTGAGGGAACATTCAACATTTGACTTGTGGTCCTTTAAGCAAAAGTAGTTTTAAAATTTTCACTTACAGAGAATTAGCCTTAAAGGCAGCAGGGGTTTTGTTTTTGAGGGTTTTTTTTTTCTTTTTTTGTCTTCTTTTTCTTCTTAAAGAGACCATAACAAGCATGACTGAACAAAGAATAAACTTCAAAGTCTTCTTCTTTGGTAGGAAGTGCTTTCGAACAAAAATCATAAACTTTTGTCAATGAGACCTTTGTTAGAAATGATGAGCACCTTTTCCCCACCTCTTGTTAAAGTCGTTAAAACTAGAGGAGGTTTCTCCACCACACAAAAGAATCCCTCAGTCAGAGGAAGAGTCCTGTCCTAACAAACCTTCCCTTTGCCCCAAGCATTGTCCTGGCCCGGAGTTGAGAAGTGATTTTGTAATATATCACAAATGAGGAAACATTCCCCCCCTTTTCTTTCTTTTATTTATTTATCCATTTTAATCTGTACCATCCTGTCCTCTAACAGATCTTTGGGGAATTTCTAAGGCAAGGTATTGTAACGAACACATGACAGTTGGAAAATCAAAATAGATTTACATAAGACAACTGCACTGTTTCTTTAACTGTATTTCACAGGAGTGGGGAAATCTATTTTCTGGAATTAAGAAAAAAGCGTCTCCCATCCCACTTTCCACCTTTCAGATCCCAGTTTGAATACTTCCCCAACAAGTCAGATTGGTCAGAAAAGGACCAGACGAGTAGTAGAAACATTCTATTTTGTGGTAGACGGCAGTGCTATTTTTGTTGCTTCCAAAGGCAGCCTCTCTAGGGCTATATTTGATGGTTAGAAGAAACAGTCCAGACCAGAAAGGTTTGGCGTCAGTCTCTTCAGGAGAAGTATAGAAGGGTAAGTGTAAGGAATTTTGGTTGGTAGCTGTCATTTTAACTAAAATCGTAACGATAAATATCTTTCATGAGGGCAATGAATTAATTTGAACCTGTAACGGACATAATTACCACTTGAGTTTTACCACTGCTTGTGATATTTCATCAACCCCGCCCACCCCAGATCCATTTTCCTTCAACTACAGGTTGTTTTTGACTCTGCTGATGGGAATGAGGTTCTACATTTCAGCCTTGACTTGTCAAAACAAAGGAAATGATATTTGGCAATTATCAGTCTTTTCTTCGCCTAGATTTTTAGCAGTGTGTTATGCAAATAGGGAGCACAGAACGCAAGTCTTAGTTTTTGTCCTGTGGAACAAAGTTTCTAATGCAGGAAGTGGGAAGGAGGGCGACCCAGGCTGAAGTGGGCATAGCAACTTATGTTTGTAGTAACTGAAAAATGAGAAGGAAACGTACAGTGTGCGATTTGACAATCGGCTGCCCTGGCAGGTTGAATTCTTATAAATGAGGGGCCATCCTTTCCCCCGATCACACCCACTCAGCTTTAGGCAAGCGTGGAGATAGGAATTAGACACCTGTAACAACAGAGGACCACAGTGAGCCCTTTATGGAAGAATTAGTCCTGGCAAGGACAATCCCATCTGTTTAAATTTCTGCTACAGCCTTTTAATTTTCCAAATTGTAATGATGTTGCCATAGAAAGAAACTTTCTTAAAGAACAAGTCATTACCTTTTTTCCCATCTTTTCACATCAGGCTTGTTGCTATTGAGTTCTACTGAGAACATTTCATCAAATAGGAATAAAATGGGGAAATTGTAGAAATTAAGAACCTGATCAATAGCACTTTGACCAATCATGAAGTCCTGAGTAATACATTACTACCACCTGTACAAAATGAAACCCACAGCCTGTTTGCTTCTTTTCCCATCACAGCTTTGAAAGAGGACCAACGATATGAGACACTTGACAAAAGGAAGCTTTCCCCTCCATCCCTTGGTATTCCAAGAGAAAGTCTCATAAAATATCTAGTTCCTCTTACAGCTGCCTTAAAATGTCTTTATTTCAGTTAGTGAAAGTAGACAGCCATATCGTCTGACTTTAGAAGGATGTAGTCCAACGACGTGAGTTCATCTTCCTCCAGTTGAAAGGATTAAAATGTTTCAAATTCTTCATTCTATTATTAGACCATATGGAGGCCAGGGACCAGGAGATACATGATGCCTGATTTTCTTAATCTCCCGTGTTTAGTAAAATACTTAAAAAACGCCAAGGCATTTAATCATCATCTATTGACTTAAGCCTCACCGCGCTCTTCTAAGAGGGCTTTAGTTCAAAAGGTCTACCTTAAGCACAGGTCTAGACTGAGTAAAATGTTTGGCTGAGAAAATCAAGTTCACAGGTGGCAATCCTTCCCTCTGACATTCAAAAGCCCACTTCCTATCTCCACCCAAAACTTTTCCAAACTGCTACTGAACAAGCAATACATACATCCAAGAAGCATGTTTCTGTCTATCGGGTATTTCAGAAATGTAATTCAACCCCACCAAAATCTTTTAATCTGATATTTTATTATTAAATATCATTTCATAAGGAAATATGACTACTCCGAAAATGTTTTAAAAGCTAAAGTGAATTGTTTTCTTCTGCAGGAGTCTACCTTTACTTTTCTGTAGATTACTTGTTAACAGCGATTTTTCTAAAACTTTAAACAGGAGTGGGAATACTGATTTCCACTCCTGTTTGCACATTCTGGCAATGTGTTCACCATCAGTAACAACGCAGCAAGATGACAATGAATGTATGGTATTGAAAATAGATGTAGGAGAAATATAGCATTTAGCGTGTGCTTGCCCAGGGTATGAAGGATGCGTCTGTTGCCTAAGGTTTGTGAGTACTAGAACAAGTTCCTCAACTTCTGAAACTTAGTTTCTCTTCCCCAGCCCTTTGTTGCTGTAAAGATTAAATGGTTCAGTAGATATGAATCACTTAGCTCAACTTCTGACACACAGTAGGCGCTTCATACCTCTAAATCATTCTTTCTTTACATTGCCTGAGCCACTGCACTACCTTTTTTTTTTTTTCCTGAAAGGCTAAGCTTAGATTCTTGCTACCTGTGATTTAATTATTGTTGGTGAATAATGTGCTAAGCAAATACTCATACTTCTCTTAAATCTATTTATTCAAAAGGACTGAAATTAGGATCTAGAAGAGATTTCAACACTGCCATGTTCATTGCAGCACTATTCACAATAGCTGAGATGATCTCGAAACAATCTAATTATCCTCCTAGGGAAGAATGGATAAAGAAACGCTGCGTATACATGCAATGGGATATTATTTAAGCTTAAAAAAGGAAGGAAAACCTGCAATAAGTGACAATGTAGGTGAAAGTTGAGGATTTTATGCTAAGTGAAATAAGCCAGTGACAGAAGGGAAAATACTGCATTATTACACTTACATGAAGTGTCTAAAACAAGAAGCAAAGAATAAGAAGGTGGTTGCCAGGACCTGGTGGGAGCGGAAAGTGAGGGGTTGCTAATCACTATGTATAAAATTTCAGTTACTCAAGATGAATAAGTTCTAGAGATTTGCTGTACAGCGTTGTGCCTATAGCTAACGATATCACATTATACCCTTAGAAATCTTTTAAGAGGGTAGATCTCATGTTAAGTGTTTTTGCCATAATTTAAAAAGAAAGAAATTTAGCATGTGCTCTCACATGGGAACAATCCCAGTATTTTGTTAAAACAAAATAGCTTTGCACTTAAGTGCAAAATTTAAAAAATACGTTTCAGAAGTCCTTATTTCTTTAGAGTTTCATATTCATAAGAATCGAGCCATTACCCAACAAATTCTCTTATTTTATACATGAATAAGTAGATGTCCAGAGATGTTAGGGGCTTCTTCAAGGGCAGATACTGGTGAGTGATTCTGTAACAAGAAGAGGGTCTTTCCTTTCTGCCACCCAGCCAGAAAGATCAGCATGAAAAGGAAGGACATTTGCATTGCAGGAGATCAAATTCAGGCTTCCTTACATAGGGCAGTTGGAATAACCAAAGATCAGATAGCTTTTCAGCCTGTTTCGGCACCTGCCCACTCTGAAATATGTACAACTGAATACATAATGGGTTTTGCATAACTGGCTCCTGTTCTTCTTGCTAAGTTTTTCATCTGTAGGCAAACAGAATATAAGAGACTTGGTATAAAACAAAGACTTCAGGAAGGTTCCTGAATTCAAAGCTCAGTCCCAATTCAGTCTATTATTTTCAGAAGCAGACAGGCTAATGTTTTCCTTGATCCATTTCCATGTTTACTAGGAGACAACACTGTTACATGTGATTGCATCAGAAAATATGGGAAGAGTTCTAGAAATTGACGCTGCCACGTGATTTCAGAAGACTCTGCTCTGTCACCAGGGAGTTTACAAGCACAAACAAGTTCCAATAAAGAATGAGCTGCCACTAACAACTGCAGAAAACTGAACCAATTTCCAAATTGGGATGAGAAGGTTCTGATTATGTTTCAGTGAATGTATATATGAATATATATGAATACATCAACTGCAGCATCAACGGCAACTCTTTTTTGTATTCCCATGGAAGGTATTGCTTTCAGACACGCTTGGTCTAAGCAGAAGCATCTCTCACTTCACTTAGTACCTCTGAGACCTTTGGCGGGGAGCTGGGATTTGTCTGGGCACCCTCCCTCCACTTTTGGTGCCTTTCCTTCCCCTTCCCGGGCATTTCATTCCTCACCCCATCAGGTTTTAATCTTGCTCTCATTTTCCAAGTACTTCCCTTTAGGTGTTTGTGATAATGGCTTAAATCATTCTTACTCCCAGAGGTATTAGTATAGAGGTTTTAGCATTTTACTGTGGAGCTCAGAAACCTGGAAAGCCTTCAGGAAAGAAATTATTTGATGACGCTGGGACAGAGAAGTGTGAGGAAATCTACAGGTAGACAGGTTCTGGGTGCCCCCACCAGGTCAAAAAGGCTTGGTTTGCCTTCATAAGTTTGGCCCTGGCTTCATATGACAGCCTCTGAAATATCTGGGGTGCTTGAGAATGAGCCTTCCCCTTCTCCCACAAAGGAGTGGAGAAGACACTCCTAGGGCAGAGATAAGCTAAAAAGAGAAGAGTGGACGTTTTAGATAGCATAGTTGAGAAAACAAAACTAAAATACACAAAATCATTCCTTCACTCATAAGTATATGCCTTTCTTTATACTTTCTTTTCTCTTCCTTTCTTTTTCTTCCTTCCTTCCTTTTTTCCTTCCTTTTTTCTTCCATTCTTTCTTTCTCTGCCTCTCTCTCTCTCTCTCTCTTGCTCTCTTTCTTTCTCCTAAATAATATAAGCTTGACCCTTTTTCTCTATTGTAAACACTTGGTGCACTTTTCAAGGAGATTTTCTCAGCAGTAAATAAGACCTGCTTGAAGTAGATCATCCTGCAAATGAATTAAGTAAAATGCTGAGCCTTTGAGTTTGGGTTTTCATGTCTTGTGATTAGCTGTAAGCTTATAACTGTCAGCTATAAGCAGATTTCTATGGAAGTTGCCATTCATCTTATCTTCTCATTTAAAATTGAGTCTTATTTAGTAAATATATATATATATATATATACACATATATATATATATATATATATATATATATATATAAAACTGACTACCCACTAAGGGCCAGGCCCTATTCTAGGTACTGGAAATACACCAGCAAAGTAGCTAGAGAAGTTCTTCTTCTCCATGGTAAATACCAGAAAGAAAAACTAGCAGTCCTGATGAGAGACCCGCTGGTGACTTATCAGAGAGTGACTGGGTAGGTACTTTAAAATTTGGGTGTTCAGAAGAAGTCTCTTTGAGATGATATTTTAGCTGAATGTGAGAAGACGTCACCAAAGCAAAGATTTCAGGAACAGGTGGTTTGGTCCTCCGAAAATAAAAAGCAGTGCGATGTGTTTAAGGCACAGCAGGAAGGTCAGTGTGCAGCAGTTTAGTGGGCAAAAGAGAAATCAGTGCAGAATGAGACACAGTCACGGCTCTGTAGGGCTTTGTGAAGGACAAGAAGCACCTTTGATTGATTCTAATTGTTGAGGGAAGCCCTTGTAGAGTTTTAAAGGGAGGAGTGATCCCATCTAGTTTATGTCCTGAGTACCACTACGATTTCTTGGGCAGAGGTTCAGTTGCAGAAGAGCGAGAGAGGAAGGAAGGAAAACACTTCGGAGACCATTTCAGAATTCCAGGTAAAAGCTGATGGAGACTTTGGCTGGGGGTGTGGTAGCGAAGACGCAGAGAAAACGAAAAGATTTTTGTCTATCTTTTGAAGGTAGAGAATGAATTGGATGGACGGTGAGGAAAAGAGATAAATCAAGCATACGTCCTGTACATCAATATTTGGCTTCAGCAATAGGATGGTTGGTGTTGTGGCGCATTCCGGTAGGAAAAAATCTGTGAAATGATAGTATTATTGGGAAAATACCAATAATTTGATTGCTGTATGTGAAATTATAGATGCCTGTTTTTTCTGGCATCCAAGAAGGCAGCTGGAATTCTGAGTAGAAGTTGGGACTGGAACTGCTTTCGGAATCATTGGCACTTATGCTCTATTTAAAGTCAAGGAATTAGATGAATCAGCTCCCTGGGAAGTGTGTAGACAGAGAAAAGGGAGCCCTATCCCCATAGTTAGGGGTCTGACAGAAGAGGAAGAAGCAGTACAGAAAACTCCAAGGATAGTCTGTAAGGTGAGATTCAAACGGAGAATGTAGTATTATGGAAGCCAAGCAAAGAAAGTATTTCAAAGAGGAGGCTGTCCCTGGTTGTTGCTGAGAGATTAAGGGGAGGTAAATGGAGATGATCATTGGCTTTGGTCACATGGAGGTCATTCATGATCTTAGAAGAGTGGTTTCAGTGGAATAATGGAGAATAAATCCAAACTGCAGTGCGCTGTGACAACAGGGTAAAGAGAAGAAGGATCCCAAGTCACTAGATGATCATGGTTTGAAGTAATAATTCCATGATCAACAGTTCAGCTTTTACGATCACTGACTTTTGGGTCACTTACCTTTTGGTGCTCCGTGGTCTTTGGAATTCATAGAAAATCAAAGCCTGTAGTCAGAGTTGATGCAAAAATCAGAGTAGTATTTCCATCCATGAAAATCATGGCTGTTAAGCGTTAGTGTGAGGTCTTGCAAGTATAATTTGTCACCTGAAGTAATATAGCATTTTCCTTCCCTTTCTTCACCATTCCTCCTTCAAGACAAATCTCCAACAGAGTAATGATCTTTAGAGATATTTAGAGAAACAAAATTCAATCTGCAATTAGCCTGGCAAAGATGGAACTTAAAATAAGCTCTGAGGAAATAACAGAAAAGAAAGAACAGACTCTAGAGAGAAGTCTTGGATTTTAATAAGCTCCATTTCTAAGTAGAAACATTTTTATGACTTGGAAATCAGAGGAACAAATATAAATGTGTTAAAGGAATAAATGTATGAATACTGACAGAGTCTCAAAGAAATAAAATGAAATTATGGAGAGGAGAAAGATATTTCAGTTTGTTTTAATCTTAAAAATGGTTATCCATAAAAAACAATGGAAGTGGTCTTAATGTTCCTAGAATTCTAAAACTTCTAAACCTTCTGAAGGAGGCCAGAGGGACAGGGATACCTCAGTTTCTGGTATTAATCGTATTATGGAACAGGATAGCTGCATTTTAAGGGATAATTACAAGCCTCTTTTATTGTTAATTCTAATTGTTGTTTTCAACTTCCCTGAGTTTCTTTGTTACAAAGGCACATAGAACGCTTAACGTTTCTGGCCTCGTATAGGAGTGATGGTTCTTCAAGTAATTTTTGTTCTTATTTTAAAAAAATATTTTGGAAGTAATTTTCCTTAAAAATCCCCAAAGTTATAACCAAGTAGCTGGCCGATAAAATGTTTTGTGTAATAATTCAGTTCCACCCAGTTTTAAACCCTTATCATTTCTCATCATCCACCTGGTCTGGAAATGGGGCAGCCTTTAATTTGAACAATAGAGTCAATGGTAAGCTAATACCCATTTATTTGTTCCACTGTCAAGCAGAAAGCCCTGGAAATTCGTGGAGGTTTATCGAATCTTGGCCTTAAAACATTGCATTTCGTGGAATGTTCTAATGAGAAATAGGAGTCCCTTTTTTTTTTTATCCCCCGATATGCGGGCCTCTCACTGTTGTGGCCTCTCCCGTTGCGGAGCACAGGCTCCGGATGCACAGGCTCAGCGGCCATGGCTCACGGGCCCAGCCGCTCCGCGGCATGTGGGATCTTCCCGGACCGGGGCATGAACCCGCATCCCCTGCATCGGCTGGCGGACTCTCAACCACTGTGCCACCAGGGAAGCCCCAGGAGTCCCTTTAAGAAGGGAACGTGACGGACCATCCACAGGAGCTCACCAGGCATCCTTAGTTCTGCAGAAAGAAGGTGCTCTTTACCTTCTAATTAGCTCACCTTCTCTCTTTCTTTTTTACTGCTACAAGTCCCTTGATTCATTAAAAATTCATGAATGCTTTTACATTTTCTGTAAATAGTAGTTTCAGAAAAGTACTTTCTAACAGAAGAGACATTACTCATTTTCTCAGGGGAAAAACAACAACCACTCATTAGACCATGACATCAAATCTAGGCTGTCAGTGGGATTATTAAAAGCCATACGATGCTTCTCGATGACTCTTATTTCTATTATTACTGCAATTATTTTTCGTACACCACTGAACTATAATAGTCCTTTATGACAAAAAGAGTAAAATCTTGGCAACAGCAGTTTTAATGGTGTGGGCCCTGACTTGAGCTTGTGTCACGAGTAACCAGGCAAGGCACATGATCAAACCTACGGACCCCCGTCAGATGAAGACCCCGTTCCCAAACGTGCTCTATGAAAATGCCAAAGACCTTCATTAACTTTCTGAATTTGAATTATCAGGATGATTCTGGTAAATTATAGGGAAAAAAAGTCTTTATAAGTTAATGTTTCATCTTGGGGACATAAATGATTCAAAAAAATATATAGATAACTTTTTTAAGACCACTAGCGTGGAAGTCTAAAACAATTTTGTTTCTATCGTTTATTTGCCTTATCAAAGGATTATCTGAATTTCCTTCTGATAGGAGTATCCTTTTTCCTTTTACATTTAAATTTGTGTCTGAATTTTCTTACGTACTTGATAGGATATACTTAAATTAAAAATGAAAGCTTACATGTAAAGAATGTGTGCAAACTGTACTTTCACATACTTGAGAGAATTACACTGTTTCATTTATCTGACAGAATATTCGCTAAATATCTTCAAGTCCTGTATTGAGGACTCTCGGTGCCTAGGTTGAGCCTATGAACACCAATGGGCTTGTTCAGATAGAGCTCACCTCCTGACACCCACAGTATGTATTCAGTGGATGTAATTAGGAAGTGTTCTTTTTTCCTCCCTGCTCTAATTCCTGCGTGGGGTGGAATCCTGGCCTGAAAGCCTGCCTAACCCTTGCTCGTCACTTTTCCTTGGAACTCTTCTCTGGTTGCATATTTACAGAAAGTCCCTGGGGGTTCCCCTTGTGCCCAGTTACTTCCTAGAACCATGATCCTCCATGTCACAAAACTAAATATACAGACTTCAGCTGGCTAGAGGGAAGATACACTTGTGAACAGCATCTGATCAGTGAGAACCCTCCTGGTCACAGGGCTGGGGTGCAGCCTCCCAGCTTTCTGAGACACTGCCTTCCAGCAGCCACTGTGTATCAGTTAGACTGATGCAATCCATCCTGGTTAAAGACTCCTGTTGCTGTGTGTCCCCCCCACCCTAATAGCCCAGCTCTTCTGATTGCAAGGCCTGGATGACACCCAAGTTTGCCACCTGCATGATTTTTGACTGCAGGTAACCCTTGCAGGGAACAATACATCAATATTCTATTCCCAGACCTTATATTCCAAAGTTAATTTCCTTCCCAGATTAACATACTCCTGAAGGCTTTTGTTTAAATTATGCAAAAGCCCCTTCTGGTACAGATTACTTAGATGATTAATTGGTCACCACTTAAATATTTTCAGAAATCCAAATCCATTATCCTGCTTTGTACTCACATTCTTAGCCATCTACCTTATATTGTGAGGGTTAGGCCAAGGTGTGGTTTGGTCATCACTCAGGTTCCTGGAGACCACCTGAAACTGGGTAGAAGATTAAATGTTATTCCCAAGTCCTACTCTGCTAGTGGGCATGGAGTTGCTAAATATAAGTGCTAACCTCTTCAGCATGGACTCATCCCTGCCAGGCACCATATCAGCAAAGTGGGACCTAGCAGAAACTGGTGTCATAGACTGAATATTGCTAATCAATCCTTTGATTAGCATAGGTGCCGACATCTAGATTTTTTGGAGTCTGGTGTGAGGCTTTACATCTGTCCTTAATAAGCTTTTTCGTATTACGGTTTTTTGAAATAATTTTTAATCTTGACTTCCTTATTTATTATTTATGACTTCATTATATTGCTAGAGGCAGTAAAGCATCATGCTTGGTGAGACAGACTCTAGAGCCAGACAACCTGGGCTCATAGCCCAGATCCAAACTTACTGGCTGTGTGACTTTGGGCCAGTTACTTAACCTTCCTGTGCTTCAGTTTCCTCTTCAGTTATGGCAATAGGGTTTTGTGATTACTAAACATCTTAATGAAAAAAAACAGTGCAAAGAACACAAAGTACTAAATACATAGAAGAATTCTTATTGTTAATTAGATATCTATCCCATAATTTAACTCATTTAAAATTTAATAACTATGCCTTTTCTGAAAGTTGTTTATCATTTTTGTCAAAAAGTGATAAAAATGTCCTACAGGACAGGATTTGCATTGTTCACTAAAAGTAGACCCTTTTACTTGGATGTTTTTGATTGACACTTCGTAGCTATTACAGGTCATTCAAATATAAATTTACCTAATTTATCCTATATAAACTGTCTCCACCGTATTAACCATTCTAACCTGGAAAATTGCCAAGTAATCTGTTGAATAAAATCGCTCTCTATATATATTTCACCTGACCTACATTTTTATTTCATTATAATGTAAACTGTAGTTTCTTCATGTGATTTTTTTTTCTTTAGGACCTATGTGACCTTCTAGTTTTGATTGCATATTTTCTGCCATTTGTTGGACAATGTGTTCTAGAATTTTTCAAAGGAGAGACACACTGATTCTAGTATACGTTTATCAGAAATTTTCCAAATCTCTGTCTTTGAAGTCAAGTTAACATTTTACTTATGTCTCCTGCTCTTTGTGACTCTAAAGATTTCTGACAGTTGCTTTGAGATCAGTTCTTTGTATGTTATAGTTGATCTTGCACCAGAAATGCTAGAAGTCATTTATGCACACAATTATTTAATTTCTATTTTACTACTTGAATATGGGATTCAATAAGGGGCAAAACTGCTTACATTTGAGAACCATTGATGTACATTATGCTTGCTTGCATATAGAAAATCTCTGAAAAACCGCATTAGAAACTAAGTGACTGCTTCTCTGGAATGGAGGCAGGTGAGGGACAGTAACTTTTATGCTATCTGAAGATTTTATATAATTTGACATGATTTTAATATAATCATAAACACATTTATGACATATATTCTCAAGTCATTCTGGTTTTTAAGAACCCTGACAATGTTCTTTCACAGTTTTGTAAAGTTTTCTAGTTGTCCTTGATTATATCTCACTCCTCCTACTTTTTTGTAATTCCTTTTTCTTTTTAATCTCGTGGGAGAAAGAATGCTCAATGCCGGCACATTGATTTCTTTGTTCCCATGTCACCCACCATTATTGGGATTGGTGACTGTGTGATAAATGTTTCTTTCTTTGTCTGGGATTCTCTTTTCCTCTCTGTGCCTCTTCAATTATTACTCAGACTCTAAATCTGGATTATACTCGTATTTTCACAAAGCTTTTAAAATAGACTTTTCTAAAGTTTGCATTACTTGCTCGGATCTGCATTGCTTCCTGTAGCTCTAGACCTTGTATTGTTTTGTTTGTTTGTTTAACTTGCTAAAGGAAGAAGGTTTATTGACTACAAAGAATTGACAGCATTTTCTGTATGGTAATCAAATGAGTCATCACATTTGTATGTGATGTTCTTCCAAATGAATGGGAAGGTGCTATTGATTGCCCAGATAGAGATTATATTTCAGTAACAGAAGGGCAAGAGGACAGACCCTTTTCTTAGGCTTGTTCATTTTTCCAGGCAGACATATAACACCTTCTCTTCTCAGAGAGTATTTGGCTTATGCTGTCTCTTGTGTATCACAGTAATTGCTTTGAGATTTCTCTTCCAGGGAGTGGAGGCTGGTGGTAAGTATTTTGCTGCGTTAGACCTTGTATTGTTTAACCAAAGTGTCATTTCACTGGGCACAGCTGAGCTTCCAGCTGGCGACAGTCAAAAAATAGCAGTTTCTGCTTAGAACAGACCTGGCAGCTAGGGAATCCCAGAGTAGCAATCCTCATTTCTAAACCTGGTTCTGATATTCCATTTAAAACATACAGTATATTTTTATTTAGAAAATACTTATTTAGCTGTTGTCAGAAATGCTTCAGCTAATCACTGCTCTTTACAAGGGCTGGGATCCAGATACACCCTCAGACATCATCAGAGCTCTGGTTTTTCATAAGATGAGTATAATGAACTATAGCTGAAGAACCCTGTATAGTTTCCCCATGTGGAATTTTCTTGTCACCTACTGTATACGGGACACAAATATCTCAATCCCTTGCATCTTCTAAGGTCCTATTCTGCCTTGTCTGCACCCCCTTATCTTGCATGGTAAACAGAGACACGCCTTCAACAAGGGGAAGTGGAGAAGATCAAGGGGACTCAGTGACTCAGTTTAATCTTCTTATGTACCCAGACTGAGCGATTTCAGCAACTACAGAGTCAGACATCTCTTAATGGCGGAAATTAGAAAGCCCTGATAAGATAAGAGGAAGAGGACGTGGTAACTGATTAGCTGTAAGGGCCCCGGGAACAGACTGACCATGAGAAAATCAATGAACATTTTTTTTCTCCCTCTCTGTTTCTAAAGCAAATGGCATCTAAGAGAGAGTTCAGAATCAAAGCTAAATCAATAGCCTAGGAAGAGAAATCTAGGTTAAGGGGATCCGTGATCAACTGCGCAATGTCAAACTACGACCTCGCTAATCTTTCACTTTTTTCTTCTGCCTTCTTTCTTCCTCTCCTTGGTGTTGACTTCATTTTAGAAATTATGTCTTCCAGAATATTTGTATTGAACGCTTCTTCCTGGAATCATTACATAGATGCACACATATGGTAATATATGTTAGTCTCTATGTTATTACGTGCAGCCATGGACACACATATATTTTTCTTCTGATCACTTTGGCTCTTGTGTACTTTATGTTTGAGAATTATTTTGCTTGATGTTTTTCCAGGGTTCCTAATTCAAGCGTGTGTTCCAAGCACTGAGTCCCTTTCTTTTCTGCTTTCCTGCCATCCAGTGTCCCTTACCCAATTCTCTTCACTCTCCCCTACAAACCCTATGTTCTGACAATATGTGTGTTCACGTATGCTTATGTATATGCCACAGTCAATGCAAGATTCTGCAAATGTATGTTTAAAACATTTTGACCCACTGAAATTTCTAAACAGTATTGGGCAAACAATAATAAAGATGAAAACACTGGAGATACGCAGTCACTGTATCCTGTGGGGCAAGTCACTCAGTGCTTCTTATCCACGAACTGCTTCAACATATCCCCTTGTCCACTGCCTCACAGAGGAAGATTCCTGCAAACCTTATACCTAGATCAGAATAAAAAGGAGCAACCTACTTATATTTTTATGTGAGACTACAGAAATAATAGGTAAATTTGGCTTTCATGGAAAATAAAGAACCATAAAGATTTAGGTCTGGAAAGGACTTTGTATATAGCTTTGTATATTCTAACCCTTTCATTCAAGGTCGATCAGATTATCATTTTGTATGTGGGCACTAATTTGCTGAAGTGTTGTCATTATTTTTTAACTCCCAGAAAAATATAAATTTACCCATTTCAGCAGAGAAATATACATTAGTTTCATTTGTCACAGATGAAGACTTGTGAACATATCCTGGACGTTGGTGCAAGGAGCCAGTCTATGGAAAAGCTTCTAAAGAAGCTCTTTGACATTCGCAAAGCTTGTTTTCTGTGAGATTCCCAGTTATGCTCGAACTGAGCTGATTTTAAACTGCTCAGTTGAAAACCACGAGGAGATGCTGTCTGGATCCTTTCTCAACTCAGCACTTCTCAGAGTAGGGCCAGCCTACTACAATGCCTGGAAAATATGTTTTTATTCTTCTGTTTCAGAGAAATACTAGATAAGTTGACTGAAGCTGTCAGTAATTAAACTAGTGATCCAGAGAGTTTATCTAGTTCATTCTCCCTGTATTGGTTACTTTGAAGTACTATATAAATTTTGGTGATCTGGAAAAGTGATACCAAGAGAAATTTCAGCTAGCCTATATTAATATTTGCTCAAAACAGTGAGCCACATGAGCTCGGATTGCCTCTCTGGGCTGCTGATTACTGTCATATCGTCTAAGTCTCTGTATAATTTGAGGCAATCATCCTTGTCTAGCGTGTGGAAGAGTGCCTTGTTCAGGTTAATGGGACACCTCTGTTTTGATATTCCTGCTGGAGAGCTGACTTTGGTTTGCATTTGCAGGAGTAAGTTTTGTCATCAGTGTTACCTGGTAAGCGTGCTTGCCTTGCCTTTTCTTTCCTCTCCGTGACACGTGTCCACATACTGGCTCACAGGCAATTCTTCTAAGAAACAGTTAGTTGCCTTCCTTTTCTCATACGCTGTCTATCTAAATCAGAAGGAATGTCAGAAAATGACTTTCAATTAGAAAAGACCTAGGGGCTACCAGAATAATCTACCTTGTCAAAACCAAAAATTCTTCATTTTCTTTCCTACAGGAAAAAATATGGGGTGTGTGTATTCTGTTTTGTTGTGCTTGGCCTTTAATGATTTCAGGAGTTTCTTTGGGTTCTAGAGATTATAATGTGCTACATTATCATGCCATCTGCTTATAAGATGGAACTATGTACAAGGCAAGTCATGATCGGCAGCTGGGGCACATTTCTCCTCTCTGGACAATCCCGGAGCAGTGGCTCCAGGCAGTAACAGAGTGCAATGAGTGGATAAGAGCCTGGCTATGGCGTCAGGCCGACCTGCAGGCTTTGCAACGTACTGAAGTATCTGTCTGGGCAATTCTCCTCATCTGTAAATAGAAGATAATAAAAGAACCTGTCTCATATGAGAATCGAAAGTAATATTATAGGTAAGGCACCCAAGGAGAGGACCTGACACAGAGAAAATAGACCACACACATTTATAATTACTATTGTATAGTTAAAAATCCACCGTGCGCCTCTGTGGAAAGCAGTATGGCGGTTCCTCCAAAAAAATGAAACATAGAATTACCATATGATCTAGGAATTTTACCCCCAGACATATTTCAAAAATAATTGCTGGCAGAGATTCAGATAGCTGTACACCCATGCTCAGAGCAGCATGGTTCACAGTAGCTGAAAAGCACAAACAATTCAAATGTCTATCGGCAGATGAATAGATAATCAAAATGTGGTATATACATACAATGTAATATAACTCAGCCTTAAAGAGGGTGAAATTCTGACATATGCCGCAACGTGAATGAACCTGAAGACACTGTGCTAAGTGAAATCAGACAGGCTTAGAAGGACACGTATCGCATGATTCCACTTTCATGAGGTCCCAGCGTAGTCAAATTCATAGAGACAGAAAGCAGAATGGTGGTTGCCACTGGCTAGAGGGAGGGGAAATGGAGAGTTAGTGTCGAACGGATACAGAGTTTCTGCTTGGGAAGATGCAGAAGTTCTAGAGGTGATTGGTGATGATGATTGCACAACAATGTGAATGTACTTAATGAACAGTCCACTTAAAACTGGTTAAAAGGATACATTTTACCGTATATATATGTATATACGTACATATATATCTTGCAATTTTTTCTAAACAGCCAATTTGTTAGTCTTTTGTAGCCAAAACAGCTTATTCTTCCAACCTAGGAGAGGTCCTTACATATCCCAGCCCTTCATCATGATTGTGATGATTAAGTGGTTGACTTGTTAATTCCTTGTGATTTCTATTTGGTAGAACTGTAGAAATATAATGTTGGTGGAAGGGGTGGGGAGGGACAGCGTGTTAGTTGGCTAGGGCTTCCATAACAAAATACCAACATCCAGGTGGTTTAAACAACAGAAATTGATTTTCTCCCAGTGCTGGAGGTTGGAAGTATAAGATCAAGGTCAGTGTCTTCTGAGGGCCATGAGGGAAGGCGATTCTCCAGGCCTCTCTCTTTAGGTGGCAGGTACGGCACCCCCGCTCCCTCTTCACATGCTTTTCCCTCGTGTGCACACAAGTCTGATATCTTTCTGTGTGTTCTAGTCTCCTCTTTTTGTAAGGACACCGGCCAGCTCCTGTTAGAGGCCACTTTAATGGCCTCATTTTTACTTAATCACCTCTTTAAAGGATCTGTCTCCAAATACAGTCACATTCTGAAGTAGTGGGATTGAGGGCTTCAACGTATGAATTTTGAGGCATGGGGCACAATTCAGCCCATAACAGAAGGCAATAAAAAAAAAGAGAGCTTTTACTATAAATTGTGCTTGAGAAATAAATCTAATTGTTTGGGTCTCTACATTGACTCATTTACTTTTTCAAAAAGACTTACTGAGAGTCTTTGGTGTCCCAGGCATTCATCTAGAAGCTGGAACCACAGTGATGAGCAGCAATGCAAGATCTGTAATTGCTCAGGAAGCAGGAGCATATGATCAACCAGTGGCTCAAAGAATCAAAAGTATAATTCTATGTAGCGATAAGTGTATGACGGATGAAGGGTCATGTGCTGATGGTGGGATGGTGGTGGGGTGATAACTGGATGATGTAATCTAGGAAGATCTCTCTGAAAGGAGTGGCATTTCAGCAGACCTAAAAGAAATGAGGGTTCAGATTTGCAAATATCTAAAGAAAGAAGATTTGAGTTGAGGGGCAGCAAGGGGAAAGTCCCTGAGGAAAGAATAAGCTTGACACGTCCACAGAATGGGAAGAACACCAGTGTGACTGCAGTGGTCAGCAAGGGGGCAGTGGTTGCAGAGGAGCTGGGAGCGTTCAACAGGGACCAGATCGTGTAGACCCTTGAAGGCTGTGAGATAGATCTTATTCGGATTTTATTCTAAATGCAATGGAGGACATTTGGATCTTTTCTAAAAACAATGGAAGGCACTAGCGGAGGGGGGGGTGGGGGAATACAGAGGAGAGAGATGATCTGATTTATATTTCTAATAGATCACATAGCTGGACTTCTGAACAAGCCGGATGCCTTATTCATTGCTCCCACCATCTCTTTAAAGTTTATTCAATGGGAATCATCTTGCCCTGGTCCTGGGACATTCCTTCCCACTCTTGTGATAAACAGTTCTATAATGACTTTAAATTGCAAACAGAGTTTCATTTCAGGAGAGTGTCCATCCCTGTAACAATCCAAATCCTGAAATTAACTTCTGTGTGTTTTTCTCCTGTCTCCGGGTCACTAAACAGGAAGCCTGCCTGCATCGGGAAGGGAAGGGCGTATGATTGCTTCTCCCCCAGCCCACCACGGCCCCTCCACACGCCCTTGCAGGTGGATGAGACGTGGTCGGATGGGTCTGCCTTCTCTGGGCCTAAAACATGATTAAAACAGAAACTCCCTCTCATGAGAACTGTTGTGGGCCCAGGTGTCCTGTATTTCCTTTGACGTGGGTATTTGAGTCTCTATTCCTGCTGTGGAGTTAATTAAAGAAACCTCCGCGGGGCTTCCCTGGTGGCGCAGTGGTTGGGAGTCCGCCTGCCGATGCGGGGGACGCGGGTTCGTGCCCCGGTCCGGGAAGATCCCACGTGCCGCGGAGCGGCTGGGCCATGGCCGCTGAGCCTGCGCGTCCGGGGCCTGTACAGCAGTGAGAGGCCCGCGTACCGCAAAAAAAAAAAAAAAAAAAAGAGACCTCCGCTAAAGTTGGAGTCGGGACCGACCTACAGAGGGAGCTCCTACACCCAGCCCTGCGTCGTACATCACTGGCAGGGGGCAGCGACGGGCATCTACCTCTGCCGCAGGAAGGTGCGGCCTCCCCTGCTTCTCTCTACCTGGCCCGTAGCCCAGCCCGCCGCAGACTGCAGCAGCCACCCAGTGAGAAGCTTCCACACTTTGGATGCCCCCCGCCCCCAGCTTCCTCCAATGGGCTCTTTTGTTACTACAGCCCCTCCTAAGTCCCCGTTTTCCCTATAAAAGCAAGTTCCCCTTGCTTGGAAGCTCTCTGGATTCTATGGGCAGCAATGGGTAGTTCGCATATCCAAAATTGCAATTCCTTCAGCTATCCCGGAATAAACTTGCTTTTGCTGGTAAAATAACTGGCTGTTACATTACGAAAGTTTGCACTGTTGGCCACCAAACATTCTTGGTGGGCTCCTGAGCTCCGGCAGTGCGTATCCAGGCCCTTTCCCCTAAAAGAGCCTTGTCCTCCTGGCAGCTCTGTTGGACAGGCGGTAAAAAGACATCCCTTTACCCAGCATTTTCCTAAATCCTCTTTCTGTTGGACTCTTTCTTGTTGAGAAGGGGTGAGTGAGATTCATGATACTTGGAGCAAGTTGTCCTGGACTTCTTTTGAAAAACCTCACATGAGGATTTGTCTGACACTTGCTTTGACACCTGATGTTAATGTTTTAGTAGAACTGGGGCAAGGAGAGTCCATTTCTTACATCAAGTTGCATGACTCCAGCCCCTGTGTGAAGAATGCACTGTTTAGAAACACGAGAGGGAAGGGTGAGACCAGGTGGGCCACAGTAGCAGTCCAGGTGACGCACAGTGACTCCTTAGAAAGACGGCGGTGATGAGTAGAAGGGTTTGGGGTGTTTTGAAGACAGAGCTGCGAGAACTTAGTATTGATTTGGCTGTTGGAGTTGGTGGGAATTGAACGTAGACTTTGAACTTTTGGTTCAAGCCAGCGGACAGAGAGGGGTGCCATTTCCTGAGAAGCACGAGAACACAGAATATTGAATATAGGGTGTGGCTAGGAGGGTGTGAAAAGAAAGATTTATGAATGAATTGTTCTGTGTATTTTAAGTTTTAGAGCTGGATTTATGAGTCTGGAGTTCAGGGAGGGTTCAGGACTGAAGCTATAAATTTTGAACTCATCAGCCGATAGAAGACTTTAAATCCATGGGACTGCATGCGATTACTTAGGAAAAAAAGTGTCTGTAGTGAAGAGCAGATATTCTATGGCTGAGTCCTTTCAATTCTCGAGTTTGGAGTTTGATAAGAGCTAGAGTATGAAGGACACAGGAGGAGAAGATGTGATCGACAGGATGAACAGAGTTACAGGAAAATGTGGCAGGTAGAAGCTTCCAGTCTTAGGGGAAGAAGCCAGATGATTGGTTTCTGGATTTGGCAAGAAGGAGCTATTGGTGATCTTGACCAGAGTAGTTTCATTGGAGTCGGAGAAGCAAAACTATGATGGGAGTGGCCTAAAGAGATGGAGAGACAGAGAGACAGGAGATGGAGAGACAGAGGGGAGGGGAGCTCACAGTGTGTACTGAGTTGATTGCAAGATTTTTTTTTTCTCTATTTTCATTTGTGCTCTTGATAAAAAATGTTAAATAGGAAAGTTCGATTTTACTGTGGGCCTAAAACCGTTCTAAAAAATAGTCTAATAAAAATAATTAATAGTATTTAAATAATAAGTGGTTTTAGCAGATATTCAGATTTCTGAAATTTAATTCCATTTATTTTGCTATTGCCAAATTTTAGAGGTGAATGGAGCATGCACTGTTCCAACATTTTTAGTAAAACAATTCGTTTCTTTTTACTTAAGTTTAGTGATTTGAGCATACGTTAAACCTTAGTGCAGAAAAGTTTCCCTTTTTAAACAAGTTTCTCAATCATCCAACATTGACACATAATTAGAATTGTCACAATTACTTACTTAGAGGTGGAGTGTTGGCAGTCATAATGAAGATGGATGTAGATAATGATGTAGAATCTTTTGAAATATGGAAAGTAACACTAAGTGGAAACATAGAAAATAAAGGAATTATTGTCGCTGTGAAGATGTACAAAACTGGACAATAGTTTGCAAAAAATAAATAAGTAACAATAGGTAGTGGAGTGGTGAGATGTTTTTTCCTTCTGTGTTCCAAAACAATTAAACTTGTTATGTAGAATTTTTATAGTCGATTTTTTTTCAATGAAATGTCTTTTTCTACTGCACTTCGTTGATTTTGTTTTTAGTAGAAAGTAGTTTTTGTCATTTTCTGGTTTAAAAAGAGTTCATTGCTGTGAAAAATTTGAAATATCTGTAGTGCACTAGGCACCTGTTCATCCCTTGGCGTATTTGTTGTTCCTCATACCGTCTCCTCGAAGATAAACTCTTTACTCAGTGAGGCTATTTATTTCTATGAACGGAGAAGCCAGGATGTAAACGTGCTGGGTGACTCAAGGATTGTCTTACATGTCGTATCCAAGTATTCAGAGCCTGTTGCGTGGAGTATTTCTCTCTGGAAATGAAGGATATATCCAGAGTGCTTTGGGGAAATCCATTTTTGAAGGGAGAAAGAAAAGCATTATGCAGATAAAATTTTAAGTCTTTATTGCATTACCTAAACCCCTATAGTACTTGTCCCGTCCACCTCGCTCAGAGTTATTACCTGCTTCTGTTCTCTTCATCTTCCTCCGCTCCAGCTATGCTGATATACTTTGCTTTCCTCGTATCGATCTCACTTCTTCTCGTTAAGACCTAGATGGTGTTCCAGCTGCCTGCAAGACTCCCCAGCCTGCCATTGTATTGACTAACACTTATTCAATGTTCAGTCTACGGGTAAAAATCAACCTCTTAAATAAGTTTTCCCAGAGCCCACTATAGTCCATTAATTATCTGTCATTTTTCATATCTGTTTTTAGGTTTAAACTCTCGGCTAGCTGGTATTCTGCTGTTTTGTGTAGCACTAGATCCTAAGTCCCTTGCAAGATGCCTGGCATATCGTAGGTGCTCAGAAATATTTCCTGTATGACTAGCCAGCACCAGGCACTCAGAAATGCTTCCTAGAAGGTTACAGTAGAACTGATCTGCCCACTGTTGTTTCCCATAATTTATGCACAGGATTTTTGTAGCTGTACTCAATCACACATGCATTAAAAATTAAAATAATTTTCTTACCACTCACTCTTTGAAATCAAAACATCAACTTACACGTTACTAAAGTTCCTCTTTTGAAAATTTGTTTTCCAGTAGACTTTTCTTCATGAATTGTGCATAGCTGAATCTAATAAAAATAATTTATCTATATTGGAGTTCAGCTTATAAAAGTTTCTGGAATCCAGCAGATTTTAGCTATTTTTTGAATCCTACAGACGTCTTGCTTAAAAAAAAAAACAAAAAACTAAAACACCATGTGTTCCCTGCTCCCATGAGTAGGTTTCGGGGAAGTCTTAATAGTTAAAGTGGGTTTTTTCTTTCTTTTGAAACATAGCACGTGGATTTAGTGCTTATTACAGGGAGGGACTGAGTGCAGCGGTCTGATATTAGGAAAGGGAGCTGGACTAACAGCTTAGTTCCACAGCTTTGCCAAGAGCCCTCCCGCGAGCAGCTCTCACGCTTGCCACAGATTGCTGAGCGAGCCCTCGGATGCATTGTTTTCCATCTTTTAGTCACTTAGGCACGTGGAGCTCAGATCCCTCCAAGAAGTCTGTGCTCAAAGGCTCTGCCAAAGAAGGGCCTGTTGAAAAGACGGGTATGTTTACTATTTGAATCTGCCATTCTCTCTTTCCATGACACAGACCCTCTGAAACTACCAACCGCAAGCCTTTAATTTCTAAAAATTTGAACAGTGTGGCAGAGTCCACCCATCTATTAAACACATAGACCAAGTAGCCACAGACCTGTCGTTGTGCAAAGAAACCTGTGTGTGAAGTGTGACCCTGCCTGGCCACCCCATGTAACTAAGACCATATCCCCCTGAAAAATGACCCAAAGCTGTCTGTGAAGAAAAATATTGCACTAGTCATTTTTTATGACATCAGCAGTTACTAGCCAGAGATAAAATGTTTTCCCACAGTTTAGAAAATATATCCAGAGAGAATGCTAACAACTGTATTGATAGCTACTCTCCTGGTTCCGTTGGGTGAAACTATCCAAGGATGCAATACCTAAACAAGACTTGGGAGAGGCCAGGGCTCTGCAGCTACAGCGAGGACCTGGTCCATGGAATCTTATCCTACCTGTGTTTGCATGACTGTAAAGGAGGGATCAAAGTTCCAAAAAGAACCCAGCACTAAATGATGTGGCACATCAGTCCAAACCAGGGGATGGCAAACTATGTGCCTGTAGGCCAGATCTGGCCCACTGCCTGTGTTTATAAATAAAGCTTTATAAGAACACCAGCACCCTCATCCATATATGTATTGTCTGCGGTTATTTTGCACAACAATGCAAAGTTGAGTAGTTGTAATAGAGAATACCTGCCCCTCAAAGTCAAAAATATTTGTTACCTGGATCTTTAAAGAAAAAGTTCATTTATCCGTATTCTAAACCAAGAGTGGGCAGTCTTTCAAACTGCATTCTCAGGTCACTGGATCATAGTTTCCTTGTTATGGGAGAAAAAAATAATGTAGTAGCTCACAGGCAGTGGAGAGAGGATGAGGATAGCTTTCAAAATTCATTAAAATGGGAAGTACAGGTATGGAGATGGTGGTAATTGCTCCAGGTGACCTAAAATTTGTCCTATAGATCATTTCTGGTATATACAGGGATCAACAAAGAGGCTAAGATAGTTGGTATACAGTATATGAATCATGAGAAAAGAGAAAAAAGGTTAAATAAATAGTTTTAGTGAGTTTTAGTAAACAGCTTCTGTCCACCCATCCTTTTGTTTCCTCTTTTGGTCCTGGACAGTGGCTGTTCACCAAACAATCAGGATTCATCTCCATCACCATGGTAACAAGTTGAACCATTGCTTTTCAAAGTTATTCTAATTCTCTGCTACATGTATCACAGGCACTTTGTCTTTATAACTTCACCACTTAGGGACTGCCTAGGATTTTATTTAATAGTCTAGGAGTCCTTTCTGGCAGTGCATGTATCTATGCAAAGTATTTATTTTTACTCTGTTAATATATTTTAGATATCCAACGTCTCATATTAATCCTCTATACAATTTGTGTTCCTCCACAAAATCTATATGATTTCATAGGAAAATTGTGTAGATAGTAGAGGTGATCAGTTTTGTGCTTAAAATCCAAAAAGATATTTAACAGTGTTTTTAATATTTTTAAATGGATGAATCAAAGTCTTATTATTCAGTACTCATGAAGAATGATTAAAGGTGGTGAAAATTAGGCTGCCACTTACTGATTATAGGTAAATTATTTAGTCTTCCTTAGTCTCAGTCTCTTCTTACGTAAAATGGGAATAATAAGAGTACATAAGTCAGCATGGGTGTAGCAAATAAACGAGATAATTCAAGTAACACGTGTGGAACATGCTAAGTTAGCGATTTTTATTATAATTATCAGGTCACTTTCACAACTCTCCGAAGTTCAGCCATATGACAAGAAAGGAACATCAGGATATTTGCCACGTAATTGTGCGTCAGTCTAAGTGGAACATTTCCCACCAAAAGTGAAAATAGCCCAGTCTGGCATTTCTCTGGGTTGAGAAGGAAAAAAACAATCATTTGTCAAAGACACTATTTTATGAGGATTTAACTGGGCACAAATTGAATTTGTGGCTTGGCTAAGGAGAGAAATATTTGCAAAACATCTCAAAGATGGCAGTGATATCCACATTGCCATTGGTAGCAGTTTAAAAATGATAACATTATGCTGCCACCTATTTCTGAGAAAATGGTAAATATTTAAGGAACAATAAGCTCCACTTTTGCAGTGCCTAAGTTGCTCTTTCTGAATGTTCGGAAGAATGTTAGCTCTTTCACAGCGCTATGTGGGGATTTTCTTTCTACAAAATTAAATGGTACCCATCAGCAAAATTCTCATTATTTTCTGCTTCAGGTCTGAAGCCTGAATGATCCTCTCAAATGCATCATTCCAATGTCATATCATATCTGGATTTAAATAAAGAGATCTTTATTGTCTGAAGCAACATATTCAGTAAAATTTAAGATTTAAAATTTGCATATTCTTTCTTTGATTTATTTCATAAATTATACTGGTGTAAGAAAAGTATATACTTTTTAAAAAAGAAGATTTGTTGCTGTTTCTGTTTCTAGTGAAATGCATACAACTTGGGTCAGAATTGAACAAAACCTTATAATTATTCTAGTCAAGTTCAAGTGAAGGTTCCTCATGGGAGTGACAGTTAAGGTGGCTCTTAATTTACTGGAACTGGTTTCCCCAGTCCTTTTGTTCTCATGATATTTAGTGTATTGTTAATTCACAGTGATTGGACAACATAATATTTTGAAATAATCCATCACACTCATGTACACCAGGATATAATTGAAATGCATAGGGCACTTCCTAGAAAAAACAAAAGATGTTTTGTACAGACCTCATCTGACTACATGTCAATTTTGATATTCATCCAACTAGATCCAACAACATTGCTTAATTTCTGCTAAGCACTGGAAGACTGTTATTTTTTTCTTTTTTTTAAAAAAAGCATAAAATAAAACTTTAAACATTTAAATACGTAAGTAATGGTGGCTGTGATAGTTCTGCTTTATCCTAAAGGAGAAATCATCTTATATGCTTTGAGAGAATTCTCAAAGTGGGCACCAGGGACTCAGGTCAATAATTACTGTAAAGTGAGATCATGATACTTCCCTTCATGAGTCTCTTGGTATTTCCCAGTTAACTTTCAAAGTCAATATATTTCTGTTCTCTGCTATTTGTTCTTGGGCATTAAAATCCTTTATCATCATTAAATGGAAATAGATTAGATTTATGTGGGATTTCTCCAAATCACCTTACAGATTTTAGTCTACAGGTAATGGAAAGCAATGAAAAAACACTGGTTTGGCTGTCGGTATTAAGGATATACATTTATATCAGTGTAGCAATAACAAAATTTAACTGTCTATCAAAATATTTTTCTGTACTTTGTAAATATAGTGAAAAAGTCGAAAGTTTTGGAACATTTGAAGCCCCTGGAAAATTTTTTTAATTAAAAAATGACCGATTTGGAAAAGAGTTCGGCAGTTTCTTAAAAAGTTAAATATAAATTCACCAATGCACCATATGATCAAATAGCTCCACACTGAGGTATGCAGCAAAGAGAAATGAAAACATATGTCCACATAAAGACTTGTACACAGAAGTTCATAGCACCATTATTCAAAATAGCCCCAAACTAGAAGCAGTCTAAATGTTCATCAGCTGCTGAAATAGCCATATGATGGGATACTGTTCAATAATAACAAGGAACAAGCTCTCGATACATGCCAACAACATGGATGAGCCTCAGAATCATCGTGCTAAATGTGAAAAGCCCTCTAAGATCAAGCACAAAATAAGAGGGTCCACTCTTGCTGCTTCTATCAACACAGCACTGAAAATCTTAGCCAGAGCCATTGGACAAGGAAAAAAGCATCCAAATTGAAAAGGAAGAAGTAAAATTGTCTCTGTTTGCAGGTGACATGATCTTATATATAGAAAACTCTAAAGAGTCCGCCAAAGGCTGTTAGAACTAATAAATGAATTCAGTAAAGTTGAGGGTATAAAATCAACATACAAGAATAAGTTGCATTTCTATACACTAACAATGAACTATCTGGTAAAAAAATAAGAAAACAATTTTATTTACAATGACATCAAGAAGAATCAAATAGAAATAAATTTAATCAAGAAGATTGAAGATCTGTACACTGAATATTGTAAAATATTAATGAGAGATATTGAAAAAGATGCAAATAAATGGAAAGATATCCCATGTCCCAGCAGCAGCTACATTGCCTTTTCTTAGTCTTTTTATTTTATTTTTATTGAAGTATACTTGATTTACAATGTGTGTTAGTTTCAGATGTACAGGAGAGTGTTCAGTTATGCATACATATATATCTTTTTTTTTTAGATTCTTTTGCCTTATAGGTTATTCCAAAATATTGAGTATAGTTCCCTGTGCTATACAGTGGGTCCTTGTTGGTTATCTCTTTTATATATAGTCGTGTGTATATGTTAATCCCAAACTCCTGAGTTAGTCTTAAAAGTAAGAGAGTCACAAACTTACCCAGATTTGAGAGAAGACACAGATTTTGCCTTTCAATGGGACAAGTGTCAAGAAAGTGTGTGGGTGTATTTTGGAAAATACAATCTTCCATATCCACAGAGACTTACATAAATTGCTTATCTGCTCAAAATCCTATACTGCTTTCCCATTTTACTCTGAGTAAATCCCAAAACTTTTCCCAAAGCCTATAAAGCTTGGCCCCAGGCTATTTCTATAACCTTCTCTCTGTTCCAAGGTCACTCATCAGAGAACTATTCCTGATCAATGGTGGTCAATGTTAAATAGATAATTAAATATTCATCATCAGTTTTCTTTTTGTCTGTTTGTGTGTTTATTGTTTCTCATTTAGATGTAAGCTTCAGGAGAACAGTGACTTTTAAAAATTGCTCCTTGTGTCCTCAGGATCTAGAACCACGTGTAGCACATAACAAGTACTCAAATACTTATCAAATGAACGAATGAATGAATGGTGCTGTTTATTGGTATAGCAGTTTTAGTTCTTCATCTGTTGATTTCTACTTCTGGTTAAAGAGATCAAGATTTATGTTGCACAAACACGTTTCCTCTCCCATCCTCTTAATGTATTTATATTGTAACTTTAAAAAAAATGTTACATGTTTCTGACAAGATGTCCATCAAAACCACTTGCAGGGCTTGTTAAAACTCAGATTCCTAGACTTTACACGAAGTTTCTGATTCAGTAGGTCTGAGGTGAGCCTGATAATGTTCATTTTAACAAGTTCCAGGATGATGAGTCTGTAGCAACTACTTGTAATGTTAAAATATTTGAAATCATCAAACTAATGTCAATACTGACACTGACACAGGCCTCTTGGCACTTTCGTTGTTGTCGTTTTTCTTCCCTGATCTCCATGTTGACTGTTTCTTCTGCTTTGGTCTCTGAGTTTCTTGTTGGAAACTTTCCTCAGCAGATGCCTGGTGATCCTTGGGTGTATGTTCGCATATCGGGTTGAGGCACCAGAGAGCATGTTGAAAAGTCTGTGTGTCTGGCGCTTTTCTGTGTAGTGATTTGGTGCCCTCTTGGAAAAGGTCAGAAGCAGGAGATTCTTATGAATGTGATTTATTTAGTAATTGCCCTGGTGAGCTGTTAGGGGAGGGGGTTAGCATGGCGGATCAGGGGGAGAAGCCAAGCAAGGGTGAGACTCCAGGCAAAATCCCAGCTGCCGTCCGGTCTTGCAGGGAAGTCTGGGGAGAGGGGCATGGGCCGGCTTTCATGCTCCCTCTTCCGTGCCACGCTCATCCTGGGGAGACGATGACTCCCGGACTCTTCAAGGTCTCTCTCTGGCTACAGCACAGAGAGGCTCCAGTAGCAAGGAGTGTCCTCCGAAGAGAGTTCCAGGTGGCAGCTCTTAGCAGCAAAAGCACTCAGAAGCTTGGGGATGGGCTGCTGAAAAGACCAGGGGACTCAGGAGCACTGTGGGTGGTGGGCAGGGCGGTGGCACAGTGCCGGCTGCAGAGGCGCCGGGAGGGTTTCTCTGGAGAGTTCTGTGGGCATTTTCTCTGGGCGACAGTGGAGGTGATGTGAGCGCATGTGTGTGTTTCACAGGTCACAGCACAGGCTTCCCTCTTCCCTCTCCTCAGCGGCGTCCAGACTCCTGGATCTAGAGACTCACCAGTTCACTCTTCTGTAGAATAAATCTCTTATCTTCTGTGGCTGTTTGCCTGTGTGTAGCAGTTTAAGTCAGAATTCAGCAGGCCAGTAGCCCAGCGGTTTTACAGGGATGAGAGAACAACCTTCCAATCCAGAGGCTATTGAGGGGATCAGAAGAAAACCTGTCTGAGCGAAAGCCCTGGGGGAGATCATCTTTGACTTGCTCAGTAGGGCCAAAAGCGTGTCACTGAAGTGAAGCACACTTAACAATGGCTGAGTCCAGTAAGTGAGGAAATCATACGGCGTGGTTCATACAGCTCTGTGTCATGAACCCGGACCTGCACTTTTCCACATACAGTCACACCTATATTTTTTTAAACCTGGGAATCTGTTTCAGGACCACAGAAGGTCAACTTGGGTGTCAATGGCATTCTACTGTGGGCTGTGGGGAGTAAATCAGAAACCCGATAAATGATAGATATTTTGTGAGTCAGCCATAGCAAAGGTTGAAAACAGAACCAGTTCATACTTGGAAACTTCACTACTCAGCTCTTTAAGCGCTGGAACTCTGATGATCTTTGATGGTTTATTTTCTTAACTTAATACTTTTGGCTTCTTACTTGAACAAGCCCCTTTTCCCAATGTCTGCAAATTCTCCTAGTTGGTGTTATTATTGCTCAATATAAATTAACAAAATTTGTTCATTTAACAAAATAAATGATCACGCTTGAATTTGAAAAAAACATATTTACTAGGCAAATTACTGGATAACAACATTTGAACAAAAGATGTTTACTAGATAAATTAACATTATTAGTACAGAAGTTTGCTCTAACAAAATGTATAAAGATTTGAAATACAGTTACCAGCTATAAAATCTGGGCAAGTTACTTGTCTATAAAATGAAATAATAATATCTAACTCAAAATATTGTTAAATAAGGCAGTAAATGTAAAGCATTAATTATAGTGCATAGCGTATTCTAGGTGTTAAAGTTTTAATTTCCTGTGCCCCATTCACCCCCAACTTTATCCAGAGCATTAATCTCTAACCATCACTATTACCTAGTATAAGGTCCCTTATGAAAAGTACTATATAAATTATTTAATTATCTTGTAATTCTATGAGAAACTAAGTATTACTGAATACTAAATAATAATCACAAACCACCTTTTCCTACTGGTAATCTCAGAAATTGGGGGTAAGTATAAAGCAGTCAGTGCAACTAGAAGAACACTTACAGGATAATGTTATCTTTATTATTTTTTTTAAATAATTTAAAATAATGTAACTTTCTTTTTAAAAAAACAAACCACGTTTCATAATGAGGATGTGATAGTCCTGCTCTTGGGGGCATTTGTTAATAATTAAATGATTAAATTGCTCTTTTCTGGTCATATTTGCTCCTCCCCAGTGTCCTGCCCTCTTGCTGCTACAATTCTTCACAGCACTGGGAAGGTGAGAACCAGATAGGATGATGGATGGAGTCAACCTGTCTGTCTCAGAAACCACCCTCCATCTATGTGGGAACTAACAGTAAAATGAAAACAGAAACTCTGGGATTAACAGCAGGTAGACACTCAGCAATTCTAAGGGATTTTCACAGCATGAGAAGGAAGGAAGGTACAGTGGCCAAAATAACAAATGAGTGATGATGAGTGATAAAAGGAGGGTTAAGGGATTACTGTTCTCAAATAGAGAGCTGGTCAAACCAAGAGAGAGCTCGCTCGGGGATTAGGACGTCTGAGAGTGGAATTGCTGGTTGTCCAGATGTGTCCCTACTTTTTTCAAAATAATATTGTTTTCTCAATTACAAACGTATTAAAGGTTTTGTTGTAAAATTTAGGAAAATGCAATAACGAATTACAATACAGAAGAATCATTGCTGCCAAAATGTCATATACATTTTGTCCTCATATGTAATATCAACCAAGGGTCCTGGCAGGAAACAGAAGGCACACTCACATTTGTAAAACAATTGGGGTTTCCTTACAAAAGGACTAATTGCAAAGATGTAGCTGAATGTAGGGGACCCATAAGACAAACACCCAGGTCTAGCGATGGAAGGCTACTGCCAGAAGAGATCAGGGAAAAATGTTCCTGGGAGCCAGAGGAAAGACAGTTACGCAGGACAAGTTGCTTTGTGAGGTACATGAAGTCCTCAGACCTTCAGGAACACAGCTAGCCTATGGGAAAGAATCAGGATTATAAACACCTGAGCCTTCCTTCTCTATCTTCCTTCTTCTGTGTGGCCTCCCCAGTGACCGAACCTAACAGTATGTCAGAGGAAATGGGAACCCTTTAATGTTACCTTCTGAGTTTGGGAAGTCCCCAGGAATTGAGGATGGTCTCAGATTCAGTAATTTGCAAGAAGGTGTTGTTGAGACCATCTGGACTGAATACATGACTGAACCCAGTTAAGGGTTTTATACAAACTTGTAAGATTTGGCTGATGGGTGTGGAGATCTCGTGTGGTTATTGAAGACTAGCCTCATCTGTAAGTTCCCTTGCTTCTTAAACCTACCACCTACCAGTTTGGAGTGACCTGCCTATTTCTTTGGTCTCTCCTTACCCTCTGTGTACAGGGGCTAGTTTCAGATTCCACCCGGGGCACTTCTAAGGTTGCAAACCAACAAAGGAAAATCCGTGGCTAGAGAGAACAGATCTACATCCCACGATGTCACCAAAGTGAACAGTTGTTGATAAATAGTGACTGGAGATTAATAATTAAACTTTTTAAAAGCAAATGGACAGGTCCCGCAAGAAGAGTGAATTACTCATTAAGAGGTAATTTCATATGCCACCGAATGTGGGAAAACCCCAGAACTGATCTAATCTATCAACCTCTGGGTTGTTCCTTTTGTTGAATCCATATTAATTTTATAAATCTTACCACCTACCTGAAAATGAAGTTACTGTTGCCTCCAGGATTAAGAAAACATGCTTCCTCTAATAAATCAAAGATCTTCAGGTAAAACAACCCATAGGATCCCATTACGGGACTAAAAACAAAAACGAAAAGGAGGCGGGTGGGGCGCTGGTTTGGTTAGTAGGGCGTTTGGACAAAACCTATTTGGAATTCTTGAATTTGGATGTTGTTGCATTGTACTTTACATGTTTAAAATGGTCTTTCATTTTAAAGGGTAACATTGTAACATCAAATTTTAAACAATTAACCTCTCACAATGGCCTGGCAAGGGGCCCATTGTAACAGTACAATTTTAATCTTAATTTACAACAATTTGATCTAAAAAGAAAACAAAAGACAAAAAAGACCCCAAAGTGCTATATTCTCAGTTTCCTGAGACGCCAACTCAAATGAAACCATTTGATATTTATGTTTTATTTTGTAATTGGACTTTAATATAATATGTGAGATGCTTTTATGAACAGATTTTTAAGTTTTGTATTAGTAAGATTGTTTTCATTTGGTTTTTTCTTTTTGGGTGTTTTGGGGGGTTTTTTTGGCTTGTAGTTTTTTTTTTTTTTTTTTTTCTTCTGTGGCTGTGTGAGTACATGTGTGCTTTTAAAGAACTCTTTTCAAGAGACTTGGAAAGTGATAATTAGAGGATGGTGAGTTATGTTATTAGTCCAACTAGCAGAGGGAGAAAAGGTGAAAATAGTTTTGGTCTTTACCAGGAATAACAGCTACAATTTAAAAAAAAAAGTGACACTTGAATTTTACCTTCTTGAGAGAGATATTTTAATCCTTTGACAACATTCACCCCACATACTCATACACATTAAAAAATAGATCTCCCTCTGAAAAAAACAGATCTCTAATTTACTAAAGTAAAGCGTCTTAATGTTTCACTACATATATCTAAATTAGTCCTAGATGAATTCTGGAAAAGTTAGAAACATATTAAAATTTTATAAATTGATAATGCATTATTGTTCTATAAATTAAACGATATTTATATTGCCAAAGCAAACTCACTTTTTAGGAAGATACACATATAAATTATAAAATTTATAATATAAATATATATTCATAAGATAACATTTAATTTCAATTGAATATATATTCAGTTGAAATTAAATTTTGTTCTCTCAGATTTTCCTTAAAAAAGGACCTACAAGCATTTATCTATGAATAAGCTAGGAACCCCCAAATTCAATATGATGCTTGCCAGCATGGTGTATCTAATTTTGTAAAATGGTGCATGCGTCATAAATTCTGCACTTCTCTTATTTTAGCCAAATGATGTATTTCTCTTAATCCAGTAAATATAGCAAATGTTCCCCAAAATGGAAATCAGAAGTTTGGCGGTTAAAACTAACATTGCATAATTTGGTTTTATTTGATTTCTTTCTCCTTCCTTGAAATTCTTTCTCTCCAGTGCTATTCCTCTTCCCTCACTGGGGTTGATCACTTGCATTAGTGGCACACTGTATGCCCTCAATCCTGATCTGGTCCCTGCCATGTAACTTGCTTTGGCCAGTGAGATGGTTGGGGTCATAACAAGGCAAGCAGACTTGAAATGATGCTTGCACATTTCCACTTGTGCCCTTGCATCTCCTCCATTGACTTGAGACTTTTTCTAAGCTAGGGGACAAGAGGCGTATGGAACAGTGTCTACTTGCCCCATTTAAGGCCAACAGTCAGCTAGATCAGCCAACAGCCAGATGACTCTCAGAAATACAAAAGCCCAGTCAGGGTCAGCAGGGCCCCCAGTCAACCACACCAGACCTGTGAGCAGCAAACACTTATTGTCGCATCCCGCAGAGGATTCATGGTTGTGTACGAAGGAGCCCTATAATAGTTTCTCATAGATTGATCCATTGCTGCTACACTCACCTAAGACACCGTTTCAAGAAATCGGTTATATTTGAGGCTTACACAGCTTGGCTAATACCTGATATCTTTGATCTGAGAAGTTGGAGAAGATGGCTGTACCTCTCAGATCCTTGATTTTGTCATCTACGAAATAAAATCATCAAACCACGTCAGCTTCATGATCATTTCTACCTCTGTGTTATTTGATTGATTGATTTTAGAGTTGATGGCTTATTTTGAATGTACCTTTAGATGCCTTTTAAGTTTATGACTCTATGTGGCTGGAACAGCCCTGAGCTACTGGGGGTGATTTTGTCTCTTTTCATTAAAACTTACCTACATAAACCTTCCCCACCCGGATGCCCCCACCCCAATCTCCCCCCACCCTGTAGACAGAGAGGCAGCGGTAGTGGTGGCTAAGCTCGCTACCTCTTAAGCCAGAAGCCTTCCTTCGTAGCCCAGTTCTACTACTTAAGAGCTGTGTGGCTGTGGGCGAGTCACATTGGATCTCTCGGCCTCAATGTCTTCATTAGGTAATTCTGTTACTTACCTTGCGGCTTGCTTTAAATAAGTGAATGAGTTGGTCTGTTTAATACTTATATTGAGAATTTAGAATGCTACCTGGCACACCAATATTATGACACTTTGTCTACTGGAATAGTCATCTTTCCAATTCTCTGCCTCAAAGGTTTTGGTTAAGAACTTAAATAGTTTCATGTCTGAGTAGAAAGTGGGCATTTTTCATAGGACCATATTTAGAGAAGCATGACCAAGATCAATTGCCCATTTCATCAGGAACGGTGCTGTGAGGCATACGTAAACGTGCACACAATTATTACCTAGGCTGGGAGCCACCATAACAGAGATTCCAACAGAAACAATGTCAAATCTCCCCTGTGTCTGAAGGAAGCAGTCTGGTGTAGTTTCAAGAACAGAGCACCACAGAAGTCAGAAGAGCTAGGTTTTATTTCTAGTCATTTTTAGCTAATCATTTATTTCTAGTTTGTTATTTATTTCTACTTACAGCTCTTACCAATGTGCTGCAGATGCTGATGTGACTCTGGACAAGTCCTTTAAACTCTTTGTACCTCAATTTCATCTTCCTTAAAAATGGAAATAAGTGTCCTGTTGGAAAAAACCCCACTGAAATCTTGATACTATACTTCTCCAATCTGCTAGCCCTGTGCTTCTGAAATTCAGTGTACTGGGAATCATTAGGGTGCAAGGTAAAAATTCAACTTCTATCAGGGAGTCCAGTTTAGTCTGACTATATAGTGGAGGTCAGGAAATGGGCATTTTTAACAAGGTGATCAGAATGTGGTCTGTGGACCACACTTTGAGCTGCCCTTTGTTGCTTCCCTCCTCTGCTAATTGGGACTATGAATAACACCTGCCCTTCTGTGTACACCGGGGCCTTGTGTCTATCCAGAAAGTCGATGTGTGAGGAGGTGCTTTGTGTGTAGGAAAACCATAGAAACTTTCATTACTCTTCTTTCTAAATAAATATTCAATGCCTCAGAACTTCCCCATCTATCCCAGTTGTGTTTTTGGTTATGTAGGGAATCATCCTAACTCTCTGCCTAACTCTAACAGGGCATAGGATGCTTGGAAGCAGGAGTTCGAGCTGCTAGACGTGTTCTCATAGCGCTCTCAGGCAGCTGCCTGGGAGGGAGCCTGAAGGTGGCACCCCCAAGAGCCTTTTCTTGCCACAAGATCTGTGGTCGGCCCCCTCCACACACACCATCCTTTTGAACGCTCACAAGCTCCGTGTTTTCTAACAATAGCCTCTTGTTAGTGTTTGACTCCAACTACCTGGGTGCGTTCTATTTCCTGTTGGGTAGCAGAGAAATCCAACTAACCGACAACTAACTACTGCTGTCGAGCCTACGACCCTTCCTATCTAAGATTCCCAAGGAGCTACAAGGGTTTCACTCCGGTGAAAACCAGTCCGCTGAACTGAGCAGGTCAGGGTGAAGCAAGTAAGCCAGTTCCAGAGAAGTGGCAACTCAGACCCTTTGTAGCTTGATTGCAGTTGATAAAGGCGGATCTGGAGTTGGAGGTTCTTAGTGGAGATGTTTTCAGCCCTTTACGTTTCTCTTTCTTTTCTTTCCCTTCTTTCCCCTCCACCTTTCTTGTTCTCTGTATGTCTCCTTTTGGTCTTCAACTTCATTGCCTTCGTGGCATCTCTCTGTCCCTGTGTTCAGCTCTCCTGTTCTTTCTTCCCTGTCTTCCTTAGAGCCTGTTTTAAGCCTCTGGGCCTGCCTCTCTCTCCACTCTGTGTCTCAGACCCCCTTCCTCCCCCCTCCCTGCCTCTCAGAACTCCCTACTGATTTTATGAGTCCCCTGGTGGGTCTGCAGTTTATTGAAGGGTGAGGAAGGGCAAGTCCACCCTGGATTTGGGGAGGGGGTAGCGGTTTCCTCCATGGGGTTCCCCAGTCATCACAGAAGGGGCAGACAGCTTTCTGGCTCCCGTCTGTCGAATCCCCATCAGAAGGCCCTGTGCTGCTGTGGACGTCTAAAAGCCACCTTTGGGCAAAAAGGATAATAAAAACGTTCAGTCAGACATTCGAGGCAGCGTTCCAAACTGCTAGCTGCCAGTTCCCCAGTTAAGAGAGGCCTGGCTCCAAGCCTCTCAAATTAACCCCTTTTCCTCCAGATCTTCGTGGAGATATTTCTACTATGATGCCTGGAGAGAGAGAGAGAGAGACATTGAGACATTGAGAGACATTGAGAAAGAGAGAAAGAAAGTTTCACAATGAAAGGGAACTTCGGGCAGGATCCAGAGTTCAATGTTGCAGAGGTTTATTCCATTTCGACAGCTTGTGCTTCAATAAATAAGATGTTGTGAAGAGAGGGTGGTCAACGTGTTTGAAAGAAAAACATCGAAGGGCGCAACTCAGCTCTCTTGGCTTTTTAACAGCCGCGGGCGGCTTGATGTTTTTGGCTGGGATATACATGTGAGTGTGTGTGTATGCGTGTGTGTTGTTTTTTTCTTTTTAAAAATATGAGGTATTAGGCTCTCTCCCAAGTGAGGCCGCCTCTGAGCCACACTCCTCTATGAGGGTAATGTGTCTCGCAAAAAGGGGAAAAAAAGAGGAAGGAAGGAAGGAGACTCCCTCCCTATGACACACTCACCTACATCCTGATGGCATCGCTGCCGACCGACCGTCGTCCCTCTCACTTTCTAGTTCTACCCACATCAGGCACTTGTGTTTAGAATGTTCATGTCTTGGCCAGTGGCTTCAGTCCATGGCAAACCCCCAAACGGTATACAGTTAACACGGCCACATCAAAAGAGATAGAACCCGGGACAGACAGACAGACAGACAGACGGAACTCACACAATGTTCGGTTTGCTTTCTCATCTGCCTAATGGTCTGAGTTGGAATCTTAGTTCTGCAGGATGCTGGCTCTGCTATTCATTTTCCATTCCCTCCCTGGTTAAGTGAGGGTAATAATCGAACCTATTTTATAGTGTTGTGGTGAAAACTAAATGAGGAACTACTTGCAAACTTCTTCAAAAGTACCGAATGTGAATTTGTGCTGAAATATGTTGTCATTATTAAATATCACTATCATTATTGTTATTATGATTATGACAATAAATATTCCTGAGGCTCTTCGGGGGCCTGTTGCTATAGAATGGAGTAGCAGGTTTGCTCCAAGACCGTACCACATTGTTGCTTATTAAGCGTCTTCTTTAAAGGGACACACTGAGGCCCAGTCAATCACCTAAGATCCCTACAACATGTTGCCAGGTTCCCTAGATACCAGCATTCAAACAAGAAATTGACTAGGCTTTAAAACATTTTCTGCTTTCAGTGAATCAATGTTCAGTCTGGTTATGGAGGAAGCCCTCACTCACTTGTGGTGCAGTCAGAGTGAAATCTATGCCCCAGGTTAAATCCAGCCAATCATTAATGCATCTTGGCTGCAATAGTAAGGTTTTAGCTATCAAAAGAAATGTATCTTTGCACCAATATAAGCCTTGAGCTCCATTCAAAAGAAGACATGAGGGGGCTTCCCTGGTGGCGCAGTGGTTGAGAGTCCGCCTGCCGATGCAGGGGACGCGGGTTCGTGCCGCGGTCTGGGAAGATCCCACATGCCGCGGAGCGGCTGGGCCGGTGAGCCATGGCTGCTGAGCCTGCGCGTCCGGAGCCTGTGCTCCGCAAAGGGAGAGAGGCCACAACGGTGAGAGGCCCACGTACCGCAAAAAAAAAAAAAAAGAAGACATGGGTGTTCATCTGAGTTGAAGATATGATGGTAATAAGAGGGACCAATCTGTATTGAATTAAATTATTCTAACCTAAAACCAGCAGAAAAATCTATGCAGCAATATCTTAACCAGATTTGTCTAGAGAATAAAAATATTAAAGGCTTGCGTCTTATGTCATCCTTAGGTAATATGAATTTTAGGGGAAATCTAGCTTGTGATAATCCCCCTTTGTCCTCCATGAGCCCAGGAGTATCATGACGCAGCTGGATTTCCTAAGACCAGTACTTTGCTTTTCTCCTTGCTTCTGAGGCAGTGTCCTTGGGTTCTCTTAACTCTGCTATGGCTCTTCATCTGAGCTGTTTTGTAAGCAAAGCAGTGATTTGGTAAAGACATCTGCACTTTGATCTTACTCTTTCTTGTTTTCCATTTGTACATGAGTGGGAATTTTCGAGAGATATAACACCTTATCTGATGAAATGACTGATTATAAAAGTGGGGTGCCTAACACCAAACTGAGAAAAAAAAATAGATGTTTTCTGAAGAGACTTTCAATTCGTCTCACATTCTTGCAGACAGACCTCTCTAGGAATAGAGTACTTAACTCGAAATGTAGTTGTCTGTCTTAAAGACCATATTTCCCAGCCTTGAAGCAGTTTAAGTTCATATGATGAGGTTTTCCCTAATGCAATGTCAGCAGAATTGTTTTCCTTCAAATGGAATCAGTCTGTCCTTCTCTGTCTCCTCCTTCTTGATATCTGGAATATGGATGTAATGGCTGGATCCCCGGCACACATCTTAGAGTTCAGGGCATTCTGAGCATGTGTGTTCCAATGATCTATTACTGTTTCATAAACCTCTCCAAAGATAATGACAGCTATTTTATAACACTTGAAGATCCTGGGGGTTAGGAATTTAGACAGAGCACAGTGGGAATAGTTTGTTTCAGCTCTCTGAGTGCTTACGATGTCCGAGACCTCAAATGGCTGATCACTGGCATGGCCTGGAGGATTCTTTAACCAAACGTCTGGTGCACTAGGGGGTTCAAGGCAGGTCTCAGCTGCACCGCCAACCAGAACACCTGCATATGACTCTGTGTGCTTGGGCTTCTCACAGCCTGCGAGTTCGATTCCAGGAGCAGATGTTCCAAGAAAACCAGGCAAAGCTGCGTGGTCTTTGCTGATCTAACTTTGGAAGTCATACAGCATCCCTTCTGCTCCATTCTATTCTCACATGCCAGCTCAGGTTCAAGGGGAGAGGTGACTTCTCTCCCGATTGGAGATTAGTAAGATCACATTGCATAAGAACATGTGGTAATGAGATCACACGATATGATCATCCTTGGAAATTCCAATCTGCCACCAGGATGGAACAAAATGATAGGCATATGGGTCTCTAATAACACTGCGGAGTCACTATAACTGCCCTAGATTGCTAACCCACAGGATTCTTTTTTTTTTTTTTTGATGTGTTTGAGAGAGAAATAGACTCTTATCCTGTTTAAAATATTGTTATTTTGATTTTATGTAATATGTAGTTTAACCAAATGCTAACTGATACAGTGGTCAGTGACCTCTGTGTGTCACCACATCAATAGCTCATCTGTGAACAAGATCAGCTTAAACATCGACTACCAAGGGAATCAGTGTAAGTTAGCAGGCAAAATTCAACATCACATCTACTGCAGTCATTAGACTAATAGCATTAGCATTCTCTTTTGCTCCATTGGTTCAATTTCTTTTTTTCCTCCTGCTGTTTATCTTAGTGGAAAGCAGTAACCTCTGTGCTGAAATGGCATCGTGGTATTTCCCATCCAGTGGCGTTGCTGATGGTGTACCAGCACGTCCTGATCCATTTTTGGAGCTGGAACAATCTAAACTTGTATAGAGAAAGCCTTCATGGGTTTTTGTTGGCATAGGAGAAGTCTAATTACACACATCCAAATACACAGGAGAGGAATGGGAGGTTTTTCCCCATTGACTTGGAAAAGCTGGTGGTTTTGACCTGCAGCACTTGAATGAGAGATCCAGGCTAATTATGGGATTGCATGTTTAAACAGTTATTTCTTTACAGAATACTCCTAGCACATTTGTAAGTTTAATTTTCTTTTGGATCTGTGCTATTCATGGACTTTCTGCACAGAATTCTTTCAATTTGAGAAGGCACATTAGCTTTTTTTTATCAAGAATAACCTCATTAATTATCTGCCTGTGTTCTTAGGTAGAATTAAAAGACTGTTCTGGGACCTATATTTTATGATTATTTCTTAGTTTATTTTATCTGTTTTATTCTCTGCTCATAAAGATAATCCAGCTCTGTGTCTGAATCGCTTCTGCTACTACATCTTCCTTTTGGGTTCCATGAGGTGTGGCATCTGCTTTGTTTAATTAACTGTCATTTTTGTAGAAGTTAACATAGTAATTGTAGATAATAGACAATAGAATGAATGAGAAACTAGACCTTGTTATTATTTTTATGTCTGTCTTTATTTAAAATTATTGTTATAGTAGATCTAGCCCACTCTTTTGTTAAAGTGCATTTATATACATTATCTCACTGTTTTCACTGTGAGACAAATATCATTGACATACTCTGCCTATGGAGATCTAGGAGGATTCTGATATACTTGAAATTCTGATACCTTTGTCATTGATTACTAGAGATGAGTAGGAAACTCACTCCAGCTATAACTGTAATTTTAGTACTCCCAAAGGACAAAAAGGATCCAGTTCACAGTAGAGGCTGAGGTAGGATGAGGTATGATAACAGGAGTTTTGAAACACCCAAAGTTTTAGGATCATAGGATATTAGCAAAAGTAGGGCACATGTCTCTGTTTGGCAAGACGTTGCAGGAAATATATGATGGTTTAAAGACACCGGTTGAATAAAGTAGGTTGCTCCAATGGAGAAAGAAAATAAGAAATATGGAAGAAGGATCACCACGAAAAGTAACTCAGGATGGAACTCAGTGTAACTCAATTGTACTTTGGGTTCTCTTCACACCTAGTACATCAGACCCAAGACACAGAGCACAAGAGTATCTTCATCTGCCTTAACCAAGGAGGAGGGAATTTTAAATATCTTTCCTAGCTAGGGGAAGTCATTGTTTCTGAGTCATGACAGGGTTCATTCTGCAGCTGGTAGAATTACTGTTTCTGAAACTGACATGGGAAAAGAAAAAAAAAGAAAAACCAGGAAAAACTGGCAACATGAAGTGTGAAATCTCATTTCATCTCTCCTCTGCTTTGGTCTTTTTTTCTGTTTTCTCCCATAATTCTTTTCTGCTCCCATTCTTTGCCCTTTATTTTTCAAATTCCTTTCTCGTCTCCCTTCCCACAAAAATTTCAACTAATAACAGTTTATATTATTGAGGAATGAGGGATCCTACCCATCGCCTCAAAGGAAATCGTGTCGTGATACTCCTCCCACCTCTCATGTGTCCCTGGGCAGGTTAAGATGAATACCATGGAAACTACAAGTGGTCAGAATTAGGAGGTGATTCCCTAGAGGGACATTTGTACCCTAGATTGCCTTTGTTCATGAGCAACAGTTTTCAAGTCAAAAATTCATTTCAAAAGCCATTTTACCATAAAATTCAAGATTGGCTACCCAGGGATTGTTTTAAAAAAATAATTGTTTTAATTGCATGTGTATTTGGTAATTTATGGTAGAAAATCATTAGCTTGTGCGGCAAGAAAATCTCATTCTACTGAAAACTGTTACTGATTGCTTGGCAGTGTAATAATATGGCAACACTTTTGTTTGCAGGCGCCAAGCTTCTACTGGTAGGTAACAAATAGATACCCCTGACCATAAGGTCTTTGTATGAATTAGGTAGTATGTTTATTTTAAGACATAGCGACCATGGCCCCTGGCCTAAGCCAGCTCAAGCTGCTATAATGCCACCGTAGACCGGGTGGCTCATAAACAACGGGAATGTCTCTGGCACCGTCCTGGAGGCTGGACATCTGAGATCTGGGTGTGTATATGATCAGGTTCTGCTGAGGGGCCTCTTCCAGGTTGCAGATGGCTGACTTCTCACTGTGTCCGTATGTGGCAGAAGGGGGCAAGAGAACGCTCTGGGGGTCTCTTTAATAACAGCACTAATCCCACTCGTGAGGGCTCCGCCCCCTTATAACCTAATCACCTCCCAACACCCCCCCACCCCCTCCACCACCCCCCACGGCAAATACCATCACATTGAGCTTTAGAATTTAACATAGGAATTTTGGAGAGACACATTCAGTCTATAACATATATTATAATTAGATAGATAGAAATGGTGTGTCTATTGGACAGAGGTATGTTTTAATTAATTAATTATTTTTTATTGAAGTATAGTTGATTTACAATGTTGTGTTTCTGGTGTATAGCAAAGCAATTCAGTTATATATATATATATTTTTTTCAGATTCTTTTCCATTATAGGTTATTACAAGATATTGAATATGATTCCCTGTTATATAGTAGTTCCTTGTTGTTTATCTGTTTTATATATAGTAGGGTGTACATGTTAATCCCAAGCTGCTAATTTATTCCTCCCCTCCCTTTCCCCCTTGGTAACCATAAGTTTGTTTTCTATGTCTGTGAGTCTGTTTCTGTTTTGTAAATAAGTTCATTTGTATCATTTCTTTTAGATTCCACATATAAGTGATATCACATGATATTTGTCTTTCTCTGTCTGACTTACTTCACTTAATATGATAATCTCTGGGTCCATCCATGTTGATGCAAATGACATTATTTCATTCTTTTTTATGACTAATATTTCATCGTGTACATCTTCTTTATCCATTTATCTGTTGATGGACACTTAGGTTGCTTCTGTGTCTTGGCTATTGTAAATAGTACTGCTATTAATATTGGGGTGCATGGATATTGTATTATTATTTAGAAATAATGAGATCACATATAAATGACCATAAAGACGATGTATACTTACCTCAGATTCCTCAGCCTTACATACTTCCTGGGTTCTTTGTCCTACAGAAAATAGATTCTCAGTATTATATTTTGAAAACTAGATGTAATGGAAGAGGATGATGATGATGAGTGGACATGAATAACACAAATCAAAGCCACTTCTGATTCCCTCAGTCTCTCCTGTTAAGAGAGAGTGATGACCTTTAATGTGAAATATTTATATTTATCGAATGTAAAATTGAAAAAAACTTTTATAAATCATAGTTTAACATGGTCATTTTATAAATGAGGATACTGAAGAAATTAAGGCTTTAATATCTTGCTTAAAGTTAAAGGTCTTGAGCCTGAAGTCTGCTGAATCAAATTCTAATGTATTTTAAGCCAAGTCTGTATGTTTTGCAAGACTACTGCGTCAGAATCACTTGGAGTTTTTAATTTAATTTAATTTATTTTTAACCTGGTAACTCTCCCAAGAATTCTGAATCAATATGGAATGGGAGGGGACCTCAGTTTTCATTTTTATCAAAAAATGCATGTTGATTCTGATATATATTAATCTTTAAAAATAGTAGTCTAATGGTTCCACATGAAAGCAAAACAGATAATATAAAGCAATTTTATGAATGAAAATTCCATGCAGAGAATATATCTTATTTTCTAGGAACTCCACTCAAGTATAAACACACAACTCCCAATTACATGTGGCTCATTTAGGAAACCAGTACTTTAAAGGATAGTATATATCTAGGCTATTAAATAAATGATGCATTATCCTGACTTTTTTTTAATGGAAAAGAGAAGAACTATCGTACTTAGGAACCACAAACTACTTAAAAAGCTGCCGCCAAGATTCATGAAGAATATTATTCCAATATTAAAATACTTGCTATGAAGGACAATGTTTGAAGGGGAAAATTTCAGTGGACCTGTACCAGGGACTTAATTATTTATAGCCTCTAGTAGTCTGCTAATAATGGAAGACTGTGAGACTATTCAGAGTAAAACCAAACTTTTGTCTCTACCACGAATATTTAAGGCTAGCAAAGCTAATTTCAGTGAACCGCTCCCTGGTAGTAGGGCTCATTTATATTGTGGTGAGCTGTGAAGATCAGAGATTTTACCAGACTTGCAGACTCGTCAGTTAGCCTGCCACAGCTCCGTGGGCGCTGGTAGAAAACTGAGGCTCCTGGGTCAGAGATGCAGGATACTTCATTACTCACAGCAGTAACAGTAGCAGTAGGGCTAGCACGTTTGCACTGGTTCCCTGAGCTCCAGTTCCCACAAGCCTACACAAAGATAGTCACGTAACCCCGCCACACACACACACACACACACACACACACACACACACACACACACACACACACACACACACACACACACACACACACACACACAGTGGGTTATATCACAGGCGAAGAGCTCTGAGCTTAAGAAATCTGAATCTTTTATAATGGGCAGTAAGCACGCCTGCCTTTGGCTGCAGAGGGAGACGTTATCTTTGTTATACTGGAAAATATCCATGACTGCACGTTGTTCCGGAGGAAGACATGATCTCTGTATCCCAAGGTTGTTCTCTGTACAAACATCCCTGAGAAGATAGTTCAGAACAAAGGGCAGTCACTGCCCCTGCTTACAAGACGGGAAGAAATGTGAGACCGATCTCCCAATACACATCAATGACATTGTTTTTGATGACTGTATAACTTATTTATCATTCTACAAAATGATGATTTCAACATACAAATAAGTATTCAGAAGAACACCCTAAGAAATTCTGTAGTTCCTTCAAGCCCTAATATACATTTTAGCCAATTAGCATAAGGAAAAAAAGTTGCTATACTTCCAGAGGTAGCAGTTTTTTGGGAGAGGCGGGAGATTTGATTATTTCCATTAGTTATTTAGGTAAGGGTTCATTTCCCCCCTTTTTTTCTCTTCCTATAAAATAATGGAGCAAGAACTGCAACTCTGACAAGTTAGACCATAAAGAACTTGGCAGACAAAAGTAGTGCAGGATAATGGGAAAGCTGGGCTTTGGAATTAGACAAAACTGGGCTTAAATTAAAACTCAGATTCTTACTAGATGCCAGTTGATTAAAGCTTGCTAATTCTCAGGTTTGTCATCCTTAATATATGGATGACATTACCTGATTTATAGGATTATACGGTAACGTATGGAAAATGTTTATTGAAGTGTGTGACACCCAGTGCTCAATAGATGATGGTGTTAATGGGCGTGTGCAAGGAATTTAATTTCTTTACCGAGCCCTATTGTAGAATGCAGACAAAGACTCAGAATCAGGGAGAAGTTAAAGGGATTGTCTGATACTGAGTTAGGGTATAAGTCTTCGCAACTACTTGGATTTGCTTAGATCACATGAATACATTCTTTGGGTTTTCCCTGAGAAATGACTTTTATAACAAGGACTGTTGTGTGGCTCCACGTTCATACCCAGTCCCCACGCCAGAGAGGGGAGCAGCTCAGAGAAACCAGTGGGGAACCTCTGAGCACGAGCCAGCACAACAGGATCCTAAATCAATCAAAGAGTTAATGGCAGTCAGTTCTCATTAACCAGATTTTAAAGACTTTTTCTTTAAAAAAAACGTTCAAAGTGTGACAGCTTGAAGTTAGCAATTAAAAGCTGTTGAGAACTGGCTACCTCAAGGTGAGCTCTATTTTTACTTGTCTCAAAAAGTAAAAAATCAAGAATCCATTTTTTTCAAAACAGTTCTTGTTTTCTTTTCTCCGCTTTCAAACCAATTGTGTTTGTTTTATCTTAAGTCACGCTGCAACTGATTGAGACTGCGGGCAGCACAACTTCATTTCTAGCAAGTTTTATCCCTGTTCCCCACATTAATATCTTTGTAGTTATGGGTTTGTGCTTTTTCTTTATGTGCATATTATGGTATTAGTAGTGGTGGAGAGGAGGGGGAATCTGTGTGTGTGTGTGTGTGTGTGTGTGTGTGTGTGTGTGTGCGCGCGCACGCGCACTCTCATGCGCATGTTGTAACTGTCCGCCTCCTGCTAGTTGAGACTTTGGTTACGTCGGGTAGGAGGATTTTGGCACCCTTTCCTCTAAAGAAAACACAGTCTGATCTGAGGAGTGCCTACCTCTTACAAGGCCTCGATTGTGTAAAAAGACCAAAAAAGAAACAAATGCAGTTTAATTGCATCGGATGCTTGGTGACTAGTTCACAAATCTTTTATTTGTTTCGAGAAGTGCTTCAGTGGCACTAAATTTTGTGTGCGTTCAGGGAGATGCAGACGTGACTTACCGTAGGACTTAGAAGCCGGCATAATTACCTGGGCTCCTGTCAAACTAATAAATTCATAGAGGCTTTACATACAATCAGGAAAGACCAAAGACTTGAGAAACTTAAAGAGTGAGACTAGACGTTGAGTCCTGTTCCGTTTTCTTTACGCGTGTAATTGAGAGGCCGATGGTTCCATGGAATATGGATTATATATTTGTTTAATAATCTCTAAGAAGGAGGATCTCGTGGTTTTGCAGTCAATGTGCTACTCTTCTGTTTTATTCCAGATACATAGACATCTCAAAGATTTCTTCCCTGAGAAGGAAAGTCTCCTCATATAATGCCCCTGTCCACTCACAGATAACCATGGCCACCAATGTCATATATAATATTGTCTGTAATCCAAGACATCTTACAAAAATCTAAGAGAATTTAAAAGGTGTGAATAGCTATTGAAAAAGGTCATTTGAAAATGTAAAGAATTTACTAGGTGGGCATTTTCACTGAACTAGGAAACATGGGGTACGTTTCTCATCTGATAAAATCAGCCTTTTGCATTTGGGATATATTTTGGATTTTTAGTACACCACATTTAGAACTGTTTAGTGTTCTACCCAGGGTTCTTGAACTACAGATAGTAAGGAAGGTCTTCAAGAAATTATGGTCCAGCATGGAGGAAAGACTGGGTAAATGATTGACTATGTGAATGTATGCCTTTCTCTGAATGAATCCACACATTAACTTCACATCGTTCTCCTGACTTGTGCTGTCCATGTCGCTAGTAATCAAATTTAGTTGATAAGAGTCATTTGTTCTACGTAGAATATAATGAGTACATTTAGCAAGGGACTCTTAAAGTCACTTGTGGTAACGTAACTGAGATTGGGACTGTGGTGTACTTTTGTCTTTCTTCATTTCCCTTCTTAATTAATAGCATCATGTATCCAGCAGTCGTGCATTCAATAACATATAAGTGCTTAGTATGTTCCAGACAATATGCTGTGTCCTGGGAATAAAATTAAGACTAGGATATAGCCCTTTTCCTCAAAAAAGTCAGTGGTTAGTTGGACACTGTGAGATACAAATTAATTAATTAAAACGCAATGCTAAAAATGATGTAAATAAGTACATGTCCAATGTGTGATGTAAATTCAGAGGAATATTTCACTCAACTATGGTGAAAATGGAAAATCTCCCAGTAGAGATGACACTGAGTTGGGTAGTTGGGTCTTGAGTTGCAAGTGAGAGTTTGTCAGAGGAAAAATGGAGGCAAATACATTAGACACACGAAATAGGCAACTTGATTCACTATAAAATGCTCTGAACAGAATCACATAGATTAGATTTAAACAACTGCTATTATTTAGTAATAATTTGGGGAAGCTACTTCCTTTTTGGCATCCCCTTCTTTGGCATAGTGTACTTTGGAAGGCTACCTGTTTTTGGTTCCCTTGTCCTAGAGAATTGTGCGTACGTGTGAATCTCCTTGAAAATGTGTGGCTCTGCTGTATGTGATTTTGTGTCCCTCGTACTCCCGCACTGTGCCCACCGTTACAGTGGGTGCTAAGAAATAATCTGTTCAATGAGGGAATAGAGACTAAGTATGATGGTTATCAAAATTTGGGGTGGGGCTTCCCTGGTGGCGCTGTGGTTGAGAAGCTGCCTGCCGATGCAGGGGACACGGGTTTGAGCCCTGGTCTGGGAAGATCCCACATGCCACGGAGCAACTAAGTCCGTGCGCCACAACTACTGAGCCTGTGCTCTAAAGCCCGTGAGCCACAACTACTGAGCCTGCGAGCCGCAACTACTGAAGCCCGTGCTCTAGAGCCCGTGAGCCACAGCTACTGAAGCCCGTGTGCCTAGAGCCCGTGCTCCACAACAAGAGCAAGACCCAACGCAGCCAAAAATAAATAAATAAATAAATAAATTTAAAAAAATTGGGGGGTAGGAGGGGCTTAGCAAACTGGAAATATGCCTGCAGGGGGTCGTCTTGAAGCCTTTTGCTTAGCAAGTATGCTGGTTTTACACAGAATGTGGCTTTGGCAATTGGAAATAGTAGGGACCTAAGGCCCTTCTCTGTCCACACTTCGGCCTTGCCACTGGAATAAGTGAAAGACTGAGTTAATAAATGGACATGGGTCACTATATAGACTCTAGAAACAGGCTCTTTAAGTTTAAGGGAAATGAGAAATAATACAGGTTTTATTAATGTCCAATAAATAAGTGGAAAACTAATTGCCAAATGGCAAATTGTAAATACTGTCTGTTACCGTTTACTGTAAAATGGTCTGAAGCTCTTTGATTAATTCCCTCACTCTGTGACTGTGTATGAGACAAGTCAAGTGTTCTTGTCACCTGGCCCGGCAGAGTCTGAGACATCTAGCCAACTTAGCCAATTTTCTGTATACTTTTTTTTTTAATCAGGTTTTTAAAAACTTATTTATTTATTTATTTATTTATTGGCTGCATTGGGTCTTTGTTGCTGCGCGTGGGCTTTCTCTAGTTGCGGCGAGCGGGGGCTACTCTTCGTTGTGGTGCGCGGGCTTCTCACTGTGGTGGCTTCTCTTGTTGCGGAGCATGGGTTCTAGGCGCGCGGGCTTCAGTAGTTGTGGCACATGGGCTCAGTAGTTGTGGCTCATGGGCTCTAGAGAACAGGCTCAGTAGTTGTGGTGCACGGGCTTAGTTGCTCTGCGGCATGTGGGACGTTCCCGGGCTCGAACCTGTGTCCCCTGCATTGGCAGGCGGATTCTTAACTACTGCACCACCAGGGAAGCCCTCTACCATATACTTGAAATCTCCATTTTTGCCAAAGTTGTAAGTGAAAATATCCAGGATAAAAACCATATATAGAAAAGGAGTTTTTCATCCACATTTCATGTAACACCATAGATCACTAAAGCAAAAAGAATTTTAAAATCTAATTTGCTTTACACAAGGGATTGGGAAGCCTGGCAGGATTTTGGGTTCTTCATGTATCTTGAGTTATTTCTCAAATATTTTGGGTTCAATAAAATCCAAAATGCATTTTGCCCTGAGCACTTTCCCCCTTAATTCTGAAACCCATGTGTAATCTAAAGGAAATGTAATCCATATGTTTCTGATTCATTTACACTTAACTCATCAAAATATTTTTCTAGGAGCTATTTGATGTTGAAGAAGCATTTCGAGACTTTTTAATAAGCTTTTTAAAACCTCCCCTCCCCCCACTCCTTTAAAACAGAAGGCCGTGTTTGCCAAGGAGAAATAAGGCCCAATACCAAAATATTTGGGTTCGGTTCCAAACTCTGAACCACAGAATTTAAGATAGGTTCTCAGCTTATCCAGTTCGTTCTTGTATCCCATTTTCTGGGTCTGGTTCAGCATGTAAAATTCAGTAGATTTGCCCAGGACGAAAATGGGACTCTTGTGACTTTACCACAGGATCAAGAGGAAGGATTAAAACTGCGAGCTAACAAGATTGTGATGTTACACACACAAAAAAAAAAAAAGAAAGAAAAATTAAAGGTTACCTCATAGGGGCCAGAGGTGCAGTTCCAGGGAGGATGAAGAGTCAAGGAAGGTAACCTTTTCCAGTTAGAATCTTAGTCAAGTTTACCTAACTACCATTTTTTGTTTTGTTTTGTTTTGGAAGCCTGACCCCACTAAAGTAAATATCCTCACAACTTTTTCAAACTTTCGCCAATATAAAATAAAATTTCCTGATGAACTTATCTTTGCCACCTAGCAGTCCTGCTCTCCAAATTCTCCAGCATCATTCTTAGTTGTGACGCTTAAAAATCTGGAGTTTCATAGCTTCGCATTCAATGCTCCTCACAGTTCCGACCCAAGGTGAGCTCCGCCTTATTGCCCATCCACTGATCTATGGGCGACACAAGCAGTGACCTCCGGATAAGCAAGGCTTTGTACTGTTCCTTCCTCAGATGTTGACCTTTGCTGCCTTTGCTCATGCCGTGCTCACTCTCCACAGCTCCACTGTATTCATGTATGGGTCATGACAGGCAGATGTGTTGCTTCTTTTAACTGCATCCTTTGAGACTTCAGTTTCTCAACTGTGGCATTATTGACATTTTGAGTCACATGATTCTTTTTTCATCTGGGCTCCCTTCCTATCAGTCCTGTGCATTTTAAGATTTAGCATCCTTGCCCTCTACCCACTAGATTCAATAGCACTCCCTTAGCTGTGACAATCAAAAATGCCTCCAGCTATTGTCAAGTATCCTGGGGGAGGGGAGCAAAATTGCCCCCGGTGGAGAATCGCTGCTCTCAAACTTTGTGGGTACTACTCCTATAGGCAGCAATCGATTCCTTGACTTGAGTAAGTATATAGATTGCTGTGTGTTTTAAGCTTCTGAAGGCAGGCAGACGATCGATCGCTCAACTTCATACCCAGAAAATTGCATTCTTCCATGATCTGTATAATCTTGATTTTGTGTATTCACAAAGTATTTGTTGAATAAAAATGCTAGGAAAAAAAGAACACAGCCTAATTATGTTTTCTTGTACCTGCAGATCTAACTAGTAACTCAGTTCTTCTGGAAAGATCTAGGATGTGCCCCTGCTCTTACAATACCCTTCTCCAGTGCCTCGCTTTGCAGAGTCATTATCTTAAACCAGACCACTTCAGGCTTTGGTTATCCTATAATAACCACTACCTGACCTTCTTTTTTCCCTGGCTGTGTTAGCGAACCCAAACTTGGGTGCACTCACTGGTCCGCAGTAAAGCCAATCTACCGACACTGGGTTGTGGTGAAGGAAAGTGCAGCGTTTACTGTAAGGTGCCAGACGAGGAGTCCAGAACAGCTAATGCTCAAAAAGCCTGAAATCTTCAGTGGGTTCCACGGAAGGAGTTTTTACAGGCAAAACTGGGGAGCTAGTGGTGGGAGGGCTGCAGGGTATATAACCCTCTTCTGATTGGTTGGTGGTGAGGTAACAGGGTGGTGTTCTAGGAATCTCAATGATCAGCCTTCTGGTTCCAAGCAGTCTGGGGTCCACGGGCTTATGCTCAGCCTGAAGTCACCATCCTCCACCTGGGTGGAGCCCTTAGTTCCTGCAGAAGCACTCAGAGTAAATTGCTATGCACATCCCCCAAGGAGGAACCAGGGCCTAGCCCATCATTGCACTATTATTTCTTTCTGCATTCCCTCACTCCTCCAGTTACTAACTCAAATGCCCTTTGTAACTCAGGGAAGGTCTAGGAAGCTGAAACCTTTTTCCTACAAACAAGAAAAGGACACAGAAAGGCCTTTGTACTTGGGAGAGCCCCCCAGGGTCCTGCATGGTTTCAGCATTTCTGCTTTAAGGGAAAGATAAGTGTAAAGCCTTGTCCTTTGGGAAGTTAAAATCTAAATGATTTGGAAAGACCTATGACAATATGTAACTGAGAGAGAGTAAGATAGATGCTATCAGTAGGGCTGACAGATTCAGCAACGTAGGATGCCCAGTTACATTGGAATTTCAGATAAAAAGCAAATACTTTTATTAGTATGACTCATTCAATATTAGGACATACTTGTACTAAAATTATTCATTGTTTATCTGAAATTCAAACTTAACTGAGCATCTTGTATTTTATTTGACAGCCCTAAGTATCAATGTAGAAATTGTCCAAGAAGGACAGAAATAAGGACATCAAGATATAAGAACAGGAAAAGCCATGGTTTGCTTGCAGAAATTTGAAGTGGGTCAGATTTTAGAGGAGGGTGTATATTATGGGCTAACATAAACATGATTGCTTGTAGCGGGTGAAAGCCAGATAATAAAGGTGTTTGAGAGCCATACAGATAAATTTACATTTGAAGGAGAAAAATACTACGAGTCCACCCAAAAGTGCCTTTTCTCACCTTCTGTTCTCACTACCCACTGTTTCCCTGTATGAACGGCCTCCACACAGCCTCCTAGACACCTTGTCCACATCTATATGTAATATACTGGCAGTTGTTCATTTTCTGCCAATTTGCCCCTTTTGATGGTTAGCTCTCTCATTGCTATAATTACTTTGTCCACTTTTGAATTTCCTGCTCTCTCTCAGAAACTTAAAAAAAAATAATCTTTTTACCTGCTTCAAAGTTTGTTGCCATTCCTAATCCGTGGGTAAAGTCTAGACTTCTAAACCTGGTCTTGAAGACGTTGATCCATTTCACTTGGCTTATCTATCCTATTTTCTCACTGTGTTCCAACATCTCTCTTCTTCCAGAATCAAGTATGCCTTTACATTCTCTGCCCACTGTCCTCATTCCTTTGCTCAGCGTTTTCTCCAGGTTAGGAATTGCTTTCTCTCTCTCCCCAGTAAGCCCAGATCCATCCGTACTTCAAGAACCAGTTTATCCTTCCTTCAGAAATCAGTTTCAGCTTCGCAAACTAAAGACTTCGCTGATTAGCCAGGACTGCTCCAATGCTCCCCTGTTCTGAATTCTCTTAGCAACCCTAGTTTGAAGCAATACTCCAACTGTTTGCTTATATTCTACTTTAACATTTCTTCCTTGTTTCATGGGCGTAATTTTTATCTTTCTAACTAAACTATAATATTCTTAACCACAAAGAGAGCTTATAAAAATATTTTTATATCTCCCATGGTGCCTGCCATGCTTCTGGGCATACAGCAAATGATCAAGAAATACTTTTTGGTTTTAATTGAATTAGCATCCAGGGAAAACAATTTAGAAAATAGTATATAATTCATATCAAATGTTTGAACGTTTCTTACAGAAATTTGTAGGAAAACCTGTTTCAAATATTAACCCTTATGACTTAGAGTTTTCTTGCAAGTCAAAACGTAAAAACTATCTTCGAATATCTTTATGGGATATGGTATTTAAGGATCATTGTTTATTTACCCTCAGCCTAAGCAAATAAAATGATAATCACAATCAATTACTTTGAGTACCAACTATATTCTGGACATTGTGTCAAGCTGTTCTAAATCTATCATCTCAATTAAACCACATATGTGATAGATACTGTAAATTTTTCCTTTTTCTTTTAAATAAGAAAATTGAGGGTGAGGAAGGTAAAACAAGTAGGCCAAAGGCACACAACTGAGAAGCAACTGCACTGGGTTTAAGCTGAGGTTGGTCTGATTCCAAAACCTATACTCTTTGCCACCACGCCCTGTTCCCTTTTCTAATGTGGATGAACAAGGGAAAGTAAAATCCCTCCTTACTCCCGTCTGTTGTTTTCTTGAAGGCCAGTAGGGAAATCATGAAGACAAGCTGAGCTCAAGAGTTCTTCCACAAGAATTTCTCATCAATAATTTTCTCTATCAGAGAAGAAAAAGAAATAAAAGGAATCCAAATCGGAAAAGAAGAAGTAAAGCTGTCACTGTTTGCAGATGACATGATACTATACATAGAGAATCATAAAGATGCTACCAGAAAACAACTAGAGCTAATCAATGAATTTGGTAAAGTAGCAGGATACAAAATTAATGCACAGAAAACTCTGGCATTCTTATACACTAATGATGAAAAATCTGAAAGTGAAATTAAGAAAACATTCCCATTTACCATTGCAACAAAAAGAATAAAATATCTAGGAATAAACCTACCTAAGGAGACAAAAGACCTGTATGCAGAAAATTATAAGACACTGATGAAAGAAATAAAAGGTGACACAAATAGATGGAGAGATATACCATGTTCTTGGATTGGAAGAATCAACATTGTGAAAATGACTCTACTACCCAAAGCAATCTACAGATTCAATGCAATCCCTATCAAACTACCACTGGCATTTTTCACAGAACTAGAACAAAAAATTTCACAATTTGTATGGAAACACAAAAGACCCTGAATAGCCAAAGCAATCTTGAGAACGAAAAATGGAGCTGGAGGAATCAGGCTCCCTGACTTCAGACTACACTACAAAGCTACAGTAATCAAGACAGTGTGGTACTGGCACAAAAACAGAAAGATAGATCAATGGAACAGGATAGAAAAGCCCAGAGATAAACCCACGCACATATGGTCACCTTATCTTTGATAAAGGAGGCAAGAATATACAGTGGAGAAAAGACAACCTATTCAATAAGTGGTGCTGGGAAAACTGGACAGGTACATGTAAAAGTATGAAATTAGAACACTCCCTAACACCATACACAAAAGTAAACTCAAAATGGATTAAAGACCTAAATGTAAAGCCAGACACTATCAAACTCTTAGAGGAAAACATAGGCAGAACACTCTGTGACATAAATCACAGCAAGATCCTTTTTGACCCACCTCCTAGAGAAATGGAAATAAAAACAAAAATAAACAATGGGACCTAATGAAACTTAAAAGCTTTTGCACAGCAAAGGAAACCATAAACAAGACAAAAAGACAACCTTCTGAATGGGAGAAAATATTTGCAAACGAAGCAACCGACAAAGGATTAACCTCCAAAATTTACAAGCAGCTCATGCAGCTCAATAACAAAAAAACAAACAACCCAATCCAAAAATGGGCAGAAGACCTAACTAGACATTTCTCCAAAGAAGATATACAGATTGCCAACAAACACATGAAAGGATGCTCAACATCATTAATCATTAGAGAAATGCAAATCAAAACTACAATGAGATATCATCTCACACCTGTCAGAATGGCCATCATCAAAAAATCTAAAAACAATAAATGCTGGAGAGGATGAGGAGAAAAGGGGACCCTCTTGCACTGTTGGTGGGAATGTAAATCGATACAGCCACTATGGAGAACAGTATGGAGGTTCCTTAAAAAACTACAAATAGAACTATCATATGACCCAGCAATCCCACTACTGGGCCTATACCCTGAGAAAACCGTAATTCAAAAAGAGTCATGTACCAAAATGTTCATTGCAGTTCTAATTACAATAGCCAGGACATGGAAGCAACCTAAGTGTCCAACAACAGATGAATGGATAAAGAAGATGTGGCACATATATACAATGGAATATTACTCAGCCATAAAAAGAAACGAAATTGAGTTATTTGTAGTGAGGTGGATGGACCTAGAGTCTGTCATACAGAGTGAAGTAAGTCAGAAAGAGAAAAACAAACACCATATGCTAACACATATCTATGGAATCTAGGAAAAAAAAAAAAAGGCCATGAAGAACCTAGGGTTAAGACGGGAATAAAGATGCAGACCTACTAGAGCATGGACTGGAGGATATGGGGAGGGGGAAGGGTAAGCTGTGACAAAGTGAGAGAGTGGCATGGACATATATACACTACCAAACGTAAGGTAGATAGCTAGTGGGAAGCAGCCGCATAGCACAGGGAGATCAGTTAGGTGGTTTGTGACCACCTAGAGGGGTGGAATAGGGAGGGTGGGAGGGAGGGAGACGCAAGAGGGAAGAGATATGGGAACATATGTAGATGTATAACTGATACACTTTGTTATAAAGCAGAAACTAACGCACCATTGTAAAGCAATTATACTCCAATAAAGATGTTAAAATAATAATAGTAATTTTCTCTAAATCAAGCCCTGACATCGTTTCTTTATCTCCTGCTAGTTTTAAAAAAGGTTTTGATGTAGGACACATTGATTCCATTTTTTTGTTCTTGTTTCCGCTGCTTTTATTGTTTTTTTAAGGTTTCGTTCTCTTGCTTTAAACTATTTCAGCACGCTACTGACTGGTCTAGCCATTTTCAATCTCTTCCTATGCGGTATATCAACATATTCTGTAAAGAATTATCACAGAAAAGATAATGTTAGCTTGTCATTCTATTGTTAAAAGGAAAATAAATGTTCGGTGACTTCCAATGAAAACTGGTGAAAAAATGAGATCTAATATTATCAGATTTCTTTAGGTTTCTGTATGTACCATCTTCTAATAGAACACATATTTTGAGGGTAGTGTTCATATCTGATTATTTTTCACGTTTGGTTTCCCAGAGAATTTTGTAAACTGCTTGCACTTAGTAGATGCTCAATAAATACTTTTCAAGCTGACAAGAGCAAGATTGTAAATGTAGGATTAATTTTTAGATTAGAATAATACTACTTCCTGGTAACTAAACTGAACTTTTTTAGATATTGATTATAGAAGCCTGTGGTCCAATTAGGAAAGAATTTTTCACCAAGATCATTCTTACTTTTCTAATTGTTTTAAAATGAATCTATTTGAGATTCATGAAGATTCTCAGCGATTCAAGACAACTGATGATTCTTCAGGAAACCTTGGTGGAAAATGATCAATTAATACTTATTTATTGCATACTTTTCTTCACATCCTCTCACTCTGTACTTATAGTTTTCCCAGTTATGGCTATGATCTCTAAATAAGGAAGAGAATTAACCCTGAAAAAGAAAGTTATTGATCTTTTGGAAATTCCCAATTTTAAATGAAATTTAAAGGAAAAAATATAAACTAAGGGTTCGGTGATTTCGTACCAGGAAGATAATTGCACTGACATGCTTACTTGTGCAGGGAATAAGGATATTCAATGAAGGGACACAATTCTACCATGATTAAAAGCATCAACATTTGGTATTCCATTCAACCCCAAAATAAAATTCAAATTTCGCAGCACTTCATTTAGCAGAATATTAATCCCCTGAGCTTGGAAAGGAGAGCCAGTGTGAACAAAGCTTCACAGGGTGGATCAAGTTCAAAACACACATACACCCACATACGTACACACGCCTGTGCATGCACATGTGAAAGGAAACGGCTTTGAATGGTTACAGAAGTGCGTAGGTCTATGCTTATAAGTTTATCTGTGTTTTTGGCCACTGATCCCCTTGCTCAGAATAGAGCAGGGCACGTTGGGATGAATAATTATTTAATCAAATAATTGCTTCATGCCTCCAACACCACTCCTTTAAGAACTGAGCTGGAAAAAAAGACCAGCAAATATGTAAATTGGAACTGATTAGGGGATTAAGTTTCACTAAAAAAAAAAAAAAAAATTAAAAATTGGAATAAAAACAGCCTGCACGTCCCTGTAAGCCAAGCCCTGTCTCTGAATTACAGCCCCAGCGCCTGTCGGCTGTGATAATTTCACTTCATTAAGTTCCAGATGTAAATAAAGAGCCTTTTTTTCCATCCACCACTTTAAATAAGCATGGACTGAAAACACAGGGGTTATTGATCCACTCAGCTGTTTGTTATTGGGTCTTTGGTCTTGTTTCATTGTTGCATTAGAAATTTTCAAACACCTATATCATGAAGCCAGGGACAATTCACCTCTGTAGAAACCATTTTAAAGCTATTGTTTCCATTGCCAAAAATACTAAAAGAGTAAAACTAATCAAGTATGCTACATACTGAAATGTGAAACAGACGTGTGTACACTGTGTATAAAGCATGCAGAGAAATTAATAAGAAAACTTTAAATACCAGCGCTTTGGGCACTAGTACCAGATTGCTTTATACAGTATGATAATGTAAAGTATATTATTTTTCCAGGATGTTGAAGGGTTCATACTCAAAGTTGTTTTTTTCTGTAAGTCAGAGTTTTTCATACTACAGATTTTTCGGATTATGTATTATCCAGTTCCTTCAAATTAAGTATATTTTTTGTCACCCCAAACTTTTGAAGAATAAAATTTATTACACATAATACCGCTATTTCTAATCTTAAAAAATAAAGTCTATGACAAAAAGCAAACCAATTGACTTAGGACAACAAAAAAGCAAACTTTTTATAGTTTAAGGCCGGGGTCAACAAATTTTTCTGTAAAAGGCAAAATAAGGGTATTATGTTGGTACTTCTATAACCATTTAAAATGTAACCCTTCTAAAACGTAAAAGCTTTTCTTAGCTTACAGGCCTTACAAAAACAGGTAGTGTGCTGGATTTGGCCCAAGGGAACAGTTTGCCCACCCCTGGTTTAAAATACACAAAATACCATTTCATATACTATTTATCATTTTTTCCTAGGTTCATATCTGGCCACTGATGAGTATGGACGTTTACTGAGTTTCAGTTTGAACTTTTTATCTCAGAAAACTCAAGTTCAAAAACATTTTAAGTCTTGAGGGGAAATGGCTCTAGAAGGTCTTTACCTAATGTCAGTGGGCATTTGTCCATGTAATAAAATGGCTTGGCACCCCTTGATACCAAAAAACATGACTAGCCAGGTGGGGTTGGCAGCCACGTCAGAGTGAATAACAGAACGCGGCCGTGGGTCAACACTGCGGAATAAAGCCTGAGCTGGGCTGGAGGTGCGAAGGTGGCTGGGGTCTGGCAGGGCTTGTGCTTGAGTCAGGGCAGTTGGTTCTATAAATCCTTTGTTTCATTAGCCGTAGTTTAGGAAACAGTTTCAAGAGACCAACACCCAAGGAGAAGGCGACTCAGCAAACTGGGGGATCCTCGACTGAATGATTTTTGTTTTACACTGGTCAGTGGTTATCACAACCCAAGCACTACATACATTGAATAGAAAGCAGACATTACTCTTCACTGGCTTTATGTCATCTTCCTGTGATCACTAATGCCTGGCTAGCTGAGAGGGGAAGAAAACTCTGGAGCAGACTTCATTCCAGCTAGGTCCAGACTTTCTTAGATGAAAGAGAGTATCACTTTGTTCTGAATCACCAACCTTCAAGGGATCCTAAGAAGGTTGCATCGAGGTCTGAAAACATAGCTCACATAGGCAACTGCAGAATACGTACTTTAAACATCTAAGAGAAGAATGATCCTCCCAAAGGAAGCTGGGAAACTGGAAGCTATAGTCTCTGCTTCTGAACCGGGGACTCTGAGGGAGCCATGATGTTAACAGCAGGGCCTCTGAGAAGTTGTCTGTGTTCAAAGCACTGTTATAAACTGAGTGGATTACACACCTTCTTGCCTCTCTAAAGGCATATATACATGCTTGCTGTTGTGATGGTTATGATACAAGTTATGTCGAAAGCGTTGCTTAATTATAAAAATAATAGCTTTTATGTATTGAGTGCCTATTCTTTTCCAGATGCTGTTGAAAGAATTTTATAGGTACTATGTCATTTAATCACAGCATCTCCAGGAGATAAATACTATTATCATCAGTACCATTCAAAAGGGAAGAAATTGAGATATAGAAGAGTTACATAACTTGTTGAAAATCACAGGGTCAGTAAATGACAGAGGCAGGATTGAAACCCTGACCTTAGAGCTCAGTCTCTTAACCCCTAGGCTTGAAGACAGTGTGTGTCTCCCCAACAATAGATATTCAGAATCTACAGCTACTGTTATGTGGAAACCTGGGGGGATCTTGATATTACAGTGGGGTCTCTGGGGACAAAGCACAGTAAAGAAGAACAGAGAATGAGACATACATCAATGGTTGCACTGAATTTTTCAGAAAGGAGAAAGTACTGTTAATGGACATGAGAGTCTTTTTGGTAGGATTATATGCATTGCATAAGGAGTGCAAAAAAGCTTTGGTTCCGGCTTCCCTGATGGCGCAGTGGTTGGGAGTCCGCCTGCCGATGCAGGGGACACGGGTTTGTGCCCCGGTCCAGGAGGATCCCACATGCCGCGGAGCGGCTGGGCCCGTGAGCCATGGCCGCTGAGCCTGCGCTCTGCAACGGGAGAAGCCACAGCAGTGAGAGGCCCGCGTACCACAAAAAAAAAAAAAAACTTTGGTTCACTTGGCTTTAAGAAACTCTACTCAGATACTTAAGTAGGTCTGTAAATAGTTTACCCTTTGGCTTTGCCTATGACAGCAGAACATTTTGAATTCTCAGTGAATACTTCTACCCCTATACACACACATACACACATATTTACACACACACACACATATTTACACACACACACACACACAATTTTCTTTTTGATTTGTACATCTTCCTCTTATGTTTTTGAACCTATTTTCCAGAATATAATAATCTTTGGGTCTATCAGTGGGTTTCCATTTCTGGCTTTGGAAAAAATGGGTTATCAGACTTTGGAATTCATTCATCAAACTATAAGCCTTTGGCATCCTCTAGTGAGCCCTGACTGATAGAAATATAATGCAAGTCACATCAGTGATTTCAAATATTCTAGCAATTGTACTAAAAATGTAAAAAGAGACAAGTGAAATTAGCTTCATTGATATACTTTATTTTGTCCAATATATCCAAAATATTATCATTTCAACATGCAATTAATATAAAAATTAAAGGTTTCTTTCCTCTTTCTTGTGCCAAGTCTTCAAAATATGGTGTGTATTTTACACTTACACCTCAATTCAGATGCTAAAATTGCTTTGGAAACACTTGATCTGTATTTATATTCCATAAACATACTGTTGAAAAATATATTCACATACCCTAGCTGTTATAAACATACTGAAAATTTTTCCAATAACTGAACCAAGGTATTAGACTTCAAATTAAAAATAATTAAAGTTAAATAAAATTCAAAATTTGATTTATTCACCACATTGGACGTATTTGAGGTGCCCAGTAACCATCCAAGGCTAGTGGCTGTAATTGGACGATGCAGGTCTGGATCATAGTTTTTAAACCCTTGCAGTGCATCTAATCACCTATAAAGTTAATCAAATATACAATCAAAGTATAATCAAATATACAACTAGTAGGTAGTGATGAAGAAAATAGGTGTTTAGCACTTTCTATGCTAGGTACTATTATCCCAAATGTTTTAGCTTTAATGATTCTTAGTATTATCATTTTACAGCTCAGAAAAATGAAGCACAGAGAGGTTAAATAATTTGCTCAAGGCCGTCTAACTAAGAAGCAGCAGAACCCCTCCCAAGCAGGTCTGAAATACTCTGCTATATATAGTACAATACCACACTATATAGAATCTGTATGTTCCAGTAACTGCTAGACATAATGATTTACTATGTCTTGAGTGAGGTCCTGAGGTCTCTATTTTCTAAAAGATCCCCCGCCGGTTGTGAAGTGCACTTGCCAATCTCTGCAACGTCACTGTCAACTTCCTTCAGAGCTCAACAGTAGGGAATAAATATTGAATTATTTTAAATAAGCCATCCTTCAAAAACCTTTATTGAGGATTTAAGCATGGTCATTGAAACAAAAATCCTTTGTATCTGGCTGTGTCTTTGGTGAAATACATACTACATATTCAATGTCTGGTCCTCGATGTTGTGTTTGATGAAGTTTTCTAATAATTTTTAAAGGGATTAACTGAATCTTGAAGCAGTCGTAATCAATAATTTCATACTTTTAGGAATAGAGTGCTTCCTGGTTATTTTGCAGATACCATCTAGAGGGCGTTATTACCGAGTTGTGTGATTAGAGGATGGAATGGAGAAACAAACAAGAAATAAAACAATAAATTCCATCCCCTCCCATTCTCTCTACAGCTACAATCATGAACCACAAACTCTTGTGTTTTTAGGAATTTCTCAATGTGGTGGTCCTGAGAATTCTGCTAGGTTGGCTTGAAATTGAGATCTGTGAATTAAGAACACAACTTTCATTTATTCAGCAACAACTGGAAAGTGTGCATGTTTCCATAGAGACGAGTAAGCCATTTCCTTTCCCACATTATGAGCACAGGCCTTTCTACCAAGTCTGATTTCCGTCCCGTCACCCAAGAAGCCTTTGGTGAGATTGGGGAGTTTGATCTGAGGGTCTGGCATGGCTCCAGGCAGAACAATAAAAAAAGGCATAAATCATGGGGAAAAGAGGTTGACACCAGTGGGAGGTGTGAAGGTGGAGAGTTGAAATATGGCCACCACTGCACATCTACAGAATACAGAGCATGCTTCAATTGAAAGGGAGCATCTTAGTGGAAGTGCATGTAGAGTCGCTGGTGTTCACAGTACGGATATCAACGTGTGTGAGGCTGCTAGGAGATCATAGCCCAGTGGCATTTCTGGGCATCTGTAGATAACTCCTGATACTCAATTTTACTATTGCAAGATATTATTGACTTGGTTACTCATTGGTTGCTTTATTCATTCTTTTTGGAATTATTTATTAATGCATGCTAAGTGCAAGGCATCATTTTAGATCACAGGGTGGTTTAGGGAGTGGAAGGGGGATCCAACATTGCTTTAGGCGTAAATCCTACCGTGAAAGAGAGAGGCAAGATGAAGCATGTCCAAAAAAGAATCACAATAGTAGGTAGATATTTATAAAGGCCAGGAGTCTTCCAACAAAGTGTTCCGAAAATAGGTATGGGTTCATATTTTGTTTTGAAATTCAATAAAGGGCAAAGGCAGGGACATTTGTGCTGTATTTATTCCACCCAAAAGGACTGATTGAGCTGTGAAATTAATTGACATCTGAAGTAGACTCTCCAGGAATGAGACTCCAGAATGCTGAGAAGGTTCATCAGGCCGACTGACTGGCATTGGGGTCGCTCACAGTGATGATGCCACGCGGAATCTGGAAGCCCAGCTGCCGCTTCTTATTCTGTATTCTGCTGTATTCCTATATGAACAAAGTGTCAGGCACCTGCTTAGAACTAACATAAGCAGACTATGCCAACGCAAGGGAAGGGAAGTGGAACGTCGTCTGAGTTTCGTAGGTGAAGATAGATGTGATATTATGTTTTGGAATTGTTTCGAATTTGAATAATCAACAACTAATTTGTAGACGATCACCTCATTTAATGAGGAACTTCCTTTCAATTTTCTGGTTAAGACCTAGGCTCAGATTTTACCCAATAATATATTAAAAGCTACAGAGAAGAAATACAAAGTAAAAACAGTGTCCTTCTCCTTCCTTGCCTTTTCTTCCCTCCCTCTTTTCCTTTCTCCCTTTCTCTCCCCCTTGCTTCCTTCCTTCCTTCCTTCCTCCTTTTCTTTCTTTCATTCTTTTGTTCTTTTGGGACGGTCACTAATTTGGGGACTTGGAGAGTTTAAACAAAGGACAGATATGAATTAATCTGCTAATGGGGAGAAAGTGCTCATTAAGTTCCTAAGTAACTCATCAAATATTCTAAACTTCTGATAACACCACTTCCAGAATTCTTGAGAAGAGACAAACGCTATCTGCATCGTCACTTACATCTCTAACTAAATCAGGCTCACTGCTCAGGGTTAGTACCGGGAAGCGCACAGGCCACTGATGCTGCGGGTGGGAGCCATGAGACTTTCAGAGCTGTTAGGGAGCCTTTGCAAAGAGTTTCCAGCTAGAGCATAATCTCTCTCTTCGTATCTCTTTGCTTGTCTTTATTCTCTAGTGGCTGAAATGGTGTCAGAGATGGAGACTAGGGCTTGTGCTGGGTGGTCCGTTTTGGGACGGGTCCCAAAGAAACAGACGCGAGAGACAGGAAGAGCGAAGTGGGAAGGGGAGAAAGCCGGTACCAGTGTGCGCAGCTGGACTCGGTGTTTGGGGTGAGACCTCTGAGCAGCTATGTAGAATGAGGTGAGCACCCAAGAGGCAGAGGGGGGAAATGTCTACTGGCTTTATCTCCTATTTGTTAAGAGTCGCCACGAGGGGCGTTGACTTGCACTTTGGTTTGCCCGTGAGTCCCACTGATGGAGCAAGTGACCAGGCATCCCACAGTGCACAGAGGAGAAGTCCTCGGGGGGAGCTGAGGCCACTTGTTGCAGAAATCAGGACACCTGCGAGCAGCTACAGTAAAACGCTGGGCTGAGCGGCCATAACGAGTAGTTCGAAATCTGGATCTACCCCCATGGGTACACTGAGGGCCCTGAGTCTGGTTCATCTTCGTGTATCACTCGTGATCTTTGCCCAATGGCTTGTGCCTAGGAAGTGTTTAAAACACATTAGTTCAACTGAGTTAAACTGAGACTCTCAGAAGCTGGGCAAGTGCTGGGTTTGTTCTCATAGACTGTAGTTATGCATGTGTGTTATTTGAATATACTTTTCCTCGTTCATTCATTTATCTATCTATAAATTTGGAATTTATCTATGAAAAAAGAACTGCTCTAAACATTGAGAGCACAAAACTAATAATAAGAAAAGGTCCCTGTTCTCACAATGACACTAGAAATAGGTATACCTAAAGACTTCCCTGGTGGCACAGTGCATACGGCTCTTCACTCTCAACGCAGGGGCCTGGGTTCCGTCCCTGCTCCGGGAACTAGATCCCACATGCCTGCCGCAACTATGGTGTGGGGTTAATGGAAGATGTTACACAGCAAGTATCATCAAAGCTGAACTCTGAGAGCTCAGTAGGGGTGACCAGGTAGCGATCCAGTCTCAGTAGACAGCTTCCTCCTCCCAGTTTTATGGAACAGAACTTATGCTTCGTTTCTAGAAAACAGACACAGGCCCTATGAAGCCTATGTGTGTACATATCGTTGCTGCTGATACATTTCAATAGATTTTACAAAGTGTGACAGGATTTACTCTTGAAATATTAAATTATGTTTCCTTCTGTTGTCACAGACTTGAAAGCATTTTTAAAAGCAGTCGTTTTCTTTTTCCTTTCCACGGATCTGAATACTTAGCTTTTATATTCCTGCTTGAGTCTCCTGACTCACTCATGTTTTAACAGCTTTGTGTTTTTAAAAAGAAAAGTTAACAGGCACCTGGAACACATATTCAAGCCTAGGATTTTATTTGGAGTCTAGGACAAATGAGCTGGACCGATGTGAGTTAGTGGTCGAAAGAGACAGCATGAGGGTAGTCCTGGAGGTGGCTTGACCTGGGTAGTAGACTCCAAGAAGGGAGGAAGGGGCAGGATGGTAGATTCTGCAAGTGACAGGGGCATATGTACCTTACACCTTCCAGGAAGCATTTTGGCGGTGATGAGAGTTCTGATGGAGTCATTCATGAATGCAGGGGTCACTGAAGACCAAGAACCATGGGCTTTGGATTTTCCTTCTCAAAGATTCCCATCATGGACCCCAAACTACTGGTCCTTTCCCAAAGCTTTCTGTAGGACGTCTGACTCCGGGGTTCTTATATTATTCTAGAAAGGTAGCTGGATACCATTTACTGTCATCCTATCAAAAGGAGCTGTGGTTTTGATATGGAAAATCACAAGAGTCATTTCTGGTACTTGAGGGCTGTAGAACAAATTTAGTTTCTACATTAGAATTGAGCCATGGGGTTCATTTTCCTTCTGGCTCTGTTTACCAAAGTTGTATTTTTCTTCATTATTTTATTGGGAGCTGTTCACTTATCATTTATTCTCCTAAGATGACAGTAATCAGGAGTACTTGCTCTCCCTGATTATGCCAAGAAGCAGGGGAGATAACCACTCCCCCCTCTTTTTTTTTTTAACATCTTTATTGGGGTATAATTGTTTTACAATGGTGTGTTAGTTTCTGCTTTATAACAAGGTGAACCAGTTATACATATACGTATGTTCCCATATCTCTTACCTCTTGCGTCTCCCCCCCTCCCACCCTCCCTATCCCACCCTTCTAGGTGGTCACAAAGCACCGAGCTGATCTCCCTGTGCTATGTGGCTGCTTCCCACTAGCTATCTACCTTACGTTTGGTAGTGTATATATGTCCATGCCTCTCTCTCGCTTTGTCACAGCTCACCCTTCCCCCTCCCCATATCCTCAAGTCCGTGCTCTAGTAGGTCTGTGGCTTTATTCCTGTCTTACCCCTAGGTTCTTCATGACATTTTTTTTTCTTAAATTCCATATGTATGTGTTAACATACGGTATTTGTCTTTCTCTTTCTGACTTACTTCACTCTGTATGACAGACTCTAGGTCCATCCACCTCACTACAAATAACTCAATTTCGTTTCTTCTTATGGCTGAATAACATTCCATTGTATATATGTGCCACAGCTTCTTTATCCATTCATCTGTTGATGGACACTTAGGTTGCTTCCATGTCGTGGCTATTGTATATAGTGCTACAGTGAACATTGTGGTACATGACCCTTTTTGAATTATGGTTTTCTCAGGGTATATGCCCACTAGTGGGATTTCTGGGTCATATGGTAGTTCTATGTTTGGTTTTTTAAGGAACCGCCATACTGTTCTCCATAGTGGCTGTATCAATTTACATTCCCACCAACAACGCAGGAGGGTTCCCTTTTCTCCACACCCTCTGCAGCATTTATTGTTTGTAGATTTTTTGATGATGGCCATTCTGACTGGTGTGAGGTGATACCTCATTGTGGTTTTGATTTGCATTTCTCTAATGTTTACTGATGTTGAGCATCCTTTCATGTGTTTGTTGGCAATCTGTATATCTTCTTTGGAGAAATGTCTATTTAGGTCTTCTGCCCATTTTTGGATTGGGTTGTTTGTTTTTTTGTTATTGAGCTGCATAAGCTGCTTGTAAATTTTGGAGATTAATCCTTTGTCAGTTGCTCCGTTTGCAAATAGTTTCTCCCATTCTGAGGGTTGTCTTTTGGTCTTGTTTATGGTTTCCTTTGCTGTGCAAAAGCCTTTAAATTTCATTAGGTCCCATTTGTTTATTCTTCTTTTATTTCCATTTCTCTAGGAGGTGAGTCAAAAAGGATCTTGTTTTGATTTATGTCATGAGTGTTCTGCCTATGTTTTCCTCTAAGAGTTTGATAGTTTCTGGCCTTACATTTAGGTCTTTAATCCATTTTGAGCTTATTTTTGTGTATGGTGTTAGGGAGTGATCTAACCTCATACTTTTACATGTACCTGTCCAGTTTTCCCAGCACCACTTAGTGAAGAGGCTGTCTTTTCTCCATTGTATACTCTTGCCTCCTTTATCAAAGATAAGTTGACCATGTGTTCGTGGGTTTATCTCTGGGCTTTCTATCCTGTTCCATCAATCTATCTTTCTGTTTTTGTGCCAGTACCATACTGTCTTGATTACTGTAGCTTTGTAGTGTAGTCTTAAGTCAGGGAGCCAGATTCCTCCAGCTCCATTTTTCTTTCTCAAGATTGTTTTGGCTATTCAGGGTCTTTTGTGTTTCCATACAAATTGTGAATTTTTTTGTTCTAGTTGTGTGAAAAATGCCGTTGGTAGTATGATAGGGATTGCACTGAATCAGTAGATTGCTTTGGGTAGTAGAGTCATTTTCACAGTGTTGATTCTTCCAATCCAAGAATATGCTATATCTCTCTACCTGTTTGTATTCTTTCATCAGTGGCTTATACTTTTCTGCATACAGGTCTTTTGTCTCCTTAGGTAGGTTTATTCCTAGGTATTTTATTTTTCTTGTTGTAATGGTAAATGGGAGTGTTTCCTTAATTTCTCTTTCAGAATTTTCATCATTAGTTTATAGGAATGCAAGAGATTTCTTACATTAATTTTGTATCCTGCTACTATACCAAATTCATTGATTAGCTCTAGTAGTTTTCTGGTAGCATCTTTAGGATTCTGTATGTATAGTATCATGTCAACTGCAAACTGAAAATTTTACTTCTTCTTTTCAGATTTGGATTCCTTTTATTTCTTTTTCTTCTCTGACTGCTGTGGCTAAAACTTCTAAAACTATGTTCAATAATAGTGGTGAGAGTGGACATGCTTGTCTCGTTCCTGATCTTGGAGGAAATGGTTTCAGTTTTTCACCATTGAGAACAACGTTAGCTGTGGGTTTGTCATAAATGGCCTTTATTATGTTGAGGTAGGTTGCCTCTGTGCCTTCTTTCTTGAGAGTTTTTATCATAAATGCGTGCTGAATTTTGTCAAAAGCTTTTTCTACATCTATTGAGATGATCATATGGCTTTTATCTTTCACTTTGTTAATATGATGTATCTCATTGATTGATTTGTGTATATTGAAGAATCTTTGCATTCCTTGGATAAACCCAACTTGATCATGGTATATGATCCTTTTAAAGTGCTGTTTGCTAGTAGTTTATTGAGGATTTTTGCCTCTATATTCATCTGTGATATTGGCCTGTAGTTTTCTTTTTTAGTGACATCTTTGATTTTGGTATCAGGATGTTGGTGGCCTTGTAGAATGAGTGTGGGAGTGTTCCTCCCTCTGCTATATTTTGAAAGAGATTGAGAAAGGTAGGTGTTAGCTCTTCTGTAAATGGCTGATAGAATTCGCCTGTGAAGCCATCTGGTCCTGGGCTTTGTTTGTTGGAAGATTTTTAAGCATAGTTTTAATTTCAGTGCTTGTGATTGGTCTATTTATATTTTCTGTTCCTTCCTGGATCAGTCTCGGAAAGTTGTGCATTTCTAAGAATTTGTCCATTTCTTCCAGGTTGTCCATATTATTGGCATATAGTTGCTTGTAGTAATCTCTCATGATCCTTTGTATTTCTGCAGTGTCAGTTATTACTTCTCCTTTTTCATTTCTAATTCTATTGATTTGAGTCTTCTCCCTCTTTTTCTTGATGAGTCTGGCTAATGGTTTATCAATTTTGTTTATCTTCTCAAAGAACCATCTTTTAGTTTTATTGATCTTTGCTATTGTTTTCTTCATTTGTTTTTCATTTATTTCTGATCTGATCTTTATGATTTCTTTCCTTCTGCTAACTTTGGGGGTTTTTTGTTCTACTTTCTCTAATTGTTTTAGGTATAAGGTTAGGCTGTTTATTTGAGATGTTTCTTGTTTCTTGAGGTATGATTGTATTGTTATAAACTTCCCTCTTAGAACTGCTTTTGCTGCATCCTATACGTTTTGGGTCGTCGTGTTTTCATTGTCATTTGTTTCTAGGTATGTTTTGATTTCCTCTTTGATTTCTTCAATTATTTCTTGGTTATTTAGTACCATATTGTTTAGCCTCCATGTGTTTGTGTTTTTTACATTTTTTCCTGTAATTCATATCTAGTCTCATAGTGTTGTTATCAGAAAAGATACTTGATACGATTTCAATTTTCTTAAATTTATCAAGGCTGGATTTGTGACCCAAGATATGATCTACCCTAGAGAATGTTCCAGGAGCACTTGAGAAGAAAGTGTATTCTCTTGCTTTTGAATGGAATGTCCTGTAAGTATCAGTTAAGTCCATCTTGTTTAATGTGTCATTTAAAGCTTGTGTTTCCTTATTTATTTTCATTTTGTATGATCTGTCTACTGGTGAAATTGGGGTGTTAAAGTCCCCTACTATTATTGTGTTACTGTCAGTTTCCCCTTTTATGGCTGTTAGCATTTGCCTTATGTATTGAGGTGCCCCTATGTTGGGTGCATAGATATTTACAAATGTTATATCTTCTTCTTGGATTGATCCTTGGATCATTATGTAGTGTCCTTCTTTGTCTCTTGTAATAGTCTTTATTTTAAAGTCTATTTTGTCTGATATGAGAATTGCTACTCCAGCTTTCTTTTGATTTCCATTTGCATGGAATATCTTTTTCCATCCCCTCACTTTCAGTCTGTATGTGTCCCTAGGTCTGAAGTGGGTCTCTTGTAGACAGCATATATACAGGTCTTGTTTTTGTATCCATTCAGCCAGTCTGTGTCTTTTGGTTGGAGCATTTAATCCATTTACGTTTAAGGTAATTATCAATATGTATGTTCCTATGACCATTTTCGTAATTGTTTTGGGTTTGTTATTGTAGGTCTTTTCCTTCTGTTGTGTTTCCTGCCTAGAGAAGTTCCTTTAGCATTTGTCGTAAAGCTGGTTTGGTGGTACTGAATTCTCTGAGCTTTTGCTTGTCTGTAAAGGTTTTTTTTTTGTTTGTTTGTTTTTTGCTGTACGCGGGCCTTTCACTGCTGTGACCCCTCCTGTTGCAGAGCACAGGCTCCGGACTCACAGGCCCAGTGGCCATGGCCCACGGGCCCAGCCGCTCCGCGGCATGTGGGATCTTCCCAGACCGGGGCGCGAACCCACGTCCCCTGCATTGGCAGGCGGACTCCCAACCACTGCGCCACCAGGGAAGCCCTGTAAAGGTTTTAATTTGTCCGCCGAACTGAATGAGATCCTTGCTGGGTAGAGTAATCTTGGTGGTAGGTTTTTCCCTTTCATCACTTTAAATATGTCCTGCCACTCCCTTCTGGCTTGCAGAGTTTCTGCTGAAAGATCTGCTGTTAACCTTCTGGTGATTCCCTTGTATGTTTTTTGTTGCTTTTCCCTTGCTGCTTTTAATATCTTTTCTTTGTATTTAATTTTTGATAGTGTGATTACTATGTTCTCAGCATGTTTCTCTTTGGGTTTATACTCTGTGGGACTCTCTGCACTTCCTGGGCTTGATTAACTATTTCCTTTCCCATGTTAGGGAAGTTTTCGACTATAATGTCTTCAAATATTTTCTCAGACCCTTTCTTTTTCTCTTCTTCTTCTGGGACCCCTATAATTTGAATGATGGTGCATTTAATGTTGTCCCAGAGGTCTTTAAGACTGTCCTCAATTCTTTTCATTCTTTTTTCTTTATTCTGCTCCCTGGCCGTTATTTCCACCATTTTATCTTCCAGGTCACTTATCCATTCTTCTGCCTCAGTTATTCTGCTATTGATTCCTTCTAGAGTATTTTTAATTTCAGTGATTGTGTTGTTCATCACTGTGTGTTTGCTCTTTAGTTCTTCTAGGTCCTTGTTAAACGTTTCTTGTATCTTCTGCATTGTGTTTCTGAGATTTTGGATCATCTTTAGTATCATCACTGTGAATACTTTTTCAGGTAGGTTGCCTATTTTGTCTTCATTTATTTGGTCTTGTAGGTTTTTGCCTTGCTCCTTCGTCTGTAACGTATTTTTTTGTCATTTCATTTTTTTGTTTTTTGATGGGTGGGGCTGTATCCCTTCTTGCTTGTTGTTTGGCCTGAGGCCTCCAGCACTGGAGTTTGCAGGCAGTTGGATGGATCCAGGTCTTGGTGCTGAGATTAGGACCTCTGCGGACCTCATTCCGATGAATATTCCCTGTGGTCTGAGATTCTCTGTCAGTCCAGTGGTTTGGACTCAGAGGTCCCAGCACAGGAACTCAGGCCCAACTTCCATCCTAGGAACCAAGATCCCACAAGCGGATCGCTGGGGGTTCCTCCCGTCCCCTTAGGTGTCCATGGTCCCCCACTGGTGCCTGGTAGGTGCCCTAGTTGTGTGGAGACACGAATTCTGCGTCCTCCTAATCCACCATCTTGACTCCGCCCTGTGGAGTAATTCTAATTTGGGGGAATTTTACTTTTGATTCCCTTCCAGTTCCAGATTTTTAAGAAGTAGCTTATTTATCTCCCTCTCATTGACTGGGACGAGGCATCTCCATCCACAGGTATCTGGAATCCATGCAGCCTTTTAGTTTATTTCCAGTGAGAGGTTAAAATGAATCAATGATCATATGTAATCATTAATGATACATTCATGCATTCAAAAAATAAGATCAAATTGTATTTTAGACTGATATTCAGAAGACAGGAGTTATGAATAAAATATCAAGTTTAGACAGAATACTTTTTAATTTCAAGTATAATTTCAAATGTAACTATATAGTCACATATTTATATATTACTATTGTACTTTAAAAGTTCTTCTCCTTAAAAACAAATGTGATAAACGGTTTAGTTATTATTTCAGTTTGGAAATAGGCAGCTACAGAAATAACATTTTAATATATTCCAGATTAGACTACATGCTATATTTGTAATAAGGACTTGTTTCCAACATTAGTTGGCAGATCGCTCACATGAACAATTATCCAAATAGCTATTAGGATATGATTGCGCTCATTTCCAGGCAAAGCGGGGTTGCCAGAACTAAGCCTGGCTGCTGGTTAGATTTTGGTTTGACTTTTGAAGAAAGCCACAAGAATTTGTCAGTCATCTTGGCTGTAAGGGAGTCTCCCTGTCTTGAGGCTAGTCTCCTTCCTACTTGAAAATAGGGGCAAACGTGTTTTTCTTTTGTTTTATTTTTACCATTTTACATGATCTAGAAGAAGAAAAAAAGAAGGAAAGGAGAGAGAGGTAGAGGGAAAAAAGTGACGGGGTAGCAACACGGGGTAGTGTTGCACAGGAAGGTAAAATGAAACACTAAGAAAGTGAAGGAGTCAAAGGCTTAACCTCGTGACGAAGCACTGATACAAAGGACACATCCATAGCCATGCATGGACCAATTTGTGGACATGCTCCATGGTTGTATCTCGGCAGAGAGGTTCATACTTAGTGTAATTTACAGAAGTGGATTTCAGAAAGAAGTGGTGCTTATAGGAACAGAGAATCAAACTTTCCTGTTGGCCATTCATGCTGCTTCTGCATGGTTTGGCACCTGGGGATCCTGCTGGTTAATCTGGTCCAACACTCTAACCCAAGAACAGTGACTCCCTTAGACTAAGTGAAGAAAAGCTCCCTTTGTGCTCAGGTCTCAGGCTGGTGGAAAGATTATTTAGAAAGCCCATGTGCTTCGTGGGAGTGGGTGATGCCTCCCACAGCTGCGTGATGATGGAGGCTTACGACAGGTCTCAGATTCCACTCATCAACCACCAAAACCACTGTCCCTGCCACAACTGGAAAGGTCTCTATTCTTCTTCAGATTGTGGGATGGGGAAGGGCTGAAGGGGCAAAGCAAAGACATTTTTTTTTTCCAATCTAAAGTTATTGAAGTCCATTGCTGAAGACCTTTTCAGCGTTATCTGAAAGAATTCTCTTTAATGGAAAGAAAATACCGTGGATTTAGAAAGGCATTTTTCTCTTACCTAATGTATATGGAATGAGGACAGTTTTACTTGCAAAGAATCTAAGGGTCTCTGATAGTCATCAAGTCGAGGTTCTTGCTTCCCGTGGTTATTATCACAACTAAACTTGGTAAAATGGTTGGTGATCAATAGTAGACTTTGTATTCTCTTCTGAATGGTTTCCTCTATGCACACCTCTCCTGACACTGGAATTCAGAGTGTTAGTTGAACGAAGGCAAGACTCAGCCTTATAGCTCTCCTAAACCACTCTTGCTGCAAGGGTACAATTATTTTCATCTAACATTTATTGGACTCTTACCATGTGGCAGAACACTAAGTTCTTACAAACACATGATCTGTTTTAATGCTCACAATGACACTCTTTGGGAAGTATGATTATCACCTCCATCTTACAGATCCAGAAACAGGGAATCAGAGAGGTACAGTGACTCGCCCAAGCATATAAAGGGCTTATGAATGATCTAGGACGCAGACTAAGGTATTCTAACACCTAGTTCGGTGCCATCCAGTTTACCCATCGTTAGGAGTTGTATAAAAACCTGTATTTTGAAGAAAATTTTCATATGCATTATCTCAAAGTCATTGTTTTAATATAGAAGGAAACAGAACCATGCCTGAATGTAGACTTTCTATATCAAACACTCAACCACCAAGTCCTTTTCTCTCTTCTGGAAGTTACAGCCTTCTTCCCTCATGACCACCATAAAAGAGTATATGAAACGATTCCAGACTGGTGTGAAAGATAATAATAGTCCCAACAGGCTTTGACTCTTTTTTGTAGAAGCAATTAAGAATGGGATAAGGGATGTTGAGAAAGAAAAATGACTGGGTGAAAAGATTAACTTCAAGGGAAATAAGTTGGGATGGATGTACTATGATTGAAAGAAAGGGAGATTCTTTTTCTTCTTTTCTTGTCCCATGCTTCCCAAGCACTGTTGTATTTTCAGCTTTCCTATTTTCTTAGAAAAATGTAAAATACAACTAATAAAATATATGTAAGTAAAAGATACTGAATAACAGTTATATAAAAACTAACAAAATTAGATTTTCTTTTAAAGCTTATCTTAAAAAAAAAAACTTATCAAAAACAAAAACAAGTTCCATTGTTGCAATAAAAGATTCGTTAAAATAGAGTCACCAAGTCACCTTCCATGCTGGTAGGCTGTATTAGAAAGCATTTAATCATCTCTGTTTAAATTCAAAAGAAATCTCGATTTTTGTTTTGCCCAAAATCTATATATTCATATATAGATATATGAAATTAAGCATAAAGAGATGTTAAAAATAAGGCATGATTTATGGCCGAGTAATATTCCATTGTATATATGTGCCACATCTTTATCCATTCGTGGGAAGCAGCCGCATAGCACAGGGAGATCAGTTCAGTGCTTTGTGACCACCTAGAGAGGTGGGATAGGGAGGGTGGGAGGGAGGAGCAAGAGGGAGGAGATATGGGGATATACGTATACGTATAGCTGATTCACTTCGTTATAAAGCAGAAACTAACACACCATTGTAAAGCAATTATACTCCAATAAAGGTGTTACCAAAAAAAAAAGGCATGATTGATTCCTAAGCCCTAACTATTTTATGGAATCACACCAAATATCATCAAAGCAGGACATCACATTCTCTGGAATCTTCTTTTTTCTTTCTTCCAAAGATTCCAGTCTTGGCCTGGCATTGTCTAAGTTTGTATTGCCAATTAGAGGGAAGGCATTGGGTTCTGCTTGCCGTAGCCTCCATTCTTCATTGACTTCTAAAACGTATCACAGTCATAGGAAATGCACATGACTCCCAAGGTCAAGGATATAATCAACTATAAAGAGAATACACCCTCCTGTTTTATATAAATTCTTATTAAAATCTGCAATCGCCTGGGGTATAATGATATTCTGCATGCACTTTCCTTTCTTTTTCATAACTACTGCTGAAATTAAACTTGGAAAAGAGAGGGAAAAGATTGATATTGTCGGTCGTTGGGGTTTGCATTTGACATTCCTCAAATAATGGGATGTAATATGGTTATGCAGAAAACAGATTGATTTTTCACAATTTTCCCACAGAGGTAATGGGGAACAGACTGGAGGAAATTCCAAGGTTTCATTGGGGGAACTACTTGCAACACAACTGAAGAAGAAAACAAACTCAAACCATCCTTTTTTTGCAATTTTCCCTTCAGTATGTTTAAGTAGAAAATTTGCTAACCAATTTGTTTTCATTCCTGTGAGTTTCAGGAATTTGGGAATATTTTCAGTTTTTCAGAAAGATTTCAGAAAATTTACCATTTAGGTGAACCACAGGTGATAACAGTTAAAATAACGGTGATAGTATTGGAATTTACATAATACATTCTTCTAAAAATGTAAGGTGTATGTTTTAGAATATACTCCTTCCCCCCCCCCACAACTCTTCTCTTCTCTGGTCTCTCTATATCTCAGAGGAGGCTAAAAAATAACATCAATGTGTTACTGATATTGAAACAGAGCCAGAGATGCGGCATATGCCCAATGTCACACAGTCGGTAGTGGCAATGCTGGAATCCCTCTCATTCCAGCTTGCACAGACCTTTATTAATGCTAAAGAAAGGAATGTACCCGTGAATTTAATTTCCTATTTCTTTGCAGGACGCCAGTCACCTCAGTTGGTTAAAGCACCGTGCTAATGAGGCCAAGGTCGCCGGCTTGACCCCTCAATGGTATCTTTAGCTGCGCATTTACAAAGTTTCATTCTATTTCTAACCCCAGACAATAGACTTGCATAGAATAAAACTGTGCTCAATTCCCTCTATAATCAGAGTATGGATGGTTCATAGAAAACTCACCCTTACCACTGAGAAAGCAATTCAAAGCCTTTATTCTAAGTTCCATGTGTCCAAAAGAACAATGTCACTACAACAATCAGCGAAAATTAATGAGTCAACTTCCCTCTTTGATTAATAAACCTTTATCTCTTTCTTTACCCACTGAGTATATCTTCCTATTACTCTTACTCCTAGTATAGGGAGAGGATTGTTCTTCATTGCTCAGTAAAGAGGCAGCTATAAACAGAAATCTATTCAGGAGTAGTTTGGGGCTACACGTAATTCCTAGACTCAGCCTCGGCAGTCCTCTCTGGATTCCTGTAAAGGCTGAGTACTGAGGCTTCACACAAAAAATGAACAACGTAAGTCTCTGGTTCACATGTGCCCCGTTCCCTCTTTCATCTTATGAGTCTCATCTTTGGTGCACACACATCCCATGCATTCCTTCCAGGTACCTCCTCTTTTCCAAAGGCATGGAGTCTTCACATTGTTTGTGGCCTGAAGAGAATTCCAGAAATTTTTCAAATGCCCAGTACTTCCAGGCATGTCCTGTGCTCTGGTCCAGACATACAGCTGGAAGAGGGTGGAGTGGCCAAGTTGCACTTTTATAACAAGTCTATGATGAACTGTCAGGAGAGGAAGCCGTGTGAGTATTTCATTGAAGCGTCACTGCCGAGGCCGTGAGACACATCTAGAGAAGGGAGTCAGCGGTGATGCTTGGAGCCGTACATACAAGTTAGAAGGTAGCCCTGTTTTAATCTGCTCCCTCTTTCACCAGCTAATGATGTCGATTCCAATCCAGGCTTCTTCAGTTAGAACCTTCTGCTTCTGCTTTGGATATGTCCTCCTCCCCGTCTTGGCAAAATTTCTGGGATCACATTTTCTCACGGGGCCGCATTCAGCCGATTTTCATGTTGCAAGACAATCTTGTCAGCTAACTGAAATATAGACCCTGTTGCGGTGTTTCCCTCCTAGGCATTGTTGCTTTAAGGTGAGGCTTCTAGAGAAAACAAAGGATTTCTCTTCAAGCAGCAAGTCATCGATGGATGGGAATTTATACCCCGGAAGAGCCTAGCTTAGAGGAAATATATTGAAGGGGGGGAATCTTCCTTTTTGGGCCCTTAAAATCACACCACGTAGAATTGATGTCTGTCTCCCACTATTATTAAGTGAATTCTGTCCACCAATACATTTACCCTCTTAATGTGGCTTCAATGAACTGCTTGAGGCTGAGGGCTTTGAGGGAAAGTTAACTGTTTGTTCTGAGCTCACTGGCTCGGACCTCTTTATACCACGAGAAGATGGTTTCTTAAGGGCCACTAGACCCAGATTCCTTTTCTGCTTCGAAAACTTCCCCACTATCTGACTCCCAGAGCAAACAGGATTTTTGTCGTTTTTCTGTTGCTTTGCTGGCAAGTCAGCCAAGTGGAGTACATTATTTCATAGTAAAATAAACCTTCACTTTTTTTGTTCCACGGGAAATTACTCAGTGTGTAGTCCAGACGTGTCACCCTCACATTTCCACAAGATTTGCTTCCCTTTATAATTGTGGATCCTGCTGAGTTTAAGAATGATCAAAAGTTACAGAAGCCTGGTTTTCATTCCTCTTCTTCTGTTACTTCCTAATCTCCAATTTCATTCTCCTCCCTCTCCCTTTCCCGTCTCACCAACATCCACTAACAGTAGTGACTTAAAGTTGTATCCCCCTCGATGCCCCATGCGTGGGTTCAGTGGATGAGATACTCTGCTTCACTGGGATTGCCTTTTTCATGAAAAATATGAATGAGAATTAATTCATCCAGCTATAGAAATACACATGGTTGTTTGTATCCTTCAAGGAAACTGTTTGCCTTTTCTGGTGTTTTCCCATTTAGAGGACCATGCCAACATTGTGAGTGACGGCATCAGAGAGAATCAAATATGGCAGATCTCTGCCTTGTACTTTCCAGTCCCATAGAGAGAAGGAAACACAGTCTTGGGTGTTTCTTATAGGTGATCCATAAATATTATTTTTCTGTTGTTGTGGTAGTTGAGAGAATGGTGTTCTACTTTAGATGGTTGATTAGTTTCCTCCTTTAGCAAAACTGGTCTGTGTTTAAGAACGTAGATACATAGTGTCTTATTTTTAAAGCGTGTGATAGTCATAAAAAGAATAAGCTGACAACTCATTTTTAAAAGTCCAAACCAGCAAGACCAAAAGCAGTGGGTTACTAATACCCAGGTGCCCAGTTAGCTTAGGTAGTTAGAGCCATACACGAATGGAAACAAGTCCCTGGGTCAACCTTCCCATGAAGCAATTAAATTTAATCTATTCTATTGTCACAGCAGATGAACATTACCTTGAAAGCCCATCTTGTTAATGCTTGTTATTCATCACGAGTAGTGGGTAAGAAAGTTTAACTAAATACTACCAACCATTCTGCACTGTGCAAAATAAAAAAATGTAATTCCAAATACCTAGTCTAATGATAATGAGTTCAAACATCACTTTGGTATACAAAATGTGGCATATTGTCAAACAGGTTTCAGAATTTAAATAAGTAGTGTGTGCAATTGCAGAATTCGTTAATGTTTCATTGGAGACCTGGGAAAGAGTGGTTCAAAAGCATTGTCATCCACTTATGACTTAAGGATTTAATTACATTGATTCGCAGATATGAAATCTTATTCCTGAATGACAAGCATATGTGCTTAATTAACGCTACAGAGAGATATACCAGCACAGGGAGATACACTGGCATTTATGGAGTGTGTTGCACTTCATAGTAGCTTTACTAGGACATTTCAGAACTGTCGGCCTTGTAAATTCTCTACGGTGGTAGGTGAACTTACCAAAATAAACGTGCACACGTATTTAGGAAGAATGGCTGGCTTGAGCCTCCTTCTGTGAAGATTTTTGGGTAATTGGAAAACGTGAGAGAGCTACACCAGAACAACAGGAAAATTTCTTTGGAATAAGAGGTGCTTAGAAGAGCTACTATATCATTCTCAACACCAAGAGTTTTAAAACTTCTTTCCTACCTTATAAATAAAGGGCTCATTTCCCCTCCCTCTGTCCCCCACACCTCCCCCCCAAAATGATATCTTGTTTGGACTTGTAATACATAAGCACTGACTCTCTCAGGTTGAAGTAAGAATGGGAGTGGGGGGTGGCCTAGGGCAGCCTAAAGCTACCTAACCTCCCATCCACTGGCGAGTCTTCGATGGAACTAGAAAGGGAAGAAGTGTGTTGATGCCAGCTAGCATTACCATGGGTCCTGAAGCACACACTTCCCCGGGTGTGTCATGCACGATCTCTTCCTTTCTGTGCTTACAGTTGTAAGTTATGCTTAAGGACAGGAAAATACGAAACGGGAAGATACGAGACCTCAGACACACTGACCTAGTATGTGCACAGAAACACACTTAGAGTGATGGAGTAGCTGAGTAAGGTAGATCAGATAGATCTTCAGATCCAGACTAGAGCTGGGAAGCCAGCTAGAGCCTGAGTTCCCATCCCAGCCCTCTTGTTTGCTGGATGTATCCTACTAAGTGATTAAATCTCCTTTGTTGTCATCTGTCAAATGGAGAAGATGATACATTAATACCCTCAGGATAGGGGTTTTGTGGGGTCCAAAGAGATAACATATATGAAGTATACAATGTCAAACATAAATTAAGTACTCAGTAAATATGAATGTTACTAATAAATGAAGAATTTGAATGGAATAGAAATAAACAATAATCATGAATTGAAAATATACCAACAACTCTACAAGATTAAGCTAGAATTTATTCAGTGATGATATACTCCATCTCTTAACTTCAGGCAATATTATTCCCTTAAACAAGCAGTCAAGAATATTAAATGACAAAATAAAAGATTATATATGAAGCTTATCACTGCCTGGTGAGTTTCCATAGAGTAGTGAAACAAAGACATGACTGGGTAATTCATTACCTTGTTTGTTAAGTGTGAAATATTTACCATTTTAATTTTGCTAGTTCTTTCATTGGCCAGGTGATTCTGCAAATTAATTGGCACTGCCACTGGTTGTAACTTGTGTCCACCAGTTGAATGAAAGTAAATCATTCATTAAGGCCTGTGCGAGAGAGAACAGATGAGGACTTGATATGATATCCCTCTTGGCTTCAGAAGTTGAGTGTTGGCGTTAGTAGAGGGAAGAAAAAAGTATATAAGATCAACTTTCAGAATGTTCGATTAATTAAAATAATATATTGCAAAGCTCAGCATGGCTCTTGGCACGGACTAAACACTCAACAAATAGATATCATCTTCACCATCAATATCCTCTCTACTACCATCATCATTCAAATGCATTCCTCCTGACTTTAAATAGTACTTTTGTCCCAACAAGACATTGCAAGCTACATCTATTGAAACAACAATGGAACCTGCTTACGTGGCACCCATGCAAATAGAAAAACCATTCCCCTGTCAACTAGTAATTGACAAGACATGTGGGTCAATGAGATAAAAACCATCTTAGCACACCAGACCTCAAAAAGTTGCTGCTCCATTTTGAGGTCCAGTTGACAACCAAAATAGCTCAAAGACTGAGGATCCAGAAACGAGCACGCCATTTTCTTTATTACGGCACCCTGCATTGAACACTTGTTTGATCTGTTTTAGACAAAGAGTCGTGATGTTAATGGTTATCAGTATTCACTGTGCACTGAAGCTTTTGAAAAAACTGGGTGAGATTTCTTGGCTTGAGGTTAGTGTCATTTCTCCAAGTCCAAGCTTTATTTCCAGGGGCTCGTGGTTTGGAATCCCAGTCTGGAGTTGGCATTCCAGTTCGCCCTCGGCCTGCCACAGCTAGATTGAATTTGCTGTTTCTGGACTCAAGTGCTGAAAAAGATCCTGGTGCCTCAGGTAGGGGATGTTTGACCATAGAGGAAGAAATCTCTGTCTGCAGTCTCCTTTGCTCAGAGAATGGAATCACCCGTTAATATGTGGTGGAACTACAGTGCAGGCATTGAACTCCTGTATGCAATCTATTAATGCACTAGTGTTTAATTTCTTCTATGGAAAAATGGAGTGTATTTCCTCCCATAAGGTTTTCCAAATAGAACAGATACATAGTATTAGCAGTAAGGTCATAGAGTTAGCCCTGCTGCCGCACTGACAACTTGGGAGTGTACGTTGTTCATGGTTTCCAATAGCTTTCTAAAAAACCCTCTTAGCTTCTGTCAGTTTTACATAAATTATGATAGAATATTCATGAGTGTAAATTAAAAACAAACATCACAGTCTTTAAAAGGGTAAACATTTAAAACGTGTCTGGTGGAGGACAACCATTAAAAAAAATTCTGATCTGGATGGACTATAAAATAAGCCAGGGAAGAAATGCTATGGGTGTGCAGACTAACATCACTTAAACTTCTGTGAAGGTAGGCTCTTCCCAAAATGACTTGCAAAATTATAGTTTTGCAGTCCCCAGTTTCTTCCTCTTCGTACTCTCCGCCACAGCACTGTCGTCTTCCTCCTTTTGCCCAGTTTACATCAGTGAAACTCTAAAAGGTTTTCTTGAACTTGCCCCACCCCAAAACTTCCAAAGATTGGGTGGTTGCTGGAAAGTTGCTTACCAATGTTTTAGAAAGTTCAGTCTTTTGGGTTTGACGTGCTCCAAGATAAAATTCAACTCTGCCTATCCCCATGCCCTCTGGCCACCCAAGTAAACTATGTGTAAAGTTGTTTCATTTATTCTATTCTGCAGGATGAATTTCAGACACAGGAGCAGGTTTTTGAGGTGTGGAGTAGATGCAAAAGGACATGACAAGATGAGGGAATCTAGGATAGAACAGAGACACACATCCTGCTTTTGCTCATGTGGTCATTTTGGACTCCATCTGGGAATAAACATAGAGTTGAGGTTTTTCTTTCTGATAGATAGTCACTTCTTTCTTTTATCCCCAGATGATCCTAAAAAATATTGCTGTAAAAGACAGATGTGACCCCTTTAAATCATCCAGATCATACATTTTTCACTGGCTAATAACTGAAATAGGGATCATGTTACCTATGAGGACAGTTCAATTGGTCAATATTCTAAACCTTTGTTTTTGCCAAAACTGTCTAGGAATGACGAGATAGCGGCCTTTTAATTAGGCAGAATTACACGAGTCGTTCTTTATTGTAAAAAGTAAAATAACCTTTATTTTCTCTTTAAAAGGATTTGGTCATTGATTGAGAAGGAAGAGTGGAAATCATGCATTTGGGGGAAAATGTTTAACAGTTGATCCAAATAAATACATTATAATTAGGTTCTCTTTTCTTTTTTGAGAAGTACTAGGGAAGTAAGTGTGATCTTAAGTCATATAGACTCACATAACATGAACACAGTGAAGGAAAAATTTCCTCTTAACTCATTATTAGATGCAGTTGTGGTACAGTTGACCTCACATTATAGAAGTTCAAGCCATACACATTATAGAAGAACAGTCTATCCCAAATTCCATTTACTTTTGTGGCCCCCATGATTCTACCTTTGTCACTTCATAGTCTCTATGTTAGAGATTTTACCCATCATGGAGTTTTCAACTATTGTCTCTGCAGGGAAGACTCTTAAACTGTAAGCTCCAGCCCCAATTTTTCTTGAATTCCAGACCCACGTTTGCAACTACTCTCTAGACGTTTCTATTGTAATGTCCTTCTTTCAGCTCAAGCAAAACCTGAAACAGCTATTTTAATCCGTTCTCTAAGATTGGTACTCTGTTGCGTTTTTTTGATGCCAGCATCCTGCCAACGTGGGCTCAACTATTACTTTTAACTGAATCCCCACATTTATTCACTTGACAAATTCTGTTATTAACTCCTTCCAAATAATTACTCCACTGGAATTTTTCTCTCCATTATAACATCAGAACCATGTTTACCTTTTATCAGTTCTTGCTGGAAATACTTCCCCATGTTACCTGTTGTTGTTTCTATTTTTTGGGTCATTCAATTCCAATTTGTTATGTCCCATCTTTCATGATGTCATCTAAACTTAAAAAAAATTAGAACTGTATGATTGTAAAGCATGATTTTTTTTTTTACTGTTAAAGAATAACAACTTTATTTTCAGTACTGATTTTGTTATATATCTATAAAGCATGATTTTATTTCCCCAATTTGATTTTAATAGAACTCCCATCAAACTGAAGACCCAGTACGGATCAAAATGCAGTCCTTTCATGCTGATCTCTGTTACGGGTTTTCAGGGCTGATGATTGAAACAAATGAGGTGTTTCTTTACCCCTTGGTAACCTTTCTGCTCACTAACATCATTAGCTGAAAATTAACAACAAATAAGACTGCTGAGAAAAAGTCATATTGGATAATTAAAGAAACAGGGAGGGGAGAAGGATGCCACAAAGTCTAACAAAATACTATAAAAAAAGACATGCTTAGCTATTGCCACATGAGATTTCTCTTTCTTCTTCAAGCAACTATTAGACAAGACAATGTACCTAGTATATAAAGATTATATGTTAAAGTGTGTCTTTTTATTCATTAAAGTACTAAATAGAAATGTTGTTGTAATCACATTTTTAACACAGGTAAACACATTGAATTATCTCAGCAGAAGGCACAGTTAAGTACTGCAAGATTTTCTCCAGAAAGAAAGCTTTACAGTACTGTGAATCACAGTTGTGTGAGGCTTATCTACAGAAAAACAGAGACAGTGGTTTTGGTTATTTTAATGCACATGTTATCCCCACCTACAGTACTTGTTTAAGACTACTAATTCCCACCTTACACTACAATTATGTTGTGCAGACTGTTCTAAAACAGGGAGTACTGTCATTAAAATGCACGTTATGCTTTGGTCCTGCTGAAAATACCAAACGCTTGTGGGCAATCTTAGTGACCACATGCTGAGACCAGTTGTAGAAATTCCCATTCTAGGTGACTGTGTGGCACGTGCACATTCATGAAACACAGGCATGGTTTTGAGTTCCATGTGCTACCCAGGCAGGGATACCTCTTTCCTATATGCTCTTTAATGACTAACTGAAAAGTATGAGATGCCACCTGCTGGAAACTGATAATATGGAGTATCCTGCCATAATATTTGAGCTGTGTCCAGCAGCAGAATTATAAAATGATGTTCTTTGTACTTCATTTTTCCTTTTCTACTTTACAAGAATGGTGTATGCATTGAGCTGTTGAATTAGTTAGGAAAACCTCTGCCTCACACCGTTCTAAAGAATCTTCCATTTAAAGACGTAAATTTGATTTAATGATCAATTTTTAGGGTTGAGGAGACTCATGCGAGAGCAAATAAGCCCGAACCCGATGCATACTTTGTTACATCTTAACTTCAGAAATGTTAAAATATAAAATATTTACAAAACTAGATATCACAATAGCAATTTTCAGTTTACTTTGAGCGTGACCAAGACATTCAGAATTACATAAGAAAACTTAATGTTTACAATTTGGTTAATTAACTAGGGACAAGATATGATGGTGTTTGAGAACGTTTTGCCTTATACAGTGGTTAGCACTGTAACATAGATATTTGCAGAATTTAAATGTGATCAGGCATTATAGTCCACATAGGTCTTGGAAGGAGTTAGCAATTCTGAGAACATTCTGTTGCATTAGGATATAGACTGACAAATTCCACATGTGCTTGACACGTAGTAGGTGGTTAATAAATACCGACTGACATGTGGACTCAAATTTAGTTTTGAGCTAATGGGTCTCTAAGGATTGTTGTCACTGACTCTTTGGGAGCCTTCTGTGTGTATTGTTTGAGTTAGTTTTATTTTAACAAAGTTGTGCTTTGGAATGTGCTTTCGAACGATGACTTATCTAATTCTGCTCTTCAGCTAATTAAAATTACCAGAAATTATTCTAATTCTTACAGTGTCCAAAAAGGCAGGTAATCTACCTGTGTGGGTTATCTCTATTGATCAGAGCACGGGCATGGCATGACAGTCCAAGTGACAGCTATGCTTATGTCAAGGTTTGCCTGCACATTGTAGAGTTGAGTCTGATATGATAATTCTATTCATATTAATAACATAACTTAATGCAGTAATTTTAATAATCTTTTTCACCCAGAAAATATCTATTATCTAAACTGATATCCGGGCCCCATCCAAGATTATAATTTTGTCTGTGTTGGGGTCCAGCTATCAAAATATTTTTAAAACAATTTCTGTTGACTCAATTTACAGGCGAGTTTGAGAATCATTGTTCAAAACAGTGAGCCTAGAAATACCTTGAAAAATAGATTGCTTTCCTATTTTTCTCTTTAAAGGATTTTTTTCAGTGCTTTTGACAGGACGGTCTTTTTTTCTTCAGTGAGCTCATCTCTTGAAAAAACAGAAGACAGAGGTGAATGGTGACTTGTGTGCATCTCCTAGATACTTTTATTAAGGCAGCATGAGATCTATATTAGCTCAGGCTAACAAATTTCTTAGAAACTTGGGTAAAATGTTTATGTCATTTAAGTCATTTAAATTTATCCCTTCTGTACTGTAAATCATCAGAGTCCCCAAAAGTTGTTTAATTCTGGATATGCAGTATATCTTATATAATTTGTATCATTCATATATATATATAATTCTCTCCTAATTCACCTAGTCCACTTTCTAGTTGTAGTTGATTTTTGTTCCTGGTATATCACAATAATAAATTTAGCACTTCTAATTTGAGACATAAAACTATTCTTACTAACGCTAATGGAACATTTGTGTTACTATTTGATTTCTGTTGTCGCCTATGACAGTTTTCCACATCAGAACATTTAACGTGAATTGTGACGAATATTTACTTTTCTTGGTTGCTCTTTGTTCCTTTCCCTAAACTGATGGACATGCTGGCTGCTTAAAATAAATTCCTCTGAGATAAAGAAGCTCTTTATCTCAGAGGGAGAAGGCAAGGTAGAAGAGGCAGAAGCCACTTTTACTATCCCTTGCAGTGCTAGATAACTTAAAAGTAAGCCTTACTCCATTGTTCAGAGTCTTTTTTTGGTACTCTAAATGGCTTGGTTAAGGCATGCCTGTATTCACCGAGGAAGCAGCACTTATACGCGGTTAAATGATCCTCTCGCCTTTGTGATATAAAATAGCACTTAATGTCCTTTATAACGTCCCCACGTTGCTTTTGGAGTTTGATAAATGGTACCACTTAGAAATTTGTCTTTCTTGTTTTTCTGGTCTAGTAACCTTAACCGTCTTGGGTCTCCAAACTAATTCTTCTAGGATGTTTTCCTTCAGCTTTATGATAGCTATAAGACGACGCCAGATTTTTATGTTCCTTTGCCTCCCTGGGTTGTTTCTGTTCCTCAGAAAGGCTTCCATTTGCTACCTTTACCACGTGGGGATGCCCATGGAGAAACATTGTATATCTTCATTATGTCCCTCTGGTTGCTGTCCTGAATCCCATCTCTTAATTTTCACACAACTGCGGGCTCGCCGGTGCTGCACGAGCTCCCAGGTCTCCGTATTAAGACAACGCGAGGTGGTACTGACAGTCTTTCTCTTCCCCATGAGCTTGGCTGAAATCAAGACTAGAGACTGACAGTTCTTCTTGTTGCTTGTGGTTCAACTTGAAACCACAAGGTCCAGAGGCACATGGTTTAGATTCACTGTCTTTCTCCGGCTAACACAAACCATTTGTTCAGGCAACTTTGGTATCTGTTTGAGAATAAGAGATCTGCCTCGATACTCCCCAGACAGATAAATTCTCTTGGCTTCAAGACAAATTCAGAAAATTCTGCCCAACAATGGCAGGCGGTTCAGTTTTTTCGTTTATTTTTGCAATTTGTGAAAGGGACGACGGATAGACTCTTTGAAAAAAAATCAAAAATGCCAATCAAAGAAGTGGCCAATTAGAGGACCGTTTATTATGGAAAGTTCCCATATTACATGTAGGGAAAATGGAAATGAAATGATATGTCAAATGGGAAATAGAATTAGAGACCTGCCAGGAGCAGAATACCTGCCACTGATACGTTTACTCCTCTGTTTAATTCTCCCATTTAGCTGCATTAGGAATAAATACTATTCATGGATCTCAGGGAGTGAAGTGAGATCTATCCGAGAAAAGATTATGCTTCATTCATTTCTGGGATGTGTTGCATTAATCCTGCTGACGTTTGAGTGAATCTAGTCTACTCAGTTCAAGCCTCAAGTCTCATAAGCACAATGTCTACGATTATTACAATTTTCCCCTGAAATTATTTGGAATAGTAGAAAAAGAGATCATATAATAGTCGTAACGAGAGGTACAAACTTACTTCCACCAAGATACTTTGTATCTTTTTCCCTTATTGTTTTTGTAAATTAATTTTTATTGGAGTATAGTTGCTTTACAATGTTGTTGTGTTAGCTTCTACCGCATAGCAAAATGAATCAGCCATATATATATATATATACATATATCCCCTCCCTTTTGGATTTTCCCCCCATTTATGTCACCACAGTACATTAAGTAGAATTCCCTGTGCTATACAGTATGTTCCCATCAGTTGTCTATTTTATACATAGTGTCAAGACTGTATGTGTCAATCCCACTCTCCCTATTGTTTTTTTTTTTAAAGTTAAATATTTGAATTACCCATCTTTGGGTTAAGCACTATGCTAGTCTATTGATGCTATTTGAATCTCACCATAAAATCAACAATAAAGTAAAAATAGCATAGGAAAATACCTGGCATAAATCAATAATGATGGCCAAATGTTTGTATCCAAATGTGGGAATTTGGCATCCTTACTGAAAGAGACACACTTGCTCCACTAAAATACTAATCCAACAACCTAGTTTTCAGTCTTGACCACCATTCCATATGGTTATACTATGCTATTTTCACATTTATTGTTTAACTTAATTCAGCAAGTGTCCACAGAACCTTTTCCCAGGGGCTCTGTGGTAGGCTCTGGTGGGGACCCAAAGACAGATCTTGAGTTGTTTACTCTCTAGAGGATGCGAACAGCGTGTATACATAAACGATGGATCATGTTGGAAGGTCTCTGTTGAGCACTTCAGTTATGAGCACGATGGGCAACTGCAGCCCTTTGCCCTCATGAGAGAAGGGGCTGGATATAAAAGATCCGGTGAGACAGAAAAGGCAGATAAAAAACACAGAAACAAAAAACCTCATGTTAAAAATGAAGGTTTGTGACTTCTCTAAGAGCATATGGGTCATTTGAAGACCCTGGGCCAAGAGTGATAATAATTACTGCCATCTACTTCTCTTCTCAATCCATGTATTGATACTTAGATTGACAACAAAGACTGCATCACACTCACATTCCAGAGGATGAATATGTTTTGGATTTAGAAGGTGGGGTACGGGAGAAATCAATTGAAATTAGGATCAGTGCTAGCATTAGAGATGCTTAAGGACAATTATGTCTTCATTGCTTTGATTCAGTAAATATTAAACTATAAGGATATCTTAATAACTAAATTCCCTATCTATCTATCTAACCACCTTTACTAAGCACGAGGAACTGTTGTAATTGTGTCACATGTACAGTACCATTTTTTTTAAGTACCATTTATTCCCCATCACAGCTCTATGTGAATTCTTTTCCCATTTTACACAGAGAAATTTAAGGCCCTGAGTTGTTAGGTAATTTGTTCAAAGTCATGTGTTAAATAAAGGTAATGCTAGGAATTACATCCAGGCCGACTAATGTCTTCATTTCTGCCCAATCCTGCCTGCACTTTTTCATGATGTATACATTAACCAACATATAGCGCTATCGCTGACAGCTGTTAAACTCAAAAAGAGGAAAAGATGGGAAGAGAGATTTGAATCTTACATTTGTCTTTTTGAGATGAGCTATGTTTTGGGAGGCATAATTGGTGCTGGACAAAATATTCACGGCTTCTGCGGGGACAATAGTGCCTAGTTTCCATGTTCCTTGTGGTATATAACATAGATTCATGGTGGCAAATTGGAGTTTCCAAATTAGTCAGTCTAATTAATTTAGTGGCTCGTTTGTAAACCCATCCTTACTGATACAGAGGCTTGCCATTAAAAAAACATTCATGGTCTTCAAATCGTGTTATTTCTTAAATATACCCCTATAGCAAAGAGCATAATATACTAAACTGGTTTATATTTAAAGAAAAAAGAAACTTTTCTGCTATGTGTCTCTATCTCCTAGTTAGGAATAAGTGACCATAAAATCCCTGAACGTGTGAAACCACAATATATTTCCCTGTTCTATCATTAAAAGCTATTTGCAACATAAATGAGAATCAGAAACAGAGGCCTGAGGGGCGGGAGAATAGCTTTAAGATTATATATAAGGAATTATTTCCCGGCAAGAATTGGTTCTGGGAATTTGGGTTCCTTGTTCTTTAACTGTTATGGGAATCTTCTAGAGACTTCTAATGTTACAACCTCTTAAATTTCTATATAGTACTGTATCATTTATATTAGCAAAATTGAGTTCATAACATCAGAGGCTGATGTCACAAAGTTAATGAAGTGCGTCTGAGACATTGGGAGATGGATATACTGTAGGTACAGTATCAGGAAAACGAACTTGGCAACCTCATAACTGAATGGAAGTACAGATTCAGCTTTTATGTTTGTTGTTTGAGCCCGTTGGCCAGGCATCAAGACAGGCATTGGGTTGAGCTGTTCCCCAGAGTTTCCAAAGTGTACTTACTGAGTCAGTCTGCTGTAAATGTAAAATCTTCAAGAGGACAGGCTTGGCAGTACAGAAGACTTTCAGACAGCACAGTGAATGAAGATGGTTAAGCTCTGGGGATGATTTTAATGAGAAAAAGAGGCAAATAGAGAAACAGCTAATTGGGAATAATTTTATGTGTGTGAAATATGGAGAGGACATGGGGACAAGGGGTGTGTTTATTTACACAGCAAAGTTTGGAAAAAGGAAAGCTCGTTGAATCCAAAGCTCTGTTTATTTTTGACATAGCTGCTTTGCAATCGGTCATCAATCTCCAGTTTTGCTTAATTATAGTAGAATTTTTTTTTAAAGAGATTTAAAATGTGGACAGAGTCATTAAAATGTTGGAATGCTAATGGACCTGAATTAAAGGAAGCACTTTTTACTCCTTTCAGCAATAGCATATATAATCTATGATATAGAAGGATACTAATAAATAAGAGAGAAGACATGAAAACAGTCACTTGCATTAGCTTGTACTGCCTAGCATCGTGTCATAATAAGGTCACTTTAAAACATAAATTTACCCTCACCTAAAACAAGAATTTGAAGACTCATTAAGGAATACTTAATTTAGTATTGATTTCATTGGTTACTGATTTTATATTAGATTCCTCTTACTTATATGGGTGCATTTAGTTAATAAAATAAACTTGATATTTTAGCTAATGAAATTATATATACCCTCACAAATGTCAAGAGACTTCGTGAGCTGGGTTTTATGTTTATTTAGAATAGAATGGTATACATAGTCCAAACTGAAACAATCCACTGGAGGGGAAAGGGAAAAATATTGCTGGTAAGAAGTTCTACAAAGATTTTGGAAATGCATAAGCTGAGGATGCTTGCACAATGGGGAACATTTGAAGGAGATTCAAAGCAAAGAAAGAGCTGTGATCGTGTGAGAGGGTGATCCGAGGCTGTATTTATATCAGTAGTAGCTCACGTTTAATGTGTGCTACTCCTCAGGGTAGGCATTACCCTAAGCACTTCACGGATTAACTCATTTAGTTCTCTCTAATGGTTATAGGGGTGGGTGTTATTTTTATCTCTGTCTTAGAGATGAGCTGACTGAAGAACAGAGAGGTTAAGTGCTCAGCTAAGTAACAGAGGTCAGAACTGAAATCGAGACACACTATGTTGCAGATGGAAGATTTCAAGTGCCCAACATCTGGAAAATGTCTAGTTTTGCTGAAACCAGAGCATCTGATATAGTCTTGATTTTCCTTTTAGATTATATTTTGCTTAAAATGAAGGAATCATGGGTGGGAGCTGTTGTGCTTCCTTTTTATCAGCAAGAGAGGGGAAAAAAATCCCTCATGGCTGATAGAACATCATGGGAACCGGAGAGAAAAAAATATATGTGTAAGTCACCCAGAGCCTAGATGATGAAGAAAGGTAAGGGCAGATATAATCAGGGAAGAACCCTACATCTTACGAAAGTCGGTTAAATACAAACACTGAAAGGCATGAGCATTTCCGTGATCATTTTTCAAAAGCACTTCAGCTCAGAAATTGATATGGTAGTTCTTATGGAAGACTCTACACTGTTCCCTTCAGAAGAAAAGCAAAGGATAAGAGTAAGCACAAGAAATTCCCTCCTAGAGCTAGAGTCTCTAATAATGGCAAAAAAGGGAATACCATGTCCAGGGAAGTAAACATAATTTGTAGTACATCTAGACAAAAATATGCCAACATTCCTTGAAAGGAGGTGTTTATCGGTTTTATTTTTTAAGTAGCAAAACCTAAACTGTTTTAGCAAGGTGCCTTCCCACTAACCCGGATATATACAGTTACTTAACAGGGATTTATTAACTTAGGACTTGGCCAAAGAACATTCTGGAATGGAATAGCAACCATGTAAGTTTTATGACAGTTATTTAGGTAGACATCAACAATAAACTCTAATGTTGCCAGGAATTCTCCTACCAGTTCTCTCTATGAAGGTGGCCATGATATTTAAGTCGCATGGAAGAGTGATTAAATGTCTCTCTTCAGGTCTGAATTCGTTTTCTGAGTTCCTTTTCCTCATTTCGTATCCTTCTCTTCTCCTTTACTATTACTACTGGGACATCCTCTTCTTGATTCAAAGCCTCTGTTACAATTGTAGAATGTGCTTACAATTTTGCTTGTACACTTCCTCAGATTCTGCTTTTCAAGGGCTCTACATTTATCAACGGTTTCCCAAGGGCGGCTGCTTGACTCCTTACCTGGGAACCCTGCATAAAGTTGTAGTAGATGCTTTTTCTCTCTATCTGGAGTATTCTATCTTATGTTCTCTGTGTCCTCATTGTTTCATTTACTGTGAATTATTCCCTTTTGTTTAGAAGAACTGCTTTTGCTTGGAGAACAAACTGAAAACAAAGCACCCATGAAGTAGCTCCCTGACCCTTTCTGTGTAACCCTGTTGAGTACTTCCATCTCTCGACTGATACATTTTGGGAACAGGACAACTTTTCATTTTTAATATTAGCATATTTGCTTTCTTTAGAAGAATCCTTGCTATTACTTATTGCTGATGATGAGGGGATGAAGTGAACCCTCTCATACTTTGCTGATGGGCTGCAAATCTGGAAAAAACCCTCTTGGAAAAGCTATTTGTCACCATTTGTCAAGACTCTAAAAATGACTCTCTCTCTTGACCCTTTAATGTCACTTCTGGAAATTTATCCTAAGGCAATAATACTAAATACAGAAAAGCTTTATGTAAATAGAAACACTATTTAACATAGCACTCTCTCTGAGAAAGAAAAGATAAATATTCAGTAATATGAGAATGATTAAATACAAAATAAAATATGATTCTGCCACTAATACTATACTTAAGAAATAAATGGTATTCAGACAAAACAGAATTTTGATATAAAGTTTGAGAGAAGATGATTACAAATTATAAATTCAATATGATCATAAATATGTAAAATACACACTGGAAGAAATACTAGAGTGAAAAACACTAGTTTAGTTCAGTTGCCTTAGGGTGATGGAATTAGAGGTGATCTCTTTTTCCGTTTTTCAAGTTTAGCAGCATGTAAATAGCAAGCATGTTCTAGTTAAACAGGGAAAAACAAGAAGCAAGTTCAACTGTTAGAAACATTTTCCTAAGTAAAACTTTTAAGGTTAACCCTCAAAATGACTTTTTTGCGGGGGGATTTTGGAAACAAATTGACTAAAGTTTTTGTGAACAAGGGTGATTGGAGAGCAGAAGCTCAATGAGGCAACTTATAAAGACTGAGCTGACCTGCAAGATGTTGGGGAGAGATGACCTTGAACACCTCAGACAACATTAAGCTCCAGGTTACAGCTGACTGGAATCCTGAGGTTTTATTGGCCATGCGCCAGTCTGCAGCCCCGCTCTAACCACCCTAGTATTTTATAACATTGTAAAGACTGTATTGTTTCAAACATTTCACAATTTTACACACAACCTGGCAGTCATCCAAAGCCATTTCCAATGGGCCACAGCCATCAGCAGCCACCTACCTCCTTGGCCATGGCCGCCTGATTCATGATGTTCCACCAATGGGGTCCCCTATTGGGATCATCTATGGGGGGAGACCCCAGGACAAATACAATCTTTGAGACTTGGACATTGTCTCTACATTGTGCAGCTGATTTTTTTTTTAAACAGGGCTGAAACAATAACAGAAATGAGAGGTCTGGTGTGGTATAGCTTGGACTGGCTGAATACAGCAGGCTCTGATTCAGTAAAAAGCAAGGGATGCTGTCTGTCACAGACACTGCTCTTCCTTCAGAATACTTGTTATGGCGTGTGACTTCTCTAAACTACTCAAGTTCCCCCTCCTCACTCCCTCCCCTCTTTTTACACTGCTCCCTTATTTGACTTGCAGTTTATTTACCCCATGGTCTTAGAACTGAAGTCTTTTAAAAAACAAACATAATATAAAGCATTTTTCATTGATGCGTTTCCTTCTGAAATGAATGTTGCACATTACGAAGTGTGTCCAAGCCCTTCACCTCATGCCCTTTCTAACTCACAATGTGCTAGTGCTATACCGAGGATTTTACACGCATCCACTCACGCACGCTTTGCAAAATCCCTATAAAACAGTTACTGTTATTGCCATTTTACACAATAGACAGTGAATGCATGGAAAGGTGAAGAATCTTACTCAAAGTTATCCTCAAGGTTTGTAACTGGTAGAGATAGACAGTGAGCCAGGCAGAACAGACAGAGCATCTAGGGTTCACCCCCCAAACCCACCCCACCACTCACGGTGATTTTCAGTCTCAAATTGTCTAACAGCTGCCATCGGTGATACTAGAATGTTTATGTTGAATGTGCACCAAGTATTTCTTTACTGCTTCATCAAAATAGAAGGTAGAAATTGTTTGCTGGGAGATAACCTACAGTTCAGAGAAAAGAACATCTGTAGATTCTGATACTAGTTTTCTGCTCTCTCTACAGAAAACAATAGCTTTGCTTCCTTGTTTGTTTTTCTGATTTGGAATGTATTATATCTTTGCTTCTCAAATTATTTTTGGTCTAAATGATACCGTAAGGATGAGACACACATTTACCCCTATCAGTAATTACATGCAACTTTGTTTCACTTCTAGGAATGTTATTTATGAGGCTGACCTTGTAAAAGTGAAGGGACTGTGCAGTCGGAATAGAGAGCTGACTCACTTCCATCCTGTAATCACGCACCGTCTATCCGACAAGTGGGAAGTGAAAATAAGTAAGATTTGACTAGTGGCCACTCAGACATTCCAATCATTTCAGTCAATAGCTTTCATTTAATTATATTAACCTCAGCTATGCATTTTTTAAACCAAATTACAGTATATGATAAAACAAGAGCCACAGGCTTCACAAAGAGGACTATCTAACACTGTAAAAGGCCCCGTACGAGCCCTTTATTCCAACTTGGTTCCTTTGCTTGACGAGATTCATCAGAAAATTCATCTCTTGGTTTGGCTTTGCTTCTGTTTCCTTGACACAGAGTGTATTTGTTTATTTTTTAATTAATTTTTATTGGCGTATAGTTGATTTATAATGTTGTGTTAGTTTCTGCTGTACAGCAAAGTGAATCAGTTATACATACACATACATCCACTCTTTTAAAAATTCTTTTCCCATGTAGGTCATTACAGAGGATCGAGAAGAGCTCCCTGTGCTGTATAGTAGGTGCTCACTAGTTATCTATTTTATATACAGTAGCGTGTGTATGTTGATCCCAAGCTCCCAGTTTATCCCTTCTCCCCCACTTTCCTCTCTGGTAACCACACAGAGTGTGTTTAAAAGGATTGTTGATTTAGTAAAATTCTGTCCCATGATATTCTCAGCAGAGATGGATATCTATGGTCTTGTTAAGATGAACCTGGAGGACATTATTCTAAGTGAAATAAGCCGGTGACAGAAGGACAAATACTGTAAGATTCCACATATATGAGGTCTCTATACTAGCCATACTCATAGAAGCAAAGAATAGAAGGGGAGTTGCCACGTGCCAGGGGGAGGGGAAATGGGGAGAGGCTGTTCAAGGGGTATAAAGTTTCAATTGTGAGAGAGGCATAGATTCTAAGGACCTACAGTTAACAGTACTAGATTGTACACTTAAAATGCGTTAAATGGGTAGATGTCATGTTAGATGTTCTGATTACAATAAAAAAGAAGCAAGGCAAAACTTGACTTGCCTCTAAATAATATCACAGAGGACAGGATCACCTAGATGAAGAAAATGACGATAGCATTGGTGGAGGAAAATAAAAAAACTTTGCATTATTTCACTCATTTTAGAAGGCATTTTCTGTCCTATGTTTTTCCAATATACTCTTATCCAAGTAAACCATGTTTCTGATGGAGTTGAAACAAAGATTAAAGCCAGAACGTCATTACTGAAAAGGCAAAGGTTTATACTCACAAATATAATATGGTCTTTAAGATACTCTGAGTATGGAAGGGATTAATCCCGACGTCCTTCAAATGCTGAAGTGTCGCATGCTCTGTAGCACTGGGTCAGAATTCAGGTTTAAGGGGCCGACGTGAGATAGTAATTCTAAACCGCTATTAACAATCCCTCATATTGTTTCAGGGCTTCCATGACGAACGTTAGAAAACCAAGCTTCTATTTTGGTGGCTAGTGTGATTTGTAAGTTGCTTTTCCATAGTGATTATTTTGTCAGGTTAAACCTTAACGCTCACAAATTTCTGTGCTGTAAGCCTGAATGCATCTTGATGTGTTTGCTTGTGCTAAAGCAGGGATCACCACTCACCAAATGAAAATCTTTTTGTTCTAGATGTAGCTTGAACCAGAAGCTTACCCACTGGCTTGGATAAAGAACACTTTGAATATTTGCTTATTACAGCAGTCTCAAAACATTAGGGTGGGAGTTAAGCCCACAATTTTGTTTTAAATTAAGTGCTCCTAAAAAGCGTGAGACTAATAGCACCAACTAAAGCCAGTTATTTTTCTGGCAAGCAGTATGTGAGTTTCCCCTCATTGCTAAGCCAGTAAAATTCAGCCTCACTGTGGCAATTTTCCGACTGCTGCAGTTCTTGGACTGTTGTCTACACAGCACCAAAATCGTGAGATGAAAAGTGAAAACTTCAGTTGGTCTTTAGGATACTGCCAGATATTAGAACATGGTGTGTTGTAAGTCATCAAGATGTTTCATTATATTTCCCCCCTTTTTACCACATATTCTGGCATTGTGTAGATGCCAATTTAAACTTTATCCATAGGACATTTCATGGATTTGCCATATTCGGCATGGCACAAGAGAAGAAACATCAGACTTTTTTTTCAAAGGGGACATCTCAGTCCAAATCTGTACTTTTTCTATTTCTTTTATTTTAAACTAAAATAATCCCCTGTTCCGCCAAAACCATGCATCCTGGGTTTTTAAACTTTACCTCACACTTTCTCCAAGCAGCCTACCAGATGATGATGTATCCATATGAGACAGTCAACTTTCAAGAGACAGAATATATCCAGCAACAATAACATTTGTTGAATATTTACTGCATGTCAAGCACTGTGCTAGATGGTTAGACATATACAAAAATGAGGTATAGTTCCTGCTTTCTAGGGACAAATTTGATTGGAGAGAGAGAAAATACACACATACCTGTGTATACGTGTGTGTGTGTGTGTGTATATATATATATATATATATATGTATATGTATATACATATATATGTGAATGACAGATACATTTAAAACTTTAATAATATTTGCTAAAATAGTAAACAAGAATTGCTACCAAATGTAAGGATAAGACATTGTGGAGTATGGCAGAGACTGCACAGGCTTTGCTGAAGATGTAAAGCTTGAGTTGGTCTTACTGGAGTCAGGGGGCCTTGATAAATTAAGAAGAGAATAGAGGCTTTCCAGCCAAGGGAAAGAGTAAGATGTCTATGTACTAAAGTGACCAATTCATCCCAGCTTGCTTGGAACCTTCCCATTTTAGGACTAGGAATCCTGTGTTCTAGGAAACTCTGCAGTCCTAGGCAAACTAGGATGGTTGGTCACCCTACAAACTAGTGACAAACGTGACAAAGTCAGGAAATAATTAGCAGGTTAAATTGGAGGATTTATTTAAGGTGGAAATCAAAGAAGAAACTGAAAAGAAAGTGGCTTGGACTACATGTCAGGGCCCTCAGATCTCATATCAGCGCATTCAAAAAGTATTCTATGCTCAGTAGAGGAAATTAGGAATCCTTTTTTTTAAGGTGTCTGAAATCCATAAAGAAGTATTTTTGAGAGATCAGCCAGATCATAGAATGTAGGTGTACTTACGTGATTCATTTATTTAACAAATATTTATTGAGCACCTACTGTGTGCTGTACGCTGTTGTTGACACTGGAGAAGCAGCAGTAAGAAAAAGTTTTTGTTCTCCTAGTGCTTACATTCTGGTGGTGGGAACAAAACAAACAATTATATAATGATATGTCAGTGTTCTTGATAAAACAGCAGGTTAAAGGGGTAGGGAGAAATGGGAACAGGGTGCTATTTCAGATAGAACACTCAGAAAAGAGAGCATTTGAGCAGGGGCCTAAATGAAATGACGGAACAAATCATGTGGATAATTAAGAGAAATACATTCCAGATAGAAGGAAAGTATATGCAAAGGTCCTGAGGTGGAAAAGTGCTGAATGTGCTTGAAGAACACAAAGGAGACCACTGTATCAGTAGCAGAACAAGTGATGGGAAGAATGTTGAGTTTGGGCCATTTGACACCTGTGGTAGCCAGATCCTGCAGGGTCTTTGGGTTTTGAGGATTTACCTGATTTTCAGTGAGCCTGGGGCACAGAGGGCAGGTTAGAGGCTATTTCAATCCTATCCCACCATAAAAGACCATTCATATAATTATCTGGGGGTAGAAAAATCACTTTTATTAAAGTGAAGAAGCCAGAAGTGTTACATATTTTATTAATATCTAAAGAAAACCCTTCCAATCAGCTATGGTACAAAAATCCAAGAAAAACAATTAAATTCTTGTATGTTTAAAAGAATAAACTAGGGCTTCCCTGGTGGTGCAGTGGTTGAGAGTCCGCCTGCCGATGCAGGGGACACGGGTTCGTGCCCTGATCCAGGAAGATCCCACATGCCGCGGAGCGGCTGGGCCCGTGAGCCACGGCCGCTGAGCCTGTGCGTCCGGAGCCTGTGCGTCCGGAGCCTGTGCTCCGCAACGGGAGAGGCCACAACAGTGAGAGGCCCATGTATCGCAAAACAAACAAACAAAAAAAGAATACACTAAAAATCATTTAGTATTTATTTTAAATCATTAAACAATTTTTATTTAATATTTGAGTGATACTCTATAGGACAAATTTTGTGTGTTCGATTTTTACCTGGGAGGTTTTAAACTAGAACATAAAATTGAAAAAAGAAAAATAAGAAAGGAAAGCATAACTGCAAACTTTTGTCTCATACTCTATCAGTATGTTAAAATTTAAAGATTATGTAAATATTTATTACTCATTTTCATATAAATATGAATTTTCTAGTTTCCTTGAAAAAAGTATTTACATACAAAAAGTCATATTGCTTCATCCTCCCAGTTGTATTTATGTATATGACAATAATTCTCCTTCATTAGTGCTTTTTCAATATTATTCTTTTCACCTTCATTTTTGGAACAATTTTGTTTTATTAAATTACAGGGATCACATGCTAATGACATTTCAGGAGTACAGATTTAAATCTCCATCACTCAAGAAAGTCAAACATAGGGTTTCATAACAGCATTGATTTCCTAACTTTTTGGGGGGCCTTATAATAAAGTGTACATTTAGAACACTGATCAGCAGTCCAAGAATTATATACAATCAATGTTGGACAAGCTAATGTTTCTAAGAAGATCTTAACCTTCATATTTTCTGATTGTTTTTTGTTTGTCTGCTCTTAATTAAATTTTTATTGGGTGATAATTATAGATTCATATACAATCGTAAGAAATAATAGAGATACTTTCCCCAGCTTCCCACAAGGGTAACAGTTTGCAAAACTGTAGTACAGCATCACAATGAGAATATGGCTATTGATACAGTGAAGACACAGGAAGAACTTTCCCGTAAACTCAAGGATCCCTCACATTACCCTTTTATAGCCATTGCCCGTTTCCCTCCTGCTCCCATGCCCTCCTTAGCTTGTGGCAACCACTAATCTGTTCTTCATTTCTATAATTTTCTTATTTCAACAAAGTTATGTAAATGCTATAGAAACATGGTACATAACTTTGGGGTATTTTTTTCATCCAGCACAATTCTTTGGAGATTCATTGATTGTTGTATGTATACATAATTTATTCCTTTTTATTGCTTGAGTAGCAGTCCATGTTACAGATGTACGAACTTGTTTAAACATTCATCTGTTGAAGAACATCTGGGTTGTTTCCAGTGTTTGGCTGTTCTGAAAAAAGCTGCTATAAAGGTTTTATATATATAATATACTTATGTAAAATAAGATTTCATTTCTCTAAGATAAATGATCAGGAATGCAATTGTTGAGTTGTGTGGTAGTTACATTTTTAGTTCTATAAGAAATTGCCAACTGTTTTCCAGAGTAGCTGTACCATTTTATATTCCTACTAGCAATGACTGAGAATTCCACTTGTTCCACATCCTCACGAGCGTTTGAATTTTCAGGTGTTTTGTTTTTGTTTTTGTTTTTGCTTCTGTAGCCATTTTAATGAGTGTAGAATGGCATTTCATCATTGTTTTAATTTGCAAACCCCTAATGCCCTAATGACATATAATGTTAAATGTTTTTAATTTTTTTCATAAAAGTTCTTAAATTCCTTATATAAAATTATCATGAAAATGTAATAATGGGGATAATTATACATAATAAAACTCATATTGGTACCTATCACAAGGCTTCACATTTTAAATTATTTTTCCATTTATTTATAACTTTTACCTCCATTACTTATATGTACCCCGATACTCATAGCAGCATTATTTTCAATAGCCAAGATACGGGAGCAAGCTAGGTGTCTGTCAGTAGTTAAATAGATAAGAAGATGTAGTATGTGGACCACTACTCAGCCATAAAAGAGAATAAAATCTTGCCATTTGTGACAACACGGATGGATGTGGAGGCTATTATACGTATTTCACTAAGTCAGACAGAGAAAGACAAATACTCTTTGTTTTCACTTATATGTGGAATCTAAAAATCAAAACCAGTGAACAAATTTAACAAAACAGAGACATATGCCATTAAATGTTACAATGTGCTCATCTGCCATCTGTGTGTCTTCCTTGGTGAAGTGTCTCAGCATCACCTCTTCTCCTTCTGGAATATCGATGACATGGATGTTAAATCTTCTGTTATAGTCCCATAGGTTCCTGAAACTCTGTTCATTTTAACATTTAGTCTATTTTATCTCTGTCTTTCAGATTGGGTAATTTCTATGGTTCTATCTTCAAGTTCACTCATTCTTTCTTCTGCCACCTCCATTCTGCTGTTGAGTCAATCCCTTGAGTTGTTAAATTTACGTTATTGGTTTTTTAATTCTAAAATTTTTGCTTGGCTCTTTGTTATATCTTCTGTCTCTCTGCTGAGACTATCAATTTTTTTCCAGTTTTCTCAGGCCTCTTTGTAACTGTCCATGAAGCATTTTGTGTGTGTGTGATAACTGCTTTACAATGCTTGTCAGATAATTTTAGCACCTCTACCATTCCAGTGTTGTCAACTATTGATTTCTCTTTTCTGTTCAGTTTGAAATCTTCCTGGTTTTTGCTATGCTGAGTGATGTTCTCGATTTAAACTTGAATATTCGGGGTATGATGTTACGAGAATCTGGATCTTACTTATATCTTCAGTTTTAGGTGGCTTTTTGGACTCTGCTTTAGCAAGGGAAGTGGGGGTCATTCCACTTCATTACTACCAGGGGAGTGTAGAAGTCTAGACTTCCTATTCAGTCTTTGCCTGTGGGGTTGGGGCTAAGGCCACAATATTTTTTGTGGTTTTTGGCTGGAGTAGAGTGATTATTATCTAAAAGTGTTCTTTCTTGCTAGGCTCTTCCTTTCCTGGTCCTTTGTCCAGAAAGAGTGAGCTTTTATTGGGGCTTTGTATGCCTGTACTCACCAGTGTTTCTACATTGGTGGCTTCTCCAGTTGTAAGCATGGGGTGTATATAAGGCACACAAAAACCAGAGAATTCACCTTTTGGTTGTTCTTTGGGTCCCAAGGTCTATAGCCAATTGGGTTGTTTTTTTTCTTTCTACCTTTCAAAGTCTTTTTGTCTTACATATAATATCCAGGGTTTTTCTAGTAGTACTGAGCAGGAAAAATAGGAAAAAAGTATACACTTACTTCATCTCAGAAGTGGAAATCTCTTTCACCTCTTTTGAGTCAAAGATAAAGGAGGAAAAATATTGAATTGTGGTACTACACAGATACAGCCTAATTGGAGATCAGAGCAGTATTTTCTAGCTCCACAGTTTCAAACTGTACTTTGTAAAACTCTCAGATTCTGACACCTATCCTGATGTCATGTCCCACAAATACAAATATATGATGGGCATCTTTACCTGGATGATCCATTATCACCTAAAAGTTATCACATTTAAATATAATATAAAAATATAAAAGTGAATTCATTTCCCTCTCTCTTCAGGCTACATCAGTTTCTTTTCCTGATATTTTTTTTCTGCCCTTAGTGCCATTCTCCTACCATACACCCAGGTTCGGAATCTCAGAACTGCTCTTGGTAATGCCTCACCCTCATGGTTCCAGTTACTCTGTCACCAGATCTTCTGTTGTACCTCCTCTTGCATTCTTCTTCACAATTATGTATTGCTTTTAATTTCTAATGCCATCACATTAGCCCACATCCTTAGGTTAACTATGGAAATATCTTTATTCACGTTCTGCCACCTCTAAATAACTGCTCAGATCCATTTTATAACATATCAACCTTGGAGCCAAGTAATCATTTAGTTCCCCCTTTACCCATCCCCCACCTCTGTGCCATGGCTTATGCAACATAAAAAGCCCATCCTCTTGTCCCCGAATATTCAATAGCTATGCTCTTTTGAGGAACAAACCAAAAAAAAAAAAAAACTATTCTGAAAAGCCCTCCCTGGTCCCACCTGCCGTAGGCAAACTCTCTACATTTGACCACCTATTCATTTTGTCAGTAACTTCCTATCAGTTTTGTTTTATATATGACATCTCTCCTATAGCATCTCCTTGAAAACAGAACAAGCATCTTATTTATCTTCATTGTCTTCCTACAATCTCACCCCAAACATCATATATAGTAGTTGTTAAAGTTGCTGAAAGAAAAACAAAAATGATTGGAAGCAAAACCCATCTTGAGATTTTCTTTGTTTCTTCATTTTCTGTCTCTTTAGTCTCTGCAAAGTGATAATATTCAGTCCAAATGATTCACAAATACAATAAACTTTAGGATGTTATCAAGTGAACAAAATGCCCTTGAGTTTAAATGTCCCCTAATAGGGATGAAGGAGGCGATATACAGAATGTCTCTTCTTTCATAGGTGAGGAAGGGCAACCATATTTCTGCCTGTGAAAGGTGCTAGTAAAGCATGACGCCTAAGATGAAATAATCATTGACAAAGAACACCATCATCCAACTCAGTGGCTTCCAAGTCATCTCCAGGCAACCACAATACAGCCACATTAATACATCAATCCAAATGTGTAATTTTAGAAGAGCACATAACCTCTAAGGAGAGTTTCAGACAAGGTTTTTGCTCAATCGTGACTCATCTTAGACTCGACTTTTTTTCCTGGATTCAACCAAGGAACTCTGAGTAAGTTTGCTTTGCCACGTCCCACAGAAACCCAGGGTAACTCTCACTCAGCCTTTGCTGTGAGCAGAGACTATCAGGTCACCTAAGAAACAGCAATTTGTGGGCTGCTGATTTATGCAATGATGACCTTGGCTTACAAAACCCAAACAGAATGTGCCCCAACTCATGAAGTCAAGGCAGTGTGGTAAACAGAGCCTGTGCCAACAGGACATCATTTCAACATCCTCTGGCCTATAAAGGATGTTTGGGCAGGGGCGCACACATCATAAGCTGTATTTAGGTGTGGATAATCAGTGATGACTAGGTCACAGATCCATTAGCTTCTTAGAGACTTCTTAGAGTGGCTTCTGATGTTAATTTAAGTCAGCTACTTGTTACAACTCCTGAAAAATCACTGAAATGAGTCACTTGGAAGTGTGGACAATGGTCAAAATGGTCTGGAAACAAAGCAGATGCAAGTTGTTGGATGAAGGTGTTAAATAAACCATTTTTTATGATGTTGTGAAGTATTATGGTAACGATGGTCGGTTTCCAACACAGTTTCTTCCACAGTGCTGTCCACTGCCATGCAGTTACCAAACTATCTAAAAATATCCAGAATTGTCTTCTAATTTTGATGGTAAACTCTTACAGCATTGGGTGGTTGTTTACATATTTAGAGTCTTGATTTAAGTGGCCCTGCCACTGAACACTGTTTTGTACCAGTTGACAGCAGTTGACCTTAAGGTTGTACCTCAAGGTCTAGCTGAAGTATCTTAGGGTTCTAAGAGTAAAGATGAGTTTCTTCCTTTGAACATCTCCTCAAAATTTATTTCTATTGAACACACTCCAGATGGCCTCCAATAATGAACTAAATGGACATATCCTGAAATGTGGCTCGTCTATATAGTCCTAGACACTTCAGTAAAACGAGCATTTAGCCCACCAGTCTTATAAAATTGATTGCCATGGTAATAATTTAATGCCTGCATTTTGTAGAAAGCCTCTCAGTTAACGTTGAGTGCTTCAAGAACAGGTACAGTGAGCAATCTTTGAATGCTTCCTGCTTAGTACTGTGCCAGGCACATAAAATAATGCTCGACAAATGCCTCTTTAAGTGGATTTATTTTGACGTGATGCTAGGCTCCCAAGAAAATCAGGTGTTTGCAAGTTGCTAACTATCTTAGTTTGCAAAATTGAATATTACCTGGGACTTTCTAATGTTTTGAATAAATCAGATTTACTTGCTAACAACTCCAGCAATTTCACATTCTTAGATTATTTTGTTGAAGAGTAGTAAATTTAGGGGGCACTTACAGTTCAAAAGTCAACTAGTAAAATGATGCAGTCTTCAAATACTGTTGTTCTGAAAAACGTTGAGAAATGTGAAATTAAGAGCAGGTAAAAATAGAGTAATAGCTTCACAGGATCACTGTCATTTTTTCTCCTGGCTCTGGCCCAGGGTCATTGGATAGACATCTCTATCCAGTCACCTCTATGGTTTGCACATTCTCCTGGCACTCTTAATAGCTATTTTTGACCAAAAGAGAGAAAAAAGCAGATTGTGGATCCAAGCTTTTCACATAGTCACATATAAGAAATATGAACTTGGAAACTCAGGCTATGTACATTTGTTCTTACTCTGCTTTTGATTCTCAGCTCTCTGTCTTTGGGGCAGCTTTTTAAAGATGATATTACATCTCTAGGGCCTAATTCATACAAACATTAACTTGTGATGGATAAAACAAATGTGAGATCTTGTAATAAATAAATAGCACCATTTCATATGAACCAGAACACTAAGAGAGCTGAATATAAAATACAGTATGCTCAGAAATATGGGGACCATAACTGCAGAAAGAAAAGATGTGCCAAGTGAGTTCAGAAATATGATTTAGCAAATGATGCAGACCAAAAAGCATTTTAAAAAGAGAGCTCTACTCAGTAAAGCAGCTCCTAATAGGTGATTTGCATCTCTGAAGAGCTCACATGAATTTGTGGGACCCCACCCTGGACCACACAGAGTAAATCTCCCGATTCAAGTGAGAATATTTTTATTATACTTTACAAATGTATTATCACTTTAGTGTACAGAGGTAATAATTTGTGTTTAATATATAGAGGTAATAATATTATAGTCTTTAATGGATTTCTATTATATTCTACTATTCTATTATATTCTACTTATATTCAGAATAAGTAGAAATGTTGAGATTATGAAACACTTAAATTTTGAACCACTATCACTAACATTTGCTAAATGAAATTAAAACCCTCATTTATCCACAGTATCAAGACGGAATAAAATTCTAAGTAGCTGAAGTGTGTCTCTCTTGGTGAATTTTATTTTTAACTTGAAATATCTGAATTGAAAGCTTAAACTGTATTAAATCCTTCTCTGGCTTTTTAAAGCATGTGCTCTGGACTACATATCTGAGCCTTCACCCTGGGGTTAAGTATGTTTATAACATTCAGGCCAGTGAAGAAAGGAAAACCATTGCCTCATGTTGTGTTACAACACAGCATGTTGGTTTCACGTGGGTTTCTTCTTGTCTCTTTATCCATTGAAAAGATATGACATTGTGTATAATTGATTTTAATACCATGAAAAAAAAATCTGTGTTGCTTATAAACCTTAGTGGTTTATTGCTAGGATAATAAAAAATACATATAAACACGCATTGAACCTGGTATGTGCTCAATAAATATTAGCTCATATAACTGGATATTTGTTACAGATAGTGTTCCCTGGGAAGCATCCTCACAGACGGAGCTTAACGTACAGCAGGTTTTTACAACGCACGTACCCTTGAGGTCAACACCTGTGGAAAAGCAGAGGAAGAAGTCCAGTTATAACTCAGTCCCCAGATCAGCTCTGGCTGGAGCTCTGGAGCTAGAATAACCCTTTGGAGTTGGCCCATTTGGGCCTGGATGGCCAGGCTCCTTCCCCAGGGATCAGTTACTGGGAGTGACCTTGGTGAGGCATTCCCTCACAACAGAGGCAATCTCTAAAGGGCCAGAGTGTTAGAGCTGGGACGACCATGAAGTGGGCAAGGCAAACATGAAAGCATCAGTGCAAAAATCAAAGCCACACCAAAAACTCAGTGATCGAGATAACATATTTTAATGCAATTAAAAAAATAAAAATTCATACAATAATCCACAATGAACAAAATATCAAAATTTAAATAACTATAAGCTGTTGTTTGTTTGATGGTCTTGTGATGTAAAGTATCCCTTCCAATCAGATGATGGTTCTCAGGCCCTCAAAGGTATTAGATCATCATTGGGCAGGGTTATGACAGTTGACGGTGGCGTGCAAATAGATTGGGCAGTGCAAGTTTCTATTTGTAGTCGTGTTTTTTCCTGATGTGTGTATACAGTGGTACCCATGTTTGCTTTGGCTTCAGGCTCCACCATGGCTCCGCATGTCTGCTGAGCTCCCAAGGCTTATGTGGCAGCAGCTCCCCAGTTCATGAGGCAACAAGTGATTTGCTGGGACAAGATCCCGGAAGCCCTTCAAAGTGTTCTCCACAATTTCCTATATTGTTGATTAATTGAAAATATCACTCAAAAATGAGGTTTTGATTTATAGTAAATAATGAATATACTTGGCTCCAGATTTTAACCTTTACCTCTGGTTAAAAAAAAAAAAGTAACCAAACTCGTTTATCCATTTATCAGGATCACCTGCTAACATTTAGCATATTAGGTGTGGCTTGACATCAGCATTAGGTGACAAATGAACAGTTTGGGTTCTATTCTCTTCAAACAAACAAAGAAACAAAATTAGTCGACTCATGCTAACAACTCAGTGGTCTCCCAGAATTTCAGTTTTCTTTTCTGTAAAATGAGAAAGCTAGATTAGGTAATTTTTCAGTTCTCACCCAAATTTCAGTTTTATATATTTGATTATTTATACTTTTGAGGTTGACCAAATGTCTACCTTTAAGAACAGAAATTATTTTGTGTTGTGAACCTAGCAAATCCTTCTGAACTGAACTTCATAGAACTGTTTGTTACTACCCCAGCCCACCAGGTACTGTGAATTTTGCTGGGTTTTTTTAGTACAGTTGACCCTTGAACAATGTTGGGATTAGGGGTCCAGACTTTCCCTGCACTCAAAAATCCGCATACAACTTTACAGTAGGCCCTCTGTGTCCATGGTTCTGCATTCACAGACTCAACCAACAGTGGGTCATGTAGTACATAGCTATTGAAAAAATCAGCCTATAAATGGACCCCTGCAGTTCAAATCCATATCTTTCAAGGGTCACCTGTACTCTTATTATAGGATCATCGGGTTGTCCGCTGTTATTCATTGTTGGCATAATTATGTCTAATTCTAATGACCTTTCCCACCCATCTACCTTATTTTCTTCCAAACTTGTTGAGATTGCATAAGCAACATAATATAATTGCCTAAAGCCACATTTACTAAAGAAATCAGAGGCTGAAGGGGAGATTTAAATGAATTCTGAAACATTTACTTATGCTCTCAAAAATTCAGAGCGGAGCAACAGATGAAACGTGGGAAGAGAAATTAGGTGGTAACCAAACCTGCTCAAGTTGTGTCTAGTGTTTCATTTGGTGTGCCCATTTTCCCCAACAGGATTCTTTGTCAAGGAACATTAACATACACTTTGAGAAAAGCTAGTGTAACGTGAAAATAAATGACATTTGAAGGTAGGACCTGGTGGCTCCACCTTGAGTAATGTGTGTGAAATTCGTTGTGCAGAGTCATTTTTGCTCCCCATTTCTTGGATTTGCTTAGGGTCATTGAGATGGCCCAATGGGATTAGCCTCTGGCTTTGTGAAGTGTATAGGATTCAGCTGTCAGTGTTATTGCACAAAGCTAGAAAGCGAAAACCAAGGAAGTACCAATGGGTGAATAATGGCTCTTGTATTACTTACGTTATCTATGCTTTCCAGAATGGAATACCTATCAGCAAGAACTGCTGCCTTTAATTTCACTTGTCTCAAAGTGTCAGTCTATAACCATGAGTGTGTTGATCCCCCGTTCCAGTTCCCTAATCTGAAGAAGAGGAAAAATGGTTCATTTCACAAGTGGTTTTCAGGAGGAAGTAAATTCTGGAAGTGCGAAGAGTGATTGATGAACAGTGTTGAGTTTGTTTGTGGGAGAACTTGTTTGACCTGTCACCCTGGCTGTCTGAGTAGAATGCTTTGCAGAGAAAGAGACAAGAAACACACACGCATACACACACGTGCACACGCGCGCACACACACACACACAGAAATGTCAGCCAAGCAAATCACATTTGGGAGCCATTGTTGAGACTGTGTAGCCACAGTAGATTCTGTCATGTGACTGTTCAGAGCTTGACGTACGTAGTGTGCATCTTAATCACTGGCAATTTTGCTTTTCTTTAAATGCTCATCTCACGTTTGTGCCTGTGCCTGTGCTTCTCAGACCCTCTGGAGGAGGTCAGAAAGTAATTCTTACAAAATTCATTTATTGTGGAGTCTCGCCAAAATTAAATATATGTCTGTTTATCCCTACATCAGTTGAGTGCTCATCTCCTAGGCTGAAGGATTTGGGTAGGTTTATACAGATGGGATTATGCTTGAATACAGTAATTTTTTTTTTCTGCAAGGGGACACTTTAAGCAGTGTGGTTTAAAACAGCTAAAGCCTAAGCTAAAAATACCGTGCTATATTAATAGGAGCCCAACTGACTGTACTTAGGAATGTTCTGATGCCAAAGTAGTTCACCAGAATGCCACAGTGTGTTGTAAGAGAAATAATAGTCAACGAGCCACGTAAGTCCTGTGTTTAACTGGAAATATATATATTAGTTAACATCATATATAAATATATATATATATTTTTAACTCCAGAGCATCGTTTTTTTTTTCAAGAGCATCTTTTAAAGACCTGTTTATTAATTTACTGGTTTGCTTATTAGTAGCATAAAATCAGAATTTGAATGATACATAGTATTTGCGTTTGTAAGTTGTACTGTAGAAACCGTTAAGTGAACAGTGAAATTTCTATATATGTCATATGTATATACATGTGTGCATATATATGTACACAAACACACACATACACATGTCTGATCGTGTAACTTAATTTATCCAAAATGGACTTCAGTAAAAATTAATGTGAGATCATATAACTTAATTTATGCCATGATAATTAGTTCAAGTTAATATTGCATTAAGTGAAAATAGGCAAATTGACGCAATTAATACAGGCTGGCCACTAATCATTCTGGTATTTCTTTGTTATTCTCTGGAGTACTCAGTGAATTAAAGTAAATTTTACTAAGTGGAAAACATCACTCAAACCTTATTTATATACATTTAATTTATACTTAATTCTGAATCAATCTTCTCCCCCCCACCCCACCCCCCAGAAATCTCTATTGAACAGGATCACATTGTTTATTTGTTTCTTTATCATTTGGGCAATGATACCAACACAGCGGGTGTACCTTGAACAACTAAAGTTCATCTCAGTAGACTGATTCCATCAACATCTCAGATACATGTAGAGTCCCGGACTCATAGTTTTGAGATCTACCAAAAAGATGGAAACCCAGTCTGAATGTACCTGCCCTCTCCTGCCAGGGCCCTGTTTGAATCTCATCCAATCTGGGTGATCTGAGGAAAGTTCTGCAGTAGAACTGATTACACCGATGTGGGCAGACTTTAGGGAAACTGTCAGGGGAAGGGCAGTTCCATTGGGGAGTTCCACTGGGGAGATGGAGTGAGAGAAAGGAGTCATTCCTGGAACCAAGAGAGAGCAGCTCTCTGGAGAGACCCTTCAGATGAGAGTAGTGACCAGCTGAGCGTTGCCAGCAAGGAGGGAGCCAGGGGAATAAATAGTTCAACCTCACTTCCTTCTTTCCAGTCTCTTGCCAGGGCCTCCCATTGCTTGAACCCAAATGCAAGTCAAAGGGCAAGGGTGTCATTGTTGGAACACTTATGGGTCAGCCTCTCAGAGCACTAAACAGAGTGGACCCAAATGGAGATTGTATCAGGAGGGGCAAGCCCTTCTCTGGAGTAGCCTGTTAATTAAAGTAAATTTTACTAATTTGGAACCATCATTCAAATCTTGTTCATGTACATTTAACTTACACAGAATTCTGAATCGATCCCCACCCCCCCCCCAAAAAAACCCCACTAAAATGTGCTAGTTTCATCCAGAAATATGCTAAAACTCTTAGGGGAGTACAGAGATTAATCCTTATAAATCCAGTTTTCACTGAATCACTTTGTATAGTTGTACAAAGGTTGATATAACAGACATGGGAGAAAAAAATACTCTACTGGAGACTTAATTGCCCTTTGAGACTTCTTTATGTTTCCAATAAATATCATTAATGTAAAATTTGATCCTATTAACTAAAAAACACATCCTCTTTATGAAGTATTTCTTTGTAATAGAGAATGGACCCCGGGCTGCAGTCCCCGTGAAGTTCTTCTCCCTTCTCTCACCCACATGTCCCTGAGTCACTTCGCCTCTCAGACTAAAAAGTCCCTTTACCTGAACGAATTATGGAAAGCGCCTTCATTTCTTCAGGGGCTTTGCAGGGAGCGAATGAGACAATACATAAAACAGCACGTCATATGCTGTAAAGTCTATGCAACTTCATAAGAGTTGGTTGACCAGTAATATTTACTTGCAAAATACAAAGAAAAAGAAAAATCTTTTCTTCTTCAAACCACTGAAGGAAGGATTGCTGTCCTCAGTCTTTTTACTTAGATTTTCTTTTCCTTTAGTGAAAGACCAATCTATAAGTTAAAAACAAGTGAGGTGAAGACAGGGCCTCCTGCTGTTACATATTTTCCAAAGTCTCAATTGTAAAATATGATAAAAAGTTATTAATCAATCTTTGTTTGTTTTAGTAGGGTAGCTATTCTCTGTGGAGTTCGCTCAGACCGTGTAGGGAAAACCCTTCGGGATCTCCCCTGTGAAGCTTGCACATGCAAATAATAGCCAACATTTGTGGAGTTTCCTTCTTGGCCAGCTAAAAATTCCCCCTGGCTTGGGAGAGCACGAAGTCTTTAGCAAGGATGTCAACAGTGATTTATTATAAGCTGAGTTAATTCTCTCTCAATCTAAAGGCCTTGCCTACGACATAATCACTTTCTTTCCCCCCCACAGAGGGAGCTGCTTATTCCATGATCCTCAAGGCGGCTTCATCCAGACACCAGCCATGGTAAGATTTCAACTGTTTTCTTTGGAAATTTTTGTTGCGGGAGATGTGGCGTGGAGTATAATTAGTCAAGTATGGTTCTCCCCCAAGAAAACTTCAACGTGAAAAAACCAGGATATGTGTGTGTGTGTGTGTTCTGTGAATATATTAACATAAGTCTGTGTGTGTCTTTATGAAGCTTAGGCGAGCTTCTTGGCAACAGATCAGGGAGAAGTCTTAAACTCAGCCTTCTCTAACGTACTAGTTAGACTTTTACTGTGCTGGCTTTGTTGTGCTTCCGTTCTTTCCGGGCTCGGAAACTGAACAGAGGTGATGGAAATCTGGAGAAGTCCAGAGAGGAGCCCAGGTAACTTCAAAGCTGGAAAGTAAGACCTGAGAGCGGTACTTAGGTAGCAGGGAACGCGGAGAGAAGTCAGCTAACTGGAGATTGCGACAGCATCTTTAATCGCATGAACTTCTTAGATGCCGGTAGTCTGGTCGTTTCCAGTTTGTCTAGAGACGTGAAATGAAAGCGGAGCGTTTAAGGCCATAGTTCTCATGGCTTGGTTGTTGGTATTGGGTAATGGATATCCCTAACTGGTGTTTTGAATTGTGATCCGTGTACTGTGAAAGCTGTGGACGACTTTAATCTGTAATAAGGCAAAAATAATGACTTCTCCCCGTCCCCATTCTGCATCACTTGAAACACAGTATAATACACCTGCTTTCACCCAGATCTCTATAGAGAGGGGAACTTATCTGATTCTTTATTTGAAGATATTGATGCTTAGAAATAAAAGACATTCTCCTCTACGTGTTTCAGTATCATCCATTCAATTACAGGGCACATTTCTTTTTCTTTCTGAAAACATTCTTAATTTATACGGACACGGGTTTTTCAGCATCACCTGACTACCTCATCATAGAAGGAAAAAACTGGCATCCCTGATATTGATAAAATCTTTATAACCATTTAAGGCAAGTTCAACAAACAAAAAGAAAACCACTGAAGGCTTAAGAAACATAGAAAGTTGAAGAAAGTCTATCACTGTCCTTAAGCCAGTAGTACATTTATATTGAGATATTTAAGCAGGGACGTCGTACGTATAATTATCAAACTGAGAGAACGTCTAAGGCAGGGTTTCTCAGCCTCGGCATTATTGAACTTGGGGGCCAGATCATTCTGTGTGGTGGGAGATGACTATACAGTGTTTAGCAGCAACCGTGGCCTCTAACCACTGGATGGCAATAGCCCGTCCCCCTCACTCCCCCCCCCCACACACACACACTCCACCCTCTCACCCCTGACACCAGACTATGACAATTACAGTTCTCTCTGGACATGGCCAGATGTCCCTCACGGGACCGTACTGCTCTCAGTTGGGAACAACTGACTGAAGGAGACAACACAAACCTCTCTGAGTGTGTGATGAAGATTAAATGGAAAATTTGGGTCTCGAGGTAATGACAATCTTTTTGCCTTGAAACCCTTACATCGGCAGTAGTATTTGGTAGGCACAATGAGGACCTGCAAAGGATCTGGAAATGGAGGAAATAGGATTTTCCTTGAAGAGCTAAACACCAGTATGAGTGCACAGACATACGGTTATGCAGTTGTTGAATTTCCATCTTCCCAAGCAGAGAACTCATAGCAGTTCTCCATTAAACTGAGGCCTAATTTAGAACCTCATAAGAAGTCCCTAAATTCAGAGCAGACTGACCTAAATTTACTTCTTGTCCATGTTCTTGCACTGGACGGCCATGGAAGAGTCCTGTGCACGAAAATCCACTGGGAGGCTATTTTAAGCCAGGGGTCCCCAACCTGCAGGCTGCGGACCAGTACTGGCCTGAGGCCTGTTAGGAACTGGGCCACACAGCGGGAGGTGAGCGGCGGGTGAGCCAGAGAAGCTTCATCTGCCGCTCCCCATCGCTCCCATTACTGCCTGAACCATCCCTCCTATTACCGCCTGAACCATCCCCCATCCATGGAAAAATTGTCTTCCACGAAACCGATCCCTGGTGCCAGAAATGTTGTGGACCACTGTTTTAAACTTCTTCCTCATGTGTGCCAATTCCAGGCTGGCCATAGGCTTTGCAAAGAAAAGTAACTTGTGTATAACATTCAAGCCTGGCATCTGCATCTTTATTCTGCATCTTATTTCCCTTCAGTCTCAGTAAATGTCTGACTAGGGATTCTGTTTCATTAATAGACTGACACTTGCTCTTATCCGTGTTTTCATTATTTCTAAGTGATTCTCTGCCTTCAATCCCCCTTATTCTGTAATCACAGATCCTAGTGTTGCCCCCTGCCCATTTATTTTCACAGCCTTATTGAACCTTATCAATCACTTTTAAACCTGCTTATACCATTTTAGAGTTTACCTTTTACCGTGTTGCACCTCTTGATAAAATTTCTCCGACTCCTCTGGACTTGGGTCTGAGAAGTCCAAATAGTCTCCCTAGCTCAAAAATATGTTATCAGCACTAAAAATGTTAATCCTAGATTTCAAAAATGGAGACAGTCTTCACAGAATGGTATGATGCAGGGATTAAAGTGGAACATACGGCAAGGTGCCTTCTTTATTCATAAAGAAAGATCCAAAATGTATGCAGTCTTCCTCTCCAGTGTATTATATAGAGAAGCAAAGAGCAAAGCCCAGCAATTGTGTTCAGTGACAGATAAAAATGCATGTGTGCCCCTGACGTTGCTTCGTGAGAAAGAATCACCAGTGAATCTGGGACAGTGCCAACCTGCTCCTCCGATTTTATACCCAGAGACTTTCTACTCTTTTCTTGAAGTTGCCAGACTTTTCTGCTCAAGCCAAAGTTGCTTTTGTTACAAATAATAGAAGATCACTTGTTATAGCTTAGGCTAAAAGGGAAATGTGTTGGAAGGATGGAAGCGTCAGCACTGGAAGAGGCCCCAGGCATAGTAGATGTCCCTCCTGTGGGCACAGATGGTCTCTGTGCAGGACCTCTTTGTGTAGCTCCTACCCTCCACCCTTCTCCATCCAGCTTTCTGCCCCTGGAGATGATCTGTATGGGTGTCATCACATGGTTTTAATGCCCTCTGGGGTCTGATGGGAATCAGCCAATGGGGAGTCTTTGTAGGAGATTAGAGATGAGGAGGATGAGATTGGGGTGTTTGGCACCCTTCCGTAGGTGTGTCTCACTTGACTACATCTCTCAACCAAAGGCCACATCCTCCTGGAAAGGGCAGACCCATGCGAGAAGTTACTGGAATCCCTCATTTCCAGTTCAAGTAATGACTCTCTCTCCCCACCCTCTAAGCCTAGGAGTGTTATCAAGCCCTGTTAATTAAATCCTCTTCAAATTATCTATATTTGAGTGTGGCATCTGTTTCCTTCTTAACTGATATAATCTCTTCTCTTCATCTCTTCAGCTCTCTGTGGGTCTACTTTCTGTCTCTGTGGTCACCTGTCTCTGTCTCTCTTCTTTTCTCTCCCCCTCACACGTGGGAGAGAGTGTCACCCTGATCCCTCTGTATCATCTCAGTTCGTATGCCAACAGAACTCAACTCCAAGAGCAGTAATTAGTGTTTGGTAGCATATTTCATTCTCTCTTCTAAACTTTAAGTATATTCCCTCATTTAATCCCAACAACAACCCATCGGTTCTGTTATCATGGAACTTTACAGATTAGGACATCCAGACATGGAAACTGAGTAACCTGACCTCTTAACTAGAGGTAGTATTGGAGTTCTAACCTAGGCAGATACATTTCAGAATGTATATCCTTAAATACCATTGTTGATAGTTTGGTTGTTGGTCTGGACCATTTGGGGTTGAAAGTTCAATAATGATTCACTCACAGTGTGATGGTGGTGAGGGGACAAGACACCATGATTTGCTTTCTAGTGAGTCGGACCTTTGGGAGAGAACCCTCTGAATGTGGTACTAGGGAAGCAATACAACTGGCTAAAACATTTATCATAACCCACCAGCCTGATTTTGTTAACCGTATTTTTCATAGTCTCTTGAAAAAGTTCCCGAAGAGGTTTGCAAAATATTGAAACTATGTAAATCTTCTTGCTACTTACAGGCCATTTTCCTTGCACACCCTAACTCTTTTAGACTTCACTTAGGGCAGACTCAAAGAAGAACCTACCTTATTTAGAATAAAACAAAAAGAATAAAACATTATCTGCCTTCCCCTTAAAGTGGAGATTTGATGAATGTCTCCAAACTACATACCGCGTTTTCCCCAGTGGTTTCAGGGTCTGGGCACCTTTATCAGATTCTACATGGGAAGCATGTAGGCTAGTGGGACAGCTGCTCTACCACTGACCACTGACTGATACTTTCAGTTACATGTGACTGAAAAATGAGGATGAAATTAAAATTGCAGCATTTCACCATCCTGTTGCCAACTTATACTTTTATACCCAGATATTTAAGTCATGCTATAAGATGTTATTTTTGACCCAAGTTTCTTAAATCTCATTCAGAGTATTTATTATAATACCATCGTGAGAAGCAGAATGTGATAAATGGACTCTGGCTCCTCAAAGGGTATAATCTTAAGTGACATACAAAAGGGTATATCCTAAGATTTTCTTTAAAATGTGTATCTTTGTAGTTTTATATAGCTTTAATTGAATACATGGCTTTACTGCGATAGAAGAGGAAAAAAAAAACATACTCCATAAGGATGGCATAATCTTACAGTTGTATCCAAGAGTTGCTTTAGGCAGCAGTGGAAACTAAAAATCACTGTCAGAAGGAAAAACTCAAAACAATGTCTTTCTTTAACAAAACACATATGCATCAGAAAAATTATCCATTTTTTTCTGATTACTGTTTTCATATGTAACCAACACAATACCATCTTTACATTTTTCTCCTGGGGAGCTAGCACCATGAGTTTCAGAGAATATGTTTTATTTATCACTGTGTTTTTTAGCACCTGGTATGGTGCTTCAAACATAGTAGATGAACAATAATATTTGATGACTGAATAAATGAAGTGTAAATACAATATTATTTCTCAAATGTGCATATCTTTAACGATTTTTGCCGTAGTGATGATGAATATACTATGAAAGTCATATCACAGAACGTGAAGCTATTTCACTAATTTCTACGTGTTGCATAAAATCTGAAGTTCAGCAAAGATTGAGATGGTGTTGAGTTGGGGATTTGGGGCACTAGAAATATAAAACTCTTGTTTGAATCAGACCGGAAAGTCATGAATGATGCGCGATTACACCATTATCAACAAGGTGAAGTTTCCCAAAGATGATGAAACTGTGCAGATTTACTCCCCCCCAGCTCCTAAGAGACGATGTTTATACCAATTTATAATGAGATGAAAATGACACTTACTACAAGAGTATTTATTATAGTGAGGATGATACTAAACTTTTAGCCACCAGCAATTAACTGAAGATAGAGGAAGCCATGAGGGAGGACTCCGGAAAAGGTGTTCTTGGTGATGGGCAGGAAAACTGATGGTAGGAAGGATTAACGTACCAAACAAAATGTAGCTCCTTTGTACTGCTGGGACCTTGGCTGGACTCGTGACCCACACCAAGTTCTTTAAGCAAAGAGGGCCACATGGTAGTTGAGTGAAATCTGATGTTTTGCTTAGTTGTCTCAGACGTGTTTACTTTAGTAGAGGGTTATGGAAAGGTTGAATCAATAAACACTTTCTTTTCAGTCAGCAGACTTGCCATGGACATCAATAGTCATGCTTAAAATGAAACTGGTCTTTCTCTATGAATGGAAGCATTTCTTGTTTCCTTGGAGAAAATGAGATCCTGTAGATGCCAAGTACTAATAATTAGGGGCCCAACCAGAGACTTTGCTACTTTTCATGTTATTCTGGACAAGGTTTTGAGTAACTGGTAAATGAAAATTCAGATAGTAAATTTGTTTTTTAATCTTTATAATCATTTTGAGTAAGAAATGATAACTAAACTGTGTAATGATTTTATGATTTCCATCCTGTAATCTATTCAAATTAAAATAAATCATGATGGTCTTTGTAATCTCATAACCCTAGGTCACAAATGGATTTTAGGCCTTCCATCCTAGTTTAGCTGTAATATTTCCATATAGGAACCCTTTATTACAAAGAAAGCAAGTTTAATTCTGCGACATAGTACTGTCTTGCCATATGTCTCTAGTAAAAAAATAACACAGAAACAAACAAATAAATGAACTAGGAATTAAGAGCTTGAAAATAGCCATGGAAAGTCAAAAACACATGATGAAAAGAATTGATTTTTTTTTTCTGAAAATGCAACTATCATAAAAGGAAGAAAAACAGCTAAATGAAGCATACTTTCAAACCCTTTACTCTTCTATTTCTCAGACTTACCAGATCTATTATGCTGGGTGAATAAAAAACTCATGTGTGCAACCTTAATTCCGGAAGTCATGTATAAACACAAGACAAGCTTAGAAGAGTCTTGTCTTCCGTTGGCTTAGATGTCTGCTGTAATGTACACACATAACAAAGCCACTAAATAGGGAAGTTGAAAACAATATGATTTTATGGTGTTTGCAGTTTGTTTTTAAAGAACTTTATTTCTTATTATACCTTTGACATCCAGTCACCGTTATCAGCCCTGAGAGTTTGGTTTTCTGCAGACAAAAGCTTTTAGACATTTTCTGGGACCTGGTCCAGCTTGACTATAATAAGGTGTTTATTTTATTTCTTCTCTTGTTTGGCTTGTTGGGTACCCACAACACACAGGTGCACATCAAGTGCTATAGTTTTCCCCTTGTTCTTGAAATGGAAGAAAGCGATGAAGAAGTACTTAGTGAATTCAGGGAAGCCCAGAGGCAGGTGAGGAAGCTGAGCCAGGACACCAAGGTTATCACTGCCAGTGAAAGCGCACTTAGCGGACTGATGTCTTCTGTGTTCTGGAGCCTAACCAGGAAAGGCAGCGAAGGTAGGCGAACCCTATCCAGACCAAGTAAGAATTTGTGGCAGGAGATGCTGACCATCCAACACCTCTGTGCCAACAGCACAAAGAACATAAAGGAAATGGCCCAGCCACCCGGGCTGATGCCGTCAGAAGTGAAAAATAAATGGTCCTGCTCCGACTGTTTGAAACAGTGTATTAAATACACTGAAAGTGGATAAGTTGAGAATATACGTACACATTATTCTCTGTAAACAAGTGGGGTTCTATGATGATTTTATAGTTATCTTTATATTCATTTTTTTGTTTTCATTTTCGTTTTTTTAGTAGTGGTGACAAGTTGTGATAAACAATCACGGGTTTAGCCTGGACTTTATTTTCCTCCTTTGCACTCTCTTTTCTCCACGTCTTCTAATGAACAAAGGGTGCATTTCCCCGGAAAGGTAAATAAGCTGGCTGCAGGGCAATATAATAAAATAATCATGGATAGGCATGACGATGAATGCACAAAGATGCTTATGACAGCTGCTTAGTGAAAAACTGGAAATATTCGAAAGTTGAATTGCAGGAGATAGGTCAGACAAATTACGGTTCAGCTAAACAGGCCAACGCTGCAGCTTTTTAAAACAAGAGGTAGAACGATACGTGTGGATATGAGGATACGCTTTCACAGTTTTTTTTAATTGGAGTATAGTTGCTTTACAATATTGTATTAGTTTCTACTGTACAACAAAGTGAATCAGGTATACATATACCTATATCTCCCTTGTTTTTGGATTTCCTCCCCATTTAGGTCACCACAGAGCATTGAGTAGAGTTCCCTGTGTTATACAGTAGGTTCTCATTAGTCATCTATTTTATCCATGTTCAACATTTTAATTTAATGTGGGTTTGTGTGATTTTGATAAAACACGAACCAAAATGTTTCTAGTCTTCCACCCCCTGGCTGGCAGGATTAGGAAAGACTGCAAACGTGGCTGCGTGTGCCCCCTATCCAAACCCTCCTATCAGATAGTGGAGTCTATTTCTCCACCCCTGGACTCCAGATTGGCCGAGTGACTTGCTTTGCCAATACACCATTGGCGTATGTGACGCAATTAGGGGCTCAGAAAGAGCTTGTGCATGGGGACTTGCCTGCTTGCTTCTCCTAGGAACCCTGCTACTGCCGCCGTTAGAACAAGGTTGGATAATGTGACACTTAGGCCCCGGTCACCTCTAGACAATCCCCAGAAATGGAGCCACCTAACCTACTGGCAGTAGAAGAATCTTCCTGATGAGTCCAGCCCAAATTGTTGACTCAGGGAAATATAAGCTAAATACATAGCTATTATTTTAGTCCATAAGTTTTGGGATAGTTTGTTATGCAGCAAGAGCTGATGGATGCCTTGTGTGTTTAGGCACGTGTGCAGGCTTGTTTCTGAAGGGATGTAAACGAAAATGTTCATAGTGTTTTTGTTTTATCTTGAGATGTGAAATTATGGGTGATTTTTACTATTGTTTATCTGTACTTTCTATTACTTTTTCTAAAATAATCATGTTTATCTATGTGATTTAACACAAACAAATGAAGAAAAGGAAAAAAAGCCTAAAATTGAAAAAAAAAAACAGTTGCTTTATGAAAAGGAGGAACTAACTGCTAGGTGTGATTGTTTGCTTTATCTGTTTTCCAAGTTGATTTTTCTTGATAGTTCTATTAACCAAACAGATGTACATGCCATCATATGTTGTTGTACAAAAGATAGGAACGCTGACCACACCAAATGCTGGGGAGGATACAGAGCAACGGGAACACTTATTCATTGCTGGTGGGAAGGAAAAATGGTGCAGCTATGTTGGAAGACATTTTGGTGGTTTCTTATAAAACTAAACATAATCTTACTGTATGATCAAGCAATTGCGCTCCTTGGTATTTACCTAAAACGAATTGAAAACTTATGCCTACATAAAAAACCTGCACCAGGATGTGTATAGCAGCTTTAATCATAATCCCCAAAACTTGGGAGCAATCAAGATGTCCCTCAGCAGGTGAATGGATAAATAAACTGCAGTCCTTCCAGATAATGGAATATTGCTCATGGCTGAAAAAAAATGAGCCATAAACAGACATGGAGGAGACGTAAATGCCTCTTACTAAGCGAACGTCCAAAAGGTCTAATGACCGTGTGATCCCGGTTATATGACACTCTGGAAAAGGCGAAGCTATGGAGACAGTAAAGAGATCAGTGGTTATTAAGGTCTGGGGGAAGAGGAGTGGTAAATAGGCAGAGTACAGTGGATCTTTAGGGCAGTGAAAGCACTCTGATGCCATAGTGATGGGTACCAGTCATTCAACTTTTGTCCAAAGACACAGAATATTCAAGACTAAGAGTGACTAGGTAAACTATGGACTTTGGGTGATGATAATGTGTCAGTGTAGGTTCATCCGTTGTGACCTGTGTCCCACTCTGGTGGGAGATGATAGTGGAGGAGGCCGTGCATATGAGGGGGTAGGAAGCATATGGGGATCTCTGCACCTTCCCTTTGATCTTGCAGTTTACCTCAAACAGCTCTAAAAGATAAAGTCTTAATAATTTTTAAAATGCCAAAAAAAAAAAAGCATAAGAAAGGTAGACACGGAGCATAGAGAGATGCCATTTGTTTCTCACTATGTCTAGGTCTCTGCCTTCTTCACATCAATGAGAAAATTGGAAAATTTAAATGCCTAACACAAATGACATTTTTAAAGGATCCATGCTCGTATTTCTAGGACTTTAGTTTTATCAATCATTTACGTAAACACAGAAGAAAAGTGAGAAGGTGTGAAAAGGAAAAACACTTGGATGCTCGATAGACTTGATACCAGAGCGATAACACAGGTGATTGGGAAAGATAATGGAACACCAGGCACTGAGGTGAATGATGAAGGACATTTTCAGAAGCCGGAGGGACACTTGCCAGATAGGAGCTGGGGAGACTTCATATACACTAGGCCTTGAAAATGGATGTAAAGCTTCTTACACTCATCACATTTTTTAAGCATGAGTGAGAATAAAGAAACCACAATTGAAACTCCAAGCAGTCTTCCAGTGAACCGCAAATATCTTCTGAGAGAATAAGCGTTCACTTTTATACTTTGTATAATCAGACTGTATTTTTAAAATTCCTGGAAGATTTACCATCTCATTCTTCTTACCAACTTTCTTTTTATCTCAAATGTCCAGTTGCTACTTTACGGGCTCAATTATCAATGATTAACGGCTCACTGAAGGAATGTTCCATTCATAACGTATTTTTGGACATATTTCTGTACTTTTGTCTGAGCCCCATCTTTGTTTAATCTCAATGCATATAAAATATTTAGACTTTTTTTTCAGAATTTAGGAATGCACACTTACCAGATGCAGAAGACTGGGGCACTCAAAAAAAGGTTGAGTTTCACAGAGAATATCCAGTTATTACTGTGTGAATGGGAGAGCAGGGAGCAAATCCAGCCAGTGGAGTTGGTTTTTCAACAACTTTACTTAAGTCTCAAAGTTTCCTTTTCTTTTTCCTCTTTTTTTGGTTATTGGGGCAGTATTTGGGGGTTGGGGAATAAGTACATTGTGCCAACTACTGCATGCTGTTCTGTTGGGAACATCTTGAAAAGTTCATTGCATGTATCTGTTATGTCACAGTGTTTGTTTTTTCAAACAATTTGACATTTTGAGCCGTCAGCAGCCTGGAAAGTTTGCCTTCCAGATGCAATTTCTCTGAGTGCCAATTTCCATGTGGTCCATTCCTGCCCCCTTCTCCAACTGTGGGCCAAATTCAAATACCTGGCCCACCACACTGGCTGTCTTCACAATGCAATTACCTATCAGGGTTTCTCCCAGAGGATGCCAAATCCCGTTTTCTGCAGACTCACCTAGCCAGGCTGGTGGTGTTCGAAAACTCCACTCAGAGTAAAACATCATTTTTTTCTCCTTGGTACCAGGTTTCTTGTAAGACCTTGTTTCTTATGCTGAAACATAACTTTAGTTCTTTGCTTGCTTTTTTTTTTTGAACATGGAAAACACTAACTTATTACAAGAAACTTCTCCCATCTCCCATACTGGAGATATTATGGTTCTAGCATCAGCTATTTCTTTGGTGGTGGTGTTTACTAATGATTTTCAAAGGCATCCTGTTTCTTAAATGGCAGACCAATTGGGGCAAGTTTATTTAGAACTAGAAAAGAGATAAGGTAAAATTTTTCTCAGATGTAAAATGAAGATAAAACAGTACCTGCAGATAATGTCTAAGAAAGGAAGTAGGTTATTGGTCGCTTAGAGCTGAGGATGGGAACAGTCATTCACTGTGAATGTATATGAAGGGTTTTACTGGGATGAGGAAATGTTCTAAAACAGGTTGTGGTGATGGTTGCACAGCACAGTAAATTTGCTAAAGATTGTTGAATTGTACACTTGAAATGGGTAAATGTTGTGTGTATTATACCTCAATAAGATTGTTTGGTAAAGGGAAGGGTGGGATCTACATAATAAGATTCTTTTGATGATGAATTGGTTTTATCTATATAAAATATTTCTTGGATTTAATAAGTGCTCATTAATATTAACCAAAACTGTTACAATTAACTTCCATGAAAGTCAGCTCATTTCCAAATTTCCTTTCGCTCTTCAGCAATTATTCTCACACACACACACGCCCCCCCTTAACCTCTGTATCTGATTCAGTTAGGTGGCACAATACCCATTAAGATATTTTTCCCTTAATCCCTTCAAGATTTTTTCAGCTGTTATTTATTTTATTTTATTTTATTTTTTGCGGTACGCGGGCCTCTCACTGTTGTGGCCTCTCCCATTGCGGAGCGCAGACTCAGCGGCCATGGCTCATGGGCCCAGTTGCTCCACGGCATGTGGGATCTTCCATGACCGGGGCACGAACCCGTGTCCCCTGCATCGGCAGGTGGACTCTCAACCACTGCGCCACCAGGGAAGCCCTCAGCTGTTATTTTTATTACCTGCTTTCTTATCATACAGTATAGCTCTATAAGTCTATCATTGACGTCAAAAGCCTTACATTTCTTCCTTTGGAGCAAATCTTGTCTCTGAGAATTATGATTATTGTTGCTAGGCTCACTCTGTTTTATCAACATACCTCCAAATGACACCCATTCCTGTAAATTCCACAAATACAAAACTGAGTTTCTCTCCAGTGCCCCTGTCCCAATTTTATTAATATATTTCTTCTCCAGTCTTGAAACCTCAGAATTACCTTTGACCTCTTTCTTGGTTCCTAGCATAGGGAAAGTTCCACAAACCTCCTAAGTTTGCTCTTGAATAATTCATATCCATGCCTCCTCTTAATCGTCTGTAAGGGTTATGGTGAGAAACAAGATGCACATTGAACTGATTGCCTGGCTCTATCACTTTGTTCCACCATATCCTAATTCCCTTGCCAGACTAATGCTCCCAAATGCCACATCTTCTCATTCTTTCTCCTCTTAGAAGCCTTGATTATTTAGTACCACACTCAATGCACATTGACAAAAATTTTAAAAATCTAAAAATTTAAATTCTGAAAGCCCTTGATGTGTATCCATGTCTATTGGCGGGGGGGGGGGGGGGGGGCGTGGCAAATCTACGGTATCTCATCGCTTTCCAGCAATTCACGGTGCACTAGAGTGCAGTAAAGGAACTGGGAAGTGTTGGAGTGAAGAAACCTTCTTAATTCAGTTCACTGTGGAGTTTGTTAATGTGTTTTGAACACAGACTACTTTAATATCATCTGTAGAATCAGACTGTGCAGGACTATTAAGCAGAAAAGTAGATTGAGGACACTATATGAATACAAGCCTCAGTAGGAGAGAAAAAAAGGTGGAGTTGTCTTCTCTAAATTCCAAAGTGGGAGAATTTGAGTCCAGCTCATTCTAACTTGTCACTGTGCCTCATAAGCTTAAATCTTTCACCCTTGTTCAGCCTGGTGGTGTCTTTTCAGGAGTTTTCTTTTCCTTCTTATCTTTTGTGTCCTTGAACCAGTCCGGGCACCTCCTCTTAGGAGGCAGCTCTGGTGAAGGAACTCACCAGGATTCACTGCACATCCAGCAAGTATCTTTTAATTAAATTGTTGGCAGCCAAGCCTGTGCTGACTGTGCCCGGGTGTGGTAATACAGAGGTGGGAAATTTGATTACTCACCAGAGATCCACTCTTTTTTTCTGGGTTGGCCACAGATATTTGGATTTGCTTGGTGTCTGTTCTCTGCCCAGGGTATATTATGAGGTTAGCATCCATTGTGCGCATATATGTAGCCAAGGGCAGGCATGGGCCAGGTCTCGGGCGGAAGGAAATGGTGTCTAACGCTAAAAGCAAGCCATCATTCCTACCTATCTTTCTAGGAAAACAGTGTCACGCAAAAACATGTGAATCTATAATTGGCATCTTTACAGATGCTTGCCATCGGGACCTCAGTTTAATTAGTCATTGCAGGGTGGCCGTTCTCTTGCAAAAATCTTGCACTCCATTAACCTTGACTTTTCACACATTGACATTTCAAGCCCCTTCTTTGCTTTCATACGGTGGAGTGGACACATCTCCATTTAATAAGAGTCCCCCTCAGGGTTCATGAGCCAGACGCTCGTTATTTGGAAAGGCCACCAAGCCCAAGTCTATAAACTGTGGCAGCCAGGAAAGGTTGTAGGCAGCTAAAAATGGCAAGAGAGCAGGAGTTATGGGATTCACTCCACCCTTCCTTTAGAGACTTCCAAACAGCGTGGTGAGCAAGAGATGGGAAAGGTGGCTGAGGGAAATAACACGTAGCCAGGAACCCGGGCAAAACTTAAGAATGGGTTCATGCACTAAGGCAGGTTTATTCAGCTGTGGACAGCTACTCAAAGATGGATTATTTAGCAACTTCTGCAGCTAAACATTTTAGACAGCTCACCATTTATTTCTTTACCATTTAAGTGCAGTATTTTCAAACTTGGGCATCAAAAAATAAGGCTTCTTGTATTTCATGGTAGTCTGTGACATTCAATATTGTCTTTTCTTGCCACTTTTTCCTTTCTTACTACATTCAATTCCCTTTCGTTTCTGTTTATTTTCTAAGGGTAGGTTTCAAGAATGGGAGTGACCATGGTTGGTCAATAGAATATCTGTTTTACATAATTTTTAAAAATTTGAAGCTGTGCAGTGGAAATGGCCATAAGATGTGGTAAGAATGATGTCAAAGGAGTTACAGTAACAGAAACAGTCTTGCTTCTTGTACCCAAGGAGAATCCATCTTTTGTAGATTGTCAGGTTTCTCTCCATTCTTTTTTTTTCTCCATTCTTTTTTAAAATAGAAAATTTTTTATCTTCCTTCTGAACTATATTTTTAACATTTTTTCTGTTTTATTATCATTGTCCTAATTATTAAAATACAGTAAGTTATCTCTTCCCATAGAGCATTTAATCATCTCTTTCGATTTTTCCATTAATTATTATATTCATTTAATAAACATTTTTTTAAACTTACTTTTTTTTAAAGCAGGTCATTTTATTTAGGTTTTTTTTATACATCTTTATTAGAGTATAAGTGCTTTGCAATGTTGTGTTAGTTTCTCCTGTACAACAAAGTGAATCAGCTATATGTATACATATATCCCCACAGCTCCTCCCTCTTGAGCCTCTCTCCTTCCCTCCCTATCCCACCCCTCTAGGTGGTCACAAAGCCCCAACCGAGCTTAATAAACATTTAATATGTGCCAAACTTCAGGTAATAACAAAGATCGGAAAGTTTAAGTTCTAAATCTTTGTTTATTGGATACTTAATATAGAATACAGTCAGAACAGAGAATTGACAGTTAGCAATGTTAGAAATTAAAGCCCCTAAAGAATGGAAGCAATGCCTTTTGTAGCAGGTCTCCAGTACACATGCTTAAATATGTCATTATCTCCAGAAAGTTCATGCTGGACATAGATGGAGCTCTAGGAATAAGATGTGGATTAACTAATTGATTAATTAGCTCTAGCTGTGGCAGTCATATTGCCATATTCTAAAATGTCCAAAAATATGCCAAATGCCTCTTCAAACTGTCTCCCTGTAGTTTTGAAATCTAGAGGTTCACTATTGCATTTTACTAACACAATATATGTTTATGCTATTGAAATGGAAATTTCCTAGAGGATGTTCAGTCTTTATATTTTTGCAGGTGCATGTGATTTTTAAAATAAGTTTTAGTTTTAAATTTTATTTATTTATTTCATAGAATGGCTTGGAGTATGGGATTCAGAAAGGTTGCAGTTCAAACCCTAACATGGCTATTAGAGGAGATATTGACGCCGAAACCCTTTTGCAGTTTTTTTTACAGAGTCTGTGTATTTCGATGGGAGTAGGGTGTTATGGAGGCCCTTTTCTTTATATTTTCTACCAATTATCTATCGTCACAATAATACTGCATAACAAACCACATCAAAGATAAATGGGTTAAAACAATACTCACTTTAAAAATCATAAATCTACGAGTTAGTTGCTGATTCAGGCTGGGCTCAGCTGTGTGGTTCTTTGGTCTCAGATGGGATCATTCAGCTCTCCTCTGGCAGTTTGATGGCTGTGTGCTGGGACTGAGATGGCCACGGGGCCTGTGTTCCTCAGTCTCTAGCAGGCTGGTGCTGGGAAGTTTCTGTGACAAAGGTAGAGAATCAAGACAGAGGAAGAGGAAACGCACATGATCCTTATGCCGTGGCTTGGAGCTGGGGTGTGTCCTTCCTGTTGTGTTGGCTGAAGCACATCCCAGTTTCAAAGGAGGAGGACATAGACCCCACCTATTTAAAGAATATTACTCAGCCATAAAAAGAAACGAAATTGAGATATTTGTAGTGAGGTGGATGGACCTAGAGTCTGTCATACAGAGTGAAGTAAGTCAGAAAGAGAAAAAATACCGTATGCTAACATATATATGGAACCTAAGGAAAAAGAAAAAAAGTCATGAAGAACCTAGGGGTAAGACGGGAATAAAGACACAGACCTACTAGAGAATGGACTTGAGGATATGGGAAGGGGGAAGGGTAAGCTGTGACAAAGCGAGAGAGAGGCATGGGCATATATACACTACCAAATGTAAGGTAGATAGCTAGTGGGAAGCAGCCGCATAGCACAGGGAGATCAGCTAGGTGGTTTGTGACCACCTAGAGGGGTGGAATAGGGAGGGTGGGAGGGAGACGCAAGAGGGAGGAGATATGGGGATATATGTATATGTATAGCTGATTCACTTTGTTATAAAGCAGAAACTAACACACCATTGTAAAGCAATTATACTCCAATAAAGATGTTAAAAAAAAAAAAAAAGAAGGGAACTTCAAAGCCATGTGGCAAAGAATATGATGGGAACAGCAAGTGATGAAGAATTGGGCCTGTTAGTACAATTATTAATCTACATGCATTTATTTCTTAACAGAAAGATTTTGAACAGAAAATTTTAATTTTCTCAAGCTTTAACTTATTAGATGTCAAGCTGTGTATAGACGTAAACTGCCAAAAATATAGAAGTAGAAAAGGGGAGTTATTAAAGTGATATTTTTCGAGTTGACTTACTAGTCTGCCCACAGAAAGTAAGAACTATGCCTTTTCTTCAGTCAATATAATAAATTCTGTGCTGTTTATTAAAAAAAAGAAAAAAAAAAAGACAGTCAATCTTAGAGATGCCAAAGCACTACATGGTACCACTTCTAGGAAATGTTGAGAATTTATGATAGTTTGTAACCAAGTTCTGGGAGGGCTCCTTCTAACCTTACTGTCTTCCCATCTCCAGTTTTCCTCAACAGCTACATTGTTTTCTTTAAAACCAAGTCCTGGTAGTGCTAGTAAAGGAATGATAAAGCAGTTAACAGGAAAGTAGGCTTGTTTCTCCTTCACTATCAGCAATAAAATTTTTCCAGTGATAGAGCTACAAATTAAAAACTTAATATGATGTGAGTTAACTATATGCAGAGTCTCTCCTACTAAAGCCCCTGTTCCAGCTGTAGAAATAGATTTCAAATATGGGTTCTATCAATTAGAAACAAATGAACCATTATCAGGAAATTATTTCGCTTTTAATATTTTTAGGTAAGGGTAAAATTTTCCTCATAGTAATTTACAAACAAGTTTTTGTTAAATATATTGTAAAACAATGGAAGGAAAATACGTTACCATCACAAGCAGGTAACCAAGCGTACCTGTTTGCCCATAACTGCGGGGTTTTCTGAGACGTGAGCTTTTAGGGCCCAAACGTGAAAAGTCTCAGACAGACTGTGGTGAGTTGGTCACCCTACTCACAAGTGTGCCTTTTAGAAGGATAGGTGATAATCTGGCAATGTTTTGTATAGGTCAAGCAAACTTGGTTAAACCGAGTGTTTTTTTTAATACATGTTTTTCATGTATAGTATTTTCTTTCATTTCATATGGAAAATTCTAAATTATTCTACTTTAATTTGCTGCTCAAAACCTATACTGAAAGTAAAAAGTGAGCTAGAGCTTCTTTCATTTATGTGAAATTGGCTAAAGTAATATAAGCAAATACTTTTGTATAGTATAAATAGCAGAAATGAGATGTCATTATTTTAAGTAATTATACAAAAACCCTAATCCATTTCTTTCTTTTTTTTTTCTTCTGTCAAATAAAGGAGTTGTCTGATGATTTCTAATATCCTACCAGCTACGATGATAAGCTGTGAGGTTCTAAAACTCTTTCCTTACGATAAAATTTTTTTTTCTCCATTAGGAGAGAAAGTACTTCAGGATGCAGACTACCTTTTAAAGGGTTAAACAGCACCGCAGAATGCGGCCATTTTAGCAGAACATTTTAAACCAGCCAAGTATACTAACTACTGTTATTGTTTATTTTCTTTCTAGTCTAGGGAAATTTTTTTTTTCTTTTAATCTGCCAGAAGGGACCTTCAGGATTTGAGCCTTAACATTGTTCTTAAAGACTTGAATTTGTTTTTTAATTAGAGTTAAAATAAAAGTAAATGTTTGCTTTCTAGAGCTATGCAAGTTTTGGGGGAAAAAAGAAACTTCCTCATCTGAAAAGATTTACTAGTAATCTATGTTGTAAAAGAGCATTTTGAAAAATATAAAACAAAGAGCTTTCGAAGTGGTCAAAGACTAATGTAAAGTGATATATTTCAGACCGGAGAGATGGTGTAACTTACTCCTGTCACTGCTGCCTGTTTATTGTGTTTGTCTGGTTGGCCTGGTAACCAGCTCATGCCATTTCACTCATTTTATAACGTTCCTGTAAATGTTAGGTAGGCCTGGATTTATTATACACTGTCAACACCTAAAATGGAACCCGCTGCTTAACGTAGTTTATTTGGCTGGATGCCTCTGCCTCCTTAAAAAAAATAGTGTGCGTGTGTGCGTGTGTGTGTGGTGTGTTAAAGAAAAAAAAAAATCCTGTAGTGCCTCCAAAAGAAATGTAGCCCAGGCATAATTGAAGTTGGGTGGCATGGGCTGTGTCAAAGGAGCGTTTGAGCTCAGGAGCCGTTGTGCTTGTAGGTGGGGACATCTGACTCACAATATTTGTGACTTGGATTTAGAGGGACAGAGGACCAAGAGTCATGTTTATTGCTGAATTTATCATCCCCAGTGAAACCAGATGGCCAATCACTGTTGTCCAGAAAGGCCTGTGAGCCATCAGAGGATGAATCATAAGCCCATCAGAGGTTGGACAGATTTCTTTCCTTCTTAGTAACATGCTGGTTTCGTCCGTCTGCTCTATGACAAGGCAGGTTTGATGGAGGCCCCAAAGATAGGGTCCTGGGGAGGCCACATATTCAGATAGTCTCAATAGAACTTACATATTCTATTGAGATAGCTGGAGCATTAAGGTGGAACAGACTCAGAGCCAAAGTGGTTTAGAAATATGAAAAGGGAAAGTGATACCCTGGCCAAAACCAATGGCAGCAGACTCAGCCCAACTGTAATGAAAGTCGCAGACAGGTGCCTCTGCTTTGCTCTTGGTCAGCCACACATTGAATCAGTGTCCTAGTCATTGAATGACTTTCAGGAAAGGGGGTTGGCTGTTAGCTAGAGTGGACTTTTATTGATAGCTCTGTTCAGTATCGGTGAACAAATCATCAAATCCTATATTCTTTGGCTACCTGGGTCAGTAAGTTCATCCTGTCCATTGCTCTATCAATGTGTGTTTTAAACAAAGTGCATATCTAGACTGAATGCAAAGGTTAATAAAAGCTGGGACACCTTCTTACTAGGCTTTGATTAAAGTCACATTCTTCCAGCCTCCTTCCTAGTTGTGCATCTAATCATTATTTAAAATTTTAAAAAATAGAAAAGATTCTTACGAGAAAAATTATGATAAGCACTCAGGCAATTTGAGAACCAAAGCTGTTTTAGGTTTGTGTTTTCTTTGTGTTCTAGAAATTGTGTCTGTTTACTAGTTGGATAATTATTATAACTATAGCTCAGTGTAGTTTGGGCTTACAAATCGCCTTTCAGAGGAACGTTTTAAAACAGATCAAATCCATTGATTACATTGCATTTTACTCCATCCCCACATTCAGCTTGAGTATTTTACGAGTTAATTGAGGAAGGGAAAGTTTTCCTAGAAAAGGACGTATTTCCCTCTATTCTCCAGCCTTGAAAACTAATGAACATGTGGCATAAACTTTCTGAAGGAAAATGGGATAATTTGTTTTTAAAGGTCTAAATACTATGTGAACCTTTTGACCCAAGACAAAGAGACTTCAGAGAATTATCTTAAAAGAAAAAATATATATATATAATGTATGTGTCATGTATGTGTGCTATATATACATATATATACTTGTAACCTGTTCATACATATAGGTACACATACACACATGTATATATGGTATGTCATACATGTGTGTGCATATATGTGTTTGGTACATATATTTGTATATATGCACATGTGTATATAGTGTGTATATATACGTATGTGTGTATATTTGTGTGTGGGTATATGTATATGCATATACTTATATATGCATACACACATATATGTATATAGTATTCCAGATTGTTAGGAGAGTCTTTCATTTAGGTGATACAAATACACAAAAATTTGGATGTGTGTACAAGTGTGTGCATACATGTGTATGTGTGCTTTTGTATTTTTTGTATTGAGTAGGTATACTAAATTTAAATAAGACAGAAATTATAACTTTGATATTTCTCTAGATAAAAATGGAATCATCCAGGCATCCGCCCAATATCACCCACACTGTGTAGCCACTGTGGCAGAAGAGCTGATTGCATAGTTCACGTAATGCCCCAAAGCGGGCTTGGCCAGTGTGACTGCCAGTGCACTAACTGGTTTGTGGATGCCTCAGACTGGCGCGCGTCGTTTTTAACGCCCTGCGGTCTACTTTGTCTGCTTTCTGAATTAGGGCTCCCTGGATGCTTCTGTGACACAGGAGTCACTTCTGGTGATGGAGATCTTAGGGCTAATCTACAGGACACCACGGCATTTGGAAAGTGGAAACCTTTATTACTTAATCAGATAGCACTGTTCAAACAAACTTTTACAATAAAAGCTAATTTGGGATTTTTTTTTGCATGCGTTCTATATTTTTATTTTTTTCTGTGAGACGACCCATTGTTTGAATTATCCTCACTGGTGCCAGCAGGAGCATTAGATCCTCAGCGGTGATGACGTGATCCCGCTACTGAGCTCAAGGCACAAGGGGCGAGCAGGAAGGGACAGGCATCTGTTACGGACGAGTCCATCGTTTCTCGGAGGATCTGACATTTTAACTTTACTATTCAATGAAATACACATATGTATTTACTTCTGGGTTTTTCTGTTAGTCCAGTTTTTCTATTCTTTGGTTATGCCACATATTTTTATTTTTGTAGTTTTATTGTTTATCACCCTTCCCCTATTTTCATCATTTTCTTATCTATACTCAAATTATTATCTTTTAGATGAACTCCAGAACAATTTCACCAATTAAAACAATACCATATTGGATTTTAATTGTGACTAACAAATATTTATAAATTACTTTTGGAAAATACATTATTGAGTGTTCTCAATTAAGGGCATTCCCTTATTTGAATCCTTGCTTAACTTCCCATAAATACTTGCAGTTTTCAGTGTATGGATATCATATTTTCATACTGGTTATTTCTGGCATATATAGGAAAATTATTTGGTATCTGTGTAAATTGGGGGGGGAGGTGGAAACACTGCCTATGCAATTCCCTTTTGATTTCTAATAATTATTCACTTCATTCTCATGTGTTTTCTAGATATAGAATATTTTATTTACAAATAGTGACAGGTAGTCTCCTTTATTTAGTTGTCAATTTTACTGCATTGACTAGAACTTCTAGAATAACTGATGTAATGATGGATATCCCTCTTTTCTGACTATAATGGGAATTCTTCCATTTACGTTTAAGTATTTTATCATCCATTGATTTTTGTCACACTTATTATAACGTAAGTTAAGTGGGTTTTAAAATTTCTAATTATCTTAGACATATATGGAGAAATTTCTCTTTTGACACATTCGTGCAATTGTTATATAAATAGAATTCCTAATATTAATGCAGATTAAATTCGGGATACACTTGGCTTGGTTATGGTCACTGGGATTAAATTACATGAAAATACAAGTTGTTTTCACTAATGCATCTCATGCCCTAGAATGTTCACTCATAACAGATGGTCAATCAACATGTCAATTCTTTTTTTTAAAGATGTTTTTTTTAATGTGGCCCATTTTTGAATTTGTTACAGTATTGCTTCTGTTTTATGTTTTGTTTTTTTTGGCCGCGAGGCTTGTGGGATCCTAGCTCCCCAACCAGGGATCGAACCCGCACCCCCTGCATTGGAAGGCGAGGTCTTAACCACTGGACCGCCAGGGAAGTCCCAACATGTCAATTCTTAAGTGGATAAAATAGCGCCTCTTATAAGAAGATTTATAATTCTTATAAAGAATTTCCATATAGGTTATATTTCAGTCACATAGACTGAAATATAACCATTATAAACTTCAAATGCTTTATTCTGCTCTAGCCGTTTCGGCCTCCTGGTTGTTTCTCTTAAATGTTTGACCCTCTCTCACCTGTGGTCTCTGCACCACTGTTCCCTCTGCCTGGAACACTCTCCTTCTCGACACCCACATGGTCAACTCGCCTCCTTCATAGATGTACACATGTTATCATTTCAAGAAAGTCTACCCTGACCACCCTGTTTAAAAGTATAACTCACTCCACCGAGTCCTCTAGTCTTTTATCATCCTCTCTTTTTTCCATAGTCCGTATCACTGTCTAGCCCCTGATATAATTTGCTTACTAGTTTGTTTGTCTGCTCTCTCTCTCTCTGACTTTGTGTCATGGATACATTCCCCGTATCTAGAATAGTATCTGATATATAATAGGTACTTAATAAATATTTATTTAACAAACAAATTTTTAAAAATATATACTATAAACATTGACTGGTCTACTCTAGTATAATGAAAAACAAAACTATGCCAACAGAAAATAGTTTGAATCTTGGTTTCCATCATTTACTAGCAGTGTGCCATTGGGAAAACTAGTTAAATATTTTGCACCTCATTTTTCTAACGTAAACAATGTAAATAACTATTGTTACTACATAGGATACCTGTAAGCATTGAGTAAGTTACATGGATAACAACCATCCAGTAGAATGTCTTACGCACGCACAGTACACACGAAACAAATATTAATTACTTTCTACTCGATGTATAATAAAATTGCATTTAATTCTTTAGAAATGCATACTTAAAGGAAAATCACAGCATAAAAATTAAATAAAAGATGTCATAAATGAGAATGTAATCAGGTAATGCATACATTATGATGGGGCAAGATCCCTTTAGGTGGGAGACCCACAGAACAAAGTCTAAGCCACCACGCATCCGCATCATTCTTCAAGTGTCTGAAGCTAACTGGCTTGTTTCCTCAGCCCTAAACAATCCTATTACTTTGAAAATGTTCTTCATGTGATTTGCCCTTCTGATCATTCACCATTCTGGCTATCATACTCTCAGAAGCGTGCTTTACTTACTTTGTATTCTTCTAAAAACCAGGGACCATGAGCTTCATTTAAATTATCTTGAAAGTGCAAATATCTAAAAACAAAGTCGTAACTTCCTCCCCTTTCAAGATGGAGCTGGAATTTCTTATAGGTTCTTATCAGTACAACATTACAAGTTCTTTGTCCAAACCGTGTCCGCTAGAAAAGCCTGATTTCTGTCTGCTCTGGAGGCTGATATTGTGGCATTAAAAATGCTGCTTTAACCACGTTAAGAAAGAATCTTGTCTCATCCTATCTGCTGGCCCATTCCATGTTGGTGCTTGATAGCTTCTTGATGATAAAGAAATCGCTGCAACTCTGCATTAATGACCACCTACATAATGAGATCAAATCTTAATTCTTGGTGACAACCAGAGTAAATATATGGTAGTTTGTTTAGGCTCTATTTTGAAATGACTAAGTAGCCTATGAAAACAAATTTTAACAGGCTCATAAAGGTATGCTGTCTACATAGCTGACGTGGACTTTGTTTTTATGTTGCCTATTACAGACTATAAACAGTAACAGTGGAGTCTATCTTTTATTCCATAGAGTTGTAAAATGTCCTGGCTGTGACAACATATATACTGAACACTCTTTGTAAAGATGTTGCATTTATTTTATATTTAAATGAAAGCAATGAATTGTTTAAAAAAATGTAAAGTGAAGATAAACACGTTACACTTGAAATGTGCTTAAAATTAAATAAAATACAGAGGAGTTGTATTTTAATATAAACACTGGTACTATAGAGGAGAACTTTCCTGCAGCAAAATTTGCATGTTTCAAGTTGCTCTTTAATTGGTCTTATCCAGAATTTCTGACAGCACAGTGGCAGGATCATGTCAGTGGAGTCATGACTGCCCCTTTTAATTAGCTCACAATTTGCTCACTGGTTTTGGGTAATTGGAACAATTTGCTTGCAGAAACCTGTGAGGAATCAGATGTTAATTGACTTTGTCTTACTTAATCAGCCCTTCAAGAAACAGGCTTCATTTTCCTGACTATTTCTTAAGCTGTGTGCTGGCATCCCGCGATACAGTGGAAAGAAAACATACAGACAGTTGCCTTGGTATCGACTGGCCAAATCTGATTATGACTCCAACTCTGAATGGAGAGATTCCAGAAATTAGCAGAGGGGCCTAGAGAAAATACTCAGAAATGTGAAATGACACTAAAGAGTGTTTCTATGATTTATAGACATCACAGTAAAAACAGTTATACACATTTAAAATCAGGGCTCAAAACTCATTCTGATTCCACCACTGTGACCTGGAACAATTCAGGTGTAAATCAGCTCAGTTTACTTGAGTGACTCGTTCCTTTGACTGTTTTGGATCATTCCAGGTATCACAATTCAGCATCTTTGATTCACCTTCTAACTTGGCAATAACTTCCCAAATTCAGCTTTACCCGTCTTCCCTACCCGTCTCAAAGCCCCATAATTAAGATAGTTAAAGAGCATCTAAATTATCTAAAGTCTAGAAGATCGCTTTAAAAAACCCCTGTAATTAATGTTCTATTCTTCCACACTCCTGATTCCATGAACCCAAGAGGTTTAGTGAACAGTGGGGAGGAGTGAAGGGTTGGGCGAAACATAAAGCAGTTAAAAGAATACTATTTTTTCCTACCTGTAGATCATTTTCCATCTGTCAATCACTGCACTTTATATGCTTTATCTCATTTAAAAGCTTACGTCTTTTTCATATGAGACAGTTGCTGTTTAATTTTTCAGTTCACTGAATGGATGCAAGGTTCTGGGCAGCTGCCTTAGTCTATGTCTCAGTCCTTTGTATAAGTGGTGTGCAGTGCGGTGGGTCTGTAGGTTTCAGTTTGTTGAACAGCCCTTGCATTGCTGAATCCAGTCTAGTTTGCTCATGGTGGAACCCCTTTTATACAGCATAGAATTCAGTTTAGTTTGATGGTATAGTCTTTGGAATTTTTGCAAAGTTCATGAATAAGTGAGCTTTTCCTTGTTTTTCCCCCTTTCTGCTCTTTTTACATGGCTTTCTTACCAAAATTATACTGGCTTCAAAGAATGAGTTGAGACATAGGCTCTGCCATTCTCTGGAAGATTTGAGTGAGATTGGAATAACCTTGTACTTAAAATTTTGGAAAAACTGTCTTATAAAACCCTGTTGCCCTGGTATTTTCTTTGTGGGAGTATTTTAAATGTATGCGTTATTTTTTCCTAAAGTATAATTATAGGGTTTTTCAGGATATTCTTTTTGAGAATGAAAATCTACAAAATTATCTATTCTCATTCTGAAATTGATTGATAAAATGTTATTTGCGTGGCCTGTAAAAAAATCTCTGTTGTATCTGTATTTGTGCACCATTCCTATTCCTAGTCATTCTTTTTGATCTTGAGAGAAGTTTAATTACCAGTTTTCCCAAAACGCCAATTTTTGGCTTTGCTGATTTTTAATTTTTTATTATGCTAATTTAAGGCTCTTTATTATCTCCTCCCTATTATACTTTAAGGATTAGTGTATTATTCTTTTTCTAACTTGTAATGATGGAAGCTTAGCTCATGATTTCCAGCCTTTCTTTTTTCTAAAGCAGTAAATCTTCCATGAAGCTCCATTTCTTTACACATCTCGTAATTGTTGGCATGCAGAGTTTTCCGTTTTATTCAATAATTATATTTCAAATTTTCATTATGTTTTCTTAGAACTGCATTTTTAAATACCAGATATATAATGTTGTTTTTCTTGACTTTTAACATAATTGTGTTGTTTACAAAAAACATGGCCAGTATGTTACTTATTATATTTTCTGAAATTAATTGAGCCTTTAATTATGGCCTACTATCATACATTCAGGTTTCCTAAAGTTTTAATGTACACTCAAGAAAAAGTTGTATTTTCCAGTGGTTAGATGCATAATTGCATGAATGTTCATTAAATCAAGTTTGTTAGTTGTGTTGGTAAATATTCCATAGATTTAATTTTGTTCCTGTTTGCAATTTATCATTGAGATAGGTGTGTTGAAACCTCCCACTGTGATTACGAATTTGTTAATTCCTTCTTGCAGTTCTATTTTTTATTTATATTCATTTATATATATTCTCGGGCTAAATTAGTAGGTGAATATAAGTTTAAAATTTTTTATCTTATTGATGAATTGAACTACTTATTATCTATTATATAGTAACTATTTTTGATAATGATTTTGCCTTAATTTGTCTTTTGTATGATATTTACATTGAGATGTCAGCCACCTTTTGGTTAATATATCCTGAGTATATCTTTTTTTTACAGTCCTTTTATTTACAAAAAATAATCTGTGTCTTTATCTGTCGAGGTGTCTTATGAGCAGCAGAGGGATTAGAGCTGGTATATTCTGAATACATATTTGTAAACTGGGATTTTTTTTAAGTACAATTTGATCATGTTTGTCTTTTAAATGGCAAGTTTAGTCTATTTACCCTGTCACTGTTATTGGGCTCATCTATAGTGTCTGGCTTTATAATTTCTATCTATCCTTTTCTTTTTTCAAACTCCTTTCTTGTATTCTTTAGGATTGATTAAGGTTTTCTGAGTTGTTGAGGTTTATTTTTCTTCTCATTTTTTCAGATTTTAAAAAATTCCACTGTGTTTTTAATTAATCTATTTCTCCCTTCATAGAGGTTACTCTGGACATTATATCATGTATGTTTAATTAAGTCCAGAGTTCAACATTTAAAAATTTTTAAGCTAGATTTAGAATTAAACTTGATACTACTACTCTTTCAGAGATCACTCCTGAAATTTTATCACACATATTTGGTTATTCAAGTACAAAGCTTAACAATATCTTAAACCTATTTTCAACCCCCTTCCTTCAATTTAGATGCTATCAATTTCCTGTATTTAATTACTGTTCTTTAAAAATCAATTATTATTTTATTTTTCTCTATTTATTTGTTTTATTGAAGTACAGTTGGTTTACAGTATTATATTTCAGGTTTATAACATAGTGATTGAATATTTTTGTAGATTATACTGCATTTAAAGTTATCACAAAACAATGGCCCTGTTTCCCTGTGCTGTACAATATATCTTTGTTTCTTATTATTTTATATACATAGTATTGATAGTTTGTGTCTCTTAATCCCATACCCCTAACTTACCCCTCCCTCCTTCCCTCTCCCCACTGGTAACTACTCATTTGTTTTCTGTATCTGCGAGCCTGTTTCTGTTTTGTTATATACATTTATTTGTTTTATTTTTTTAGATTCTATTGTGATAATAAGTGATTCATATAAGAATCACTTATTATTAATAATAGTATTAATATTATTGCTGTAAACTAGATAATGTTTGTCTCAATATATATTCGCCATTTTTTCCTTACTATTTGTTTTTACATATTGAATTTCCTCCTAGACACACTGTTTCTCTTCTTAAAGTATATTTTTAAATGTATTATATTAGTGGAAATTTTGGATTTTTATCTGAAGACATTTTTATTTCATTCTTGGTTTTTAAAGCTAGACTACCTTAGTACACCCTACTAGTTTGACAATTTCTCAAGCACTCTTGTCTGAATATTCCAGTGATATCTCACTTTTGTTGCTACTTTTAAGAAGTCTCATCAGTCTGGTTCTTATTCCTTTATCAGTGAGATGTCTTCCCCCTCTGCCTATCGTGCCACAGATTTATAAGTTAAAATTTGATTGATTTAGGGATGTTCACTCTGATTAAGGACGTATTCTACCCTCCCTCCTCTATTTAGCAGTGGGAAATATGCCATTGTAGAACACGAAGAAAAGCCCAAAAGTTAAACCAGGTGAAGAAAAAAAAAAACTATTACATGCCTTATTTAATTTTATATAACTAGATATTTAATATATATTTAGTCTAGTATATATGTATTATACACATACAAACATATATATACACAAATATATACCTTAAATGTTTTTAATATGTCATATTTACTTAATCAAATAAACAGTGGAAATCATAAATGACTCTTAAATATCTGGTGCTGTGTGGATGTACTTATTTGGGTGTTTCTGTAGTTTAATATTATGCCCAGAAGAATTTTTAAAAAATCATCACCCTCATGTAATGCTGTATGAACAGGCCATTAAAACACTTCTGACCCACAGCCAAGTCTTGCACTACAGGGTTGGGATGTTCTGAATAAGTATTTGTGAGTTGGGTTCTTAACTAAATCAATCCTTACCACGTTGTACGGTCATCCGTGACGTTCCGCCGCTGTTTATGCAGCACAGTAACCAGTTGTGCAAGCGACAAGTCCAGAAAGGCATGAGACTTTGGAGGCAGTTCAGAAAAACAGAATGATGATTAAAGGCTTAGAAAATCAGAGCTTTGAGAAAAGATAAAAAGAACTGGGTTTCTGTAGTCTGAAGAATAAGTAACTGAAGAGTTATTTAATAAGTTTTCAACTCGATGAGGAACTCTTAATAGGTGATAGTGACCAAGGGTCTTCTGTCTTACAAAGCACAGCCAGAGGATAAGATGGCCTTTGAGTTCAATATGGGAATATAAGTTAACCATAATTCACTGTCTAATGATGATAATTATCTAAGGTTTTGGTTATATTGAGACAGCTCAGAGGCCGTCTTTCTCTTTCTCTAGCTTTGTATGAGCCACCATCCACAATTCCCAACTCAAATCAAACAAGTTTTCCTAGTACTTTGCATGTCACTATTACAGCAATATCTCCAATTTTCCAAATACTTCGTGAGCACCTTCATGTAAGGCATCACATAATTTACTTCCTATCATCAGTGTCTGGCAACTGGATGTTGCTTAATAGACTTTTGCTAAATTGAATTGAATGGATTGGGAATTGTTCTGTGACTGTTACAATTACCATGTGTCATATCCTGGGAGACTGATCTAGATTTTTGAGCTGGAGCGTTGAAAAGTCTTCATAAGAGAGGTGGCGTTGAATTGAATCTTGAAGACTACAAGACTAGACAGAAGAGAGTGTGATTGGGAAGAAATATGTCAACCTAAGGAGTTGGCATATTACGACACAAATGTTTCCCATAGTATGTTATTTAAAATATCCAATCTCAGAAATGTTAGTAATTTTTACATAGACAAAAAATGTTTCCATGTTCAACTAAATTTGAGAAATGTGGAATGCTAAATAAAATAAACCAGGTTTTCCATTGAGAGATTCCTTCAAGTCACTGATACGCTAAGGAACTTTGTAAATTTCCTAAGCAGTTACCACAGGCGGTTTTTCTTGGGTGGATGTGATCACCTGACCATTTGTCGCTGAACCGACCAGCAGCTGTGCAACACAGATAAACACAAGGCAGAGACACTGAAGATGAATAACCTGATCAAAGTGATGTTTAAAGACGATTAATCTAGTGGTGACCCACGGGCCATTTAGATGGGGAAAGGGTCCAATGATAAGAGCACCACAATTGAACAAGCGTGAAGTAAGAGGAATTTGAATTAAAACCTTGCAACGGGACAAGCAAGGTAGATTTGGATAGGAAAGAGACATCAACAAATTGAATAAATTTGGTGAGTGACTGGGCTAAGGAGTAGGAAACCAAACGAATGAAAACGAATTCCAAAATTTCAAGCCTGGCTGGCGGGAAGAACGGTGGTGCCATTGACAGAAAAAGGGAGGCAGCCAGGAAATACATCTAGTTCTGTGTGTGAAGTGACGGCAGGGAATTAACTGCAACATTTCCCAGACTTATGTGGCCGTGAAAGATCTCACAGGGCTTCAGGTTCATGTTCCTGTAGGCTAGTAAGCCTGCAGTTTACCTATCTCAAACTATCGTGGACGGTTTCACAAAATGCCGTAAGGAACGGGATTGTAAAATCTTGCCCAGGGTAAGGTGTTGCTATATCCCCCAGACTAACATCCTTCTCTTCAGTTAGTCAAGATCTATTTGCTACTTACAGTCATCTCAACCTTATTCAGGATGGAGAATCAGTTGCTTTTCACATACAAATTTTTGATTGACATTAAAGGTCATTATAGAGTAATTTTTCAATCTTTTCCCTCTGTATGAAATCATGGAATTTCTTAAATCTTTTATAAGTTGGCATTTATAGTTGTAGTGATTAAAAGCTTAGTCATATATAGGTCATATTTATTGGATAACATACTAAGTACATTAATAAATGGAAATCTGTGGAAAGAGAACGCTGCTGATGGGAGTGTTCTTGGTTTGAGAAATTCACACCATGTTTTTTATCGTTTTACAAAAATATGATCCCGTTTCTTTGTCAGTAGAGGGATCTAGAGACTAAAGGATTCTGGATCCAGGATAGTAACAGACACATTCCTCCATAAGGTATAGTCATCGCAGACATTTCATATTCTCCATAATGCGACCTTCTGGGTTCACGTAAAATAAGAATGCCTGCGAAAATGATTATACAGTCAATTCACTTTAAAAAATAGTTCATGTGTTATTGAGTATTAGCCACATGATATAATAATGATATTAAGAATAAATAAGCTATTTGCCTAAATATTTCACGTATACCTATAAGGTTTACTGTTTTTAATGGATGGCCTTGAATAATATGTGTACCAAACGGGACCATTTATGAAACTGACTAAATTGATATCCATCACTTCCTCTGCATCACCAAAGATAACACATAGATCAAGCACAAAAGATAGAACATAGGGCTTCCCTGGTGGCGCAGTGGTTGAGAGTCCGCCTGCCGATGCAGGGGACACAGGTTTGTGCCCCGGTCCGGGAAGATCCCACATGCTGCGGAGCGGCTTGGGCCCGTGAGCCATGGCCGCTGAGCCTGCGCGTCCGGAGCCTGTGCTCCACAACGGGAGAGGCCCGCGTACTGCAAAAAAAAAAAAAAAAAAAAAAAAAAAAAGAACATAATTTCCTAACTACTCAGTCATATTAAGACCTTCAAATAAATCATCTGCATGAAATGTACATGTAATTGGGAGTATCTGAAGAAATTACCATGCCCTTTTTATTAAAGGTGAAGGAGGCTGTCTTACTAGTTTCCTTGTTTCCGTGATTTTAAGGATAGGATATTTAAAAGCATATGTATTAATCACAACAAAATCTAATGACTATTGTTCTTCTAAACACTCTTTTCTACCCTGCCAACTCTGCTCCTTTCCTCAGCTATTCAGGTCTCCACACTTCACACAGATCTGCACTTTTGAGATCTTACACATTGCATCTTCCTGACTCTGTCTCCCTTCCCTCTTCCCTATTGCAGCAATAACAGTCATCAGTGTAGCTCAGTTTTATCCAGAACCAGTAAAAGAGAACCTGGTTGGAAGCGGTTGGAGGAACGGCATCAATCTGATAGTCTGATAGGACTAGAGCCTCAGCAGTCCAAGCAAGCATCATGCTTCAACTCTCCACCTTTTCTCCATAATAAGCGGCCCTCCTTCTTAACTAGACTTTTAACCTGGTGTCCGATGTTTCCTCCTCTTCTGGCCTGAGGCTCAGACCTGAAATCCCTGAAACCCCTGAAATCATCATCTGAGGTTCTGACCTCTTGCCTGATGCCCCCAACCTCTTCTCCTCCAAGGTAAATCTGCATCCTCTGTCCCTTTTAAAAACTCATCTGGATCGTCTTGGTTTAAAATTTTCACATCCCTGAATTTAAAAATTAGTCTGTTCTAAAAGTTGCAGTGGTAAAACCTACCGCATCCACTCGGATGGGCCGTGTTCTTCAGTTCAGTTAACTTATGTTATTGAGGACCCACCAATAGCCTAAAAGCTCAGAATTCAGTTAACTGGATCTGACTGTGTACATCTTAGCTCTTACCCCACCAAAGGAAAAGGCAACACTTGAAGGCCAAATTACAGTGTAATCCTCAGAAGTTGTACTTCTGTTTTAAGAAATGATGTACATTGGTGGCAAAGAAGGTGTTGGAGAAAAAAGACTTTTCAAACTCTGGCTCTCTGCAGTGTTCAGATTTGAGGCTTTGGTCCCAAGATTTTGATTCTCCAGTCGGACCTTCCTTACAGTCCAAATACCATGCAGAGGCATTCTGGAGAATGGCAGGGAAGTGAGCAAAGCCAGAAGTCACTTCAAAGGCCTGCAGAGGTCAATGATAGAGAAAACTGCGAGCTGCAGAGCGCACACGGTTACCAGGAGAGTATTGGGCATTTTGCCATTCTGGAGGCAGAGGGAGAAACGGACCCCAGCAGATCTGCCCTGCAAAACTCTTAGGTTGGCCACCTTAGCTCTGGGTCCAGATGACAGAGGAGTTCCTTTGAAAGTTGACTAGAAAAAAACCATGCCCTCTTTTCATTGCAGAATGATCTTTATATCAGCAGTTCTCTACAGTATAAAAGTCATCATGCTTACGGTCACACGTGCGCGCACACACACACACGGACAGTCTGTGAATGACAGCGTGATGTTGCACCTAAATCCTCTCCAATTAAGCCAATCCAGTGACACTGAAAATGCTACTAGATTAAGTTCAGAAGAAGAGCAAAACCTTTAAGAACTCTGATGCATTTTTTTCATCAACTCGTTCCATATCCCTGCCCTCTCTCCTCATTTTTCTCCCTAGGCCTGTAGTTTAAATGAGAAGCTTTCTTTCTTTATATACAAAAAAAGAGGGGGATATGTTTAGGGAAAAGGCAGTTTGTTGGCAGGAACCATCAAAATTTGTAAAATCCCAAGACCAGTCTTTGCATAACCTCCTTTCTGTGCCCAGAAACATGTAAAAGAAATGAAACTTCTGGGAGAGTCCAGTCTGGAGTGAATAAATGAAGCCCCGCTCCCTGGGAGTTAGCAGAGATGGTGGAGAGAAGGGACGAGAATAGGTTTGCTACTGAGAGAGTGTCAGGAGTGGATGGACGAAGTTTTAAGACTTGGGAAAGTGTGAAGAAAGGCTCTTTGTTTCTCCTACTTCATCTTCCTCTTTTATTTCTCCTTTTCCATTGCATTGGGTTGGGGAGAACAGTGTAACAATTTAATGATTTAGATGTTATAGTCTGGAAAGTTATTACTCAGAAAATATTATATTTTTATAAAGTTTGTCCAGGGAAAAAGATAAGGATCACCTCACAGCTGAAGCTGAACCTAAAATAGTGGTTAACTTTTTGTTTGTTTGTTTGTTTGTTTGCGGTACGTGGGCCTCTCACTGTCGTGGCCTCTCCTGTTGCGGAGCACAGGCTCCGGACGCGCAGGCTCAGAGGCCATGGCTCACGGGCCCAGCCGCTCCGCGGCATGTGGGATCCTCCCGGACTGGGGCACGAACCCACGTCCCCTGCATCGGCAGGCGGACTCCCAACCACTGCGCCACCAGCGAAGCCCCCTGAAGGTTTAATAATGAAATCTGACAAGTGTTTCGTCGAGCCTGATCCTCCATCTTCTAACCCCAGGATCGAAGTGACAGAAGGAAAGTTCTTCTGAATCACAAAAAGGAATTTTGTTGTAACATTTAAAAAGTTTTATTCTCTTTTCCTTTTATCTGTTCTTCCAACTTGGACTTCTTTGTTAAATACAGTTTGTTTTAGATCATAATTTGTATATATATATATCAATATATATTTATTTTTAAAATCATCGTCATCATTGTTAATGTCTGAGGAACTGTTTGGTAGATCTGTAACTGAGACATGCTTTTTAGCAAATACGTGCCCTGGTGGTCTTGTTTTGGTATTCATAAATATTACAGCCAGACTTTTAATGGACGTTCTAAATGAAAGTAGAACTCAACTGCTAAAATTTAATTTTCTGTGTAAAATAAAAGAAGTAGTAAGAGACTAAAACATTGGCTGGGGCTTGGGGTTCGTTTGGGGAGCTCCCATAGGCTATATATCACCCTGTGTGGCTTTCATTTTCTTGGCGCAAATTGATTTAATGTGCAACATTATTAGATTAATCAAGTCCCTTTGGAAGACGTAATCTTGCCAAAGAGATTTTGTTTAACTCTGCTCCACTCTGAACTTTGCAGTAGTTTTTGATCATTAAGAGGAGAATGGGAAAATAGCTAGGTTATCTCCAACAATGACCCATCTTCTTAGTGAAGATATTTTTATCCACCGTTGCCCACAAAAAGATGAAAACTTTGAAAAGCCATGCCTCGTGAACTCAAGTATGGATTCATTGCTTTTTTTGTTGTTTTCTAGATTGGATTTTATTTCTGTATATTCTATAATAATACAGTTGAAAATCTTGCCCACTTTCACACTCAATAACTTTAACAATCAATTCCCCTTAAAATTTTGGCCTAGGAGAACATCAGTATATCCAGACAAATGTGTGTGTGTGTGTGTGTGTGTGTGTGTGTGTGTGTGTATAACAGAAAGATAAATCTGTATAACCTATTATTCCCTGTTTGCCTTGAAAGAGAGTAACCCAAGGGCAAACTCTGTTTTTGTTTCTTGCAAACATCCGAAGGTGTGGTGCCTTAGAGTACACTGCCTGTGCACTGCTACATTTAAAACGGACAACCAGCAAGGACCTGTACAGCACAGGGAACTCTGTCCAGTACTCTGTAATAACCTAAATGGGAGAAGAATTTGAAAAAGAATAGATACATGCATACGTATAACTGAATCACTCAGCTGTACACCTGAAACTAACACAACATTGTAAATCAACTCGACTCCAATATAAAATAAAAGTTAAAAAAAAAAAATGCACTGCCTGGGTTGAGATCTCAGCCCCTCCGCGTACTAGCTGAGTGCCCTTAGGCAAGTTATTCAATGCCTGTGTGCTTCAGTTTGTTTGTAAAAACGAAGTAATACGATTACCTACTTTGTTGGAAGTTATGAGAATGTTACTGAATATTAAAGTTATGTTAAAGTTAATGTAGGCACAATACTTAAAAGAACACCCCACACATTGTAAGATTATTATCATCATAGGACTTTATTTTGTTGATTTTTCAAGATCTCGCCTTTTTTTGAATGTACTGTTTAAATATGTTTTAATATTGTAGGCTGTCTTAAACTTACCCTGAATGCATTATTTTAACAAATAACAAGTATTCATCTATTCTAACAATAAAATGTCAGTGTATATTTAGTAGATAAAATTTGGAATTATAGAAAATCATACAAAAGAAATTAAATAAAAATCACCTATAATTCTCTTGCTCAATAACAGATACTTGAAGGTCAAAATGCAGCACAGTGCTGAAGAGCTTAAGACCCTGAGCCTTCCCTCTGCCTCTTACCCAGAAGGAAGGTATTTCTCATTCCTTTGTTCTTCAAAATATAGGCTCAGGATTTCGCGTTTTCCCTCAGTTGTCCAGGCTTCCCACTGATCTTTTTAAAGAGCTACCAAAATTGCTTTTGACAGAGGCGGACAAGAACGTATCTTTTGTGGACATTTCTGGCGTTTTTATCCTCATCCTTACTAGGTAGATACATTTCCTAGACTCCAAATGTCAACATGCATTTTTAGTGTGCTGTACCTGGAAAATGTTGATAAAACAAGCATAGTCCTGGTATGCTTACTACAGGAACAGTTATATGACAATCATATGCGATTAGGGCTCTGATAGAGCTGGATACAGCAGGAAAAGATGTGCATGGAAGATCCCTTAAGATCTCAAAGCCTGCTTCACAGACGTTGGTGATGCTTAGGTTGCTCCTTGAAGGGTGCTGCATTAGCTAGGGCATATGCAGTGTGCTGACCACTGCTGCAGACCTGAGTGGCTCAACATATTGAAAGCGTATTTGTCATTCCTGCCAAGTCCAGCACGATGTTCCTGGTCAGGTGGCCCTCCTGGATAGCTCTTCTCCAGGTGGTAAGCCAGGGAGCCACACTCCCTCCGTTAGGAGATATGTTGTCTTCTGGGATTCGAGGGCTTCCACGGGGTCTTCTGTATCTAATTGGCAAATGGGCATCTAGAGAGATTGTGGAGGATGATAAGAGAGGTTTAGTAGGGCCAGTCTTGAAAGTAGTGTTCATCGGTCCTGCCTACATTGCCCTGGCCAGAACTCAGTCACAAGGAGATACGGCTTAGCTGGGTGCACGTGAAATGAAGGAAGTGATGTGATACGTGTTAGCAGAATCTCTGCCACAGAGGTAGAGTTTTCTATACAAACAAAGACAATGTGGGTTATTGTAAATGGAATTATATATTTTCAATTTAATTCTCAATTTAAGGAGTAAAAGCTTAGGCTCAAGATGGAAACAAAGATGTGGATGCTCCTATAGTGAATTGATACATACTTGACATTTCTAGGGTTTGGGTTTGATTTCTTCTGTATACGTTTATCTGTCTGGAATTCATCTTTTTAAAGATTTTCCTTTCTGGAAAGGAATTTGAGGTCACTTTCTCAGAACCAAGTATGCTGGTGCATTTTCTATACGATCCCAAGTTTGTGGATTCTCTGAAATTTATATGGAAAGTCCTCTGGGTTTAGTGCTAGGTAGAATACAGAGTTGGTGTTACCTAAGCAAACGATTAATCAACCTATTGATTAAGTGTCTAGGAGAGCACATAGTAAAGGAAATGAGAGAAAGACAGAAAAGAATACTATATCTGTACATTTCTGGGGCTATAAAGATGCATTAAAAGTTGTCCACCCATTAAAGGGCTTTTATTTTAGATGATACTCCTATATTCCAAATTTCAATAAATTAAATAAAAACTTCAGAGTAACATTAAAGTCTGTAATTATTCAGAGTTGACATGCGAAACCTGCTTCTTACTTTCAAATGTAATTGTTCCTTGCAAATATTGCATAAGGGATATAGAAGTCTGTATATATAATCTATTTTTCCTTTTCCTGGATGACAGAGAATGTAATTCATGATCTAAGGAACAAGTGAAAAGTCTAGCTGTCTTTTTTCTGGCCTCTTGGGATAAAATCAAGGTCTTTAACATTGCTTTCATGAAGGGTGGTGTTATGTTTTTTGAGGTGAGGCATGGGAAGAGGTGGCGGGAGGTTAATATTTCAAAAAGGTAACAATTACCTGATAACAGAAAGCAGCGTGGACTGTGTCTTGTTACCGCTCATTTCAGAGGTGCCACACCTGCCGTGGACATCACCGTCATTACGGCTTCAATCAGCTGAGGTCACCTTGGTTCATGTGTTTTGTACATTGGTAGCCTTCTCCTTATTACTTGCCAAACAAACCTTTTTATTTTTGCACACGTTTATGTTGATTTTGTGGTTTCTGAAATTGGGTTCTGGCTCCTGGAGGCCCGAGTTTCCACAGCAACTGGAGGCCTTATCGGCTACTGGTTCTTGGCAGGCAGACAACTAGGTCTTTCAGTTTACTTTGGATTTTTTTTTTTTTTTTTGCTTTTTTAAAAAACTTTTTCTTCTCCCCTGTTTTTCCTACACCCTGTCATTTAGGCATCACATAATTAATTGCGTACATCCTGTGCTACATGCAATTGCCACGGCTTTGAAGTCCCAATAGATCATTTTATAGAGCAGTGGGTGCCACTTTAAAAGAGAAAAATTAATGAAGGCTTTTGGCGCCAGGGCAGAGCCGTGGCGATTTTAGCATATCCTTCTCCAGGTATGATAAAGAAACCCGGGCACCTTCTGTTTCTCTTTCAGCATTTCCTTTCCAAACTGGCCTTTTCGATATATAGGAAAGACCTCGGGACTGGGTTTGTTATTTTTTTCTCTGGAGCTAATTCCTTTTCCAAAACCAGCATGAACTGCCTCATTTGGTGCTGAGGTGAAGGTTGCTTTTTTCCTTTCAAATTGGAAAAAAAAAAAAAGGTCCGCTTTAGCGTCATGTCATTTGGAGGCTGCTACTGGTCCAGCGGGAGCGAAAAAACAACAGACAAATGAGAAAAGAAAAAAAAAACTGACCCTCTTATTTAGATGCCATTAAAGTTTATCAACAATAAATGAGCTCATCACCTTCTTAATGTTTAAAAAAACAATAAATGTAATCATTTGCTTCAGTGAAAAGACCAAATTTGTTGGAATACGCTCTCAGAATCTTTATGAAAAGGATACGCTCACTTTGGAGAGAAGAAATGTGTAGAAATTAGAAAATTTTTTTCAGAGTTTAATTAGTTTTCACTTTGATTTATAGAGAGAAAATGTGTGAATATATATCATTGGCAGTTTTGGTCTCTTCTTAGAGGAGACACACCCAAACAATGATGAAGTGAGCCCCGTTTTCTTCACAAAGAAAATGTTGCTTGATTCTTTTCTGTTATAAATAAAAGTTCAATGTTGGTAGAATTTAATCTTCAGTAGTTCTGTATCTTAGCGTTCATCTTCTTTTCCTGTTAGCATCTTTGAACTTTTTTGATCTTTCCGTTTCATGCTATGCCCCATGCACTCCCATCCTCCTATGAGGGTGATTCTATAGGTGGAATCTCTCTGTTACCTGAAATTCTTCCAAACATTTTCCTCATTCAAACTTATTTGCCTACTGTCCCATTGCCTCAGGGAATTTATTCTTGCTGCCAGAGCAAATACGAAAAACGAATTCTTACTTTATTAGTGTTTGGCTTTGAATCGTATGACTTAGACTTGAGCTCAAACCTTTTTAGAAAAGACCTTTATGGCCAATTTTTCTGAAGAGCCACACCTTCAATCCACCCCTCAAACCCCCTCTATTCTTATGATCTCTTTCATTATGTTTATATCATTTTAGGTATTTATTTATGTACTTATGTAATGATTTTTTTTTAGTTGGGTAGCTGATTTACTCTTTATTACTTCTATAAAATAGAGAGTAATTCATTGATTCAATTATTTAGGAAATGTTCAGAGTCCCGACTGTATATCAGGCAATGCAAAATGTCCCTGGGAATGTGATAACGAATAAAGTGACCATAACCTCTTGCCATCAAATTGTCTGTTTTCTAAGATAGAAAACTGTGGAAGAATAAAGGTGAGTCAGAACATTATCAAGGCAATGATAATATGGTTTAGTAAGTGCAATGGCATAATGTCTGCAAAGTGTTATGGAATGCTGGAGTCTTTGAGGGTCAGGAAAAGCTTAAAGGAGAATATGATACCTAAGCAGAAACAGGAAATGCAAATAATAGTTACTCAGATAGGATTTGGGGAAGGACTTTCAGAGAGAGGGAAAAGCATTTCTAAAGCCCCAAACCTAGACAGGATATTCGGGGAGCACTTCAGTTAGTTCTGAATGGCTATCGCAGAGTGTGGGAAAGAATGGTAATAAATGTGGCAATGAGTTATATAGTGAAGGTCCTTTGATGCCATGCTAAGGGGACTGGACCCATTGAATCTGTTAAGCATGGGAAAGACATGATCAGATTTTTATTTTGTAGATTAATTAACAAAGGCTGACCTGAAGGAAGAAAATTCTAGCAGCATGAAAAACAGTGAGGGATGTAGGAAAGTCATCGAGGAGAGCCAAGATGATGGTAAGAATCAGCTAACAAAGTGGATGTGGGGAAGAAAGGGAGTGTATACAGGCAGGAATGATTTAGGAGGGCCTCATTAGATATGACTTAATGGTCCTGGTTAGATATGAGACAACAGGGACTCTTATGGCTTAGAGGCCTGGTTAGATGGTGTCTACTCTGTTTCCATTAGGAGATTCTTTCAAGAATCATATTAGATAATATATACTAAAACTGTTTCTTTTAAATCAAACACAATATTAAGACATAAGGAAAAAAGTTATGGGACTTTGTATGCAGTGAGACTGCCACCTTGTTAATGAGAGAAAATATCCTGATGCTTGAGAGCTAGGAAGCAGGTGTGACATTTGAAAAGGCCGTTTTGTTATGAAGACATGTACACATGACCTTTCTCAATCACATATAGATACTTGATTCCTAAGTAATGTGCAAAACAGTTGCTTAATTGCGTTTTAATCTTCAGCCTTATTCCATCACTCAGCAGGGGGAGGGTCAGGGTAGTGTAAAAATTTAGTAGCAGATTTTATACCATACTGGATAGCAAGCTTATCGGGAAAAAGACATGGATTTGAATTTAGGTGACTAAGTAATTTACTATTCAAACTGAACGGTTTGAAAGTGAGAAGGTCCGCTAGTAATCGTATCACCAGACAGACACGATTGTATTGTGTCTGTGTATATGTATTGTGATACATAATCCTCCTAGTGGGAGCTCTTCATAGCGTATACAGTGAAGTATCGTTGTTAAGTTGCTTAATACGTGTGATGGTTAATTTTATATGCCCAGATATTTGGTGAAACATTATTTCTGGGTGTGTGTTTGTAACGGTGTTTCTAGATGAGGTTAACATTCGAACTGTTAGACTGAAGGAGCAGATTGCTCTTGCCCCTGTGGGTGGACCTCATCCAATCCATTAAGGTCTAAACAGAATAAAAGGCGGTGTAAGAAAGAATTCTCTCTCTCTGCCTGACTGACTTTAAACTGGGGGATTGATCTTCATCTGCCTTTGGACTTGACTTGGACTTGGAGTGGAACTTATACCATCAGCTCACCTGTTTCTCAGGCCTTGGGACTCAAGTAGGAACCACGCCCTGGGCTCTCCTGGGTCTAGAGTTCTCAGCCTTCGTAATCACAAGAACTAATTCCTCATAATAAATCTCTTTCTCTACGTCTTATTGTTTCTGTTTCTCTGAAGAACCCTAACTAATACAACATCCTACCTGGTACCTAGTAAGTACTCAATAAGTGTTACATGAATCAAAAGAGCTGCCACAAATGTCTGCATCTCTGTTGGATAAAATCCTAAAAGTGGACTTACTGTGCCACAGTAGGTGTATATTTGATTTTTTAGAAACTGATAAGAGAGTTTCTAAAATAATTACACCATTTTAAATTCCAGCAGCACCCCATGAAATTTTCAGGTTCTGCATATTCTTGCCACACTTGATTTTGTCAGTCTTTTAAATTTAGCAGTTCTGATGGATGTACAGTAATACCTAAGCTGTTTTAATTTGCATTTCCCTGGTGTTGATCACTTTTATATGTTTATTTGTTATTCCCATAACTTCTGAGTAAAAACCATTGGCTTTGGAATGAAATACATTAGGATAAACACTCTGCCTTTAATTTTCTCAATAAAGCAGACATAGTACTTGTATCTATCTCATAGCTCTTATGATTATTAAACCAGGAACCAAGGACAAAACATATTTAAGCAGTGGGAATACCACTAAACAGGGACCCCATGTAGATAATTTCTGGGGAAGACGCTAGTGACTTGCATTTACTCTTTATTTCCAGAAGTAGCAAATAAGAGCATGAGCTTTTTTTTTTTTTTTTTTAAGATGTTGGGGGTAGGAGTTTTTATTAATTAATTAATTTATTTTTGCTGTGTTGGGTCTTCGTTTCCGTGCGAGGACTTTCTCTAGTTGCGGCAAGCGGGGGCCACTCTTCATCGCGATGCGCGGGCCTCTCACCGTCACGGCCTCTCTTGTTGTGGAGCACAGGCTCCAGACGCGCAGGCTCAGTAGCTGTGGCTCACGGGCCTAGTTGCTCCGCGGCATGTGGGATCCTCCCAGACCAGGGCTCGAACCCGTGTCCCCTGCATTAGCAGGCAGATTCTCAACCGCTGCACCACCAGGGAAGCCCAGGAGCATGAGCTTTGAAAGTCAGACGAACTACCCTTGCTTTACAAGCATCACTACTTCCTGGTTATCCTTGCGGAAAGTACTTAACCAAACTACTTAACTTTAGTTTTTCTTCTATATACAATGCGGAAAATGATAGAATCTAGCCCATGAGGAAGTGAGAATCAAATGAAGTAATCCATATAAAGCACTTAGAAAAGGGCTTGTCTTTTGGGAATTGTAGTAAACATTTATTGCATGCTGACTGCTGTGAGCCAGCACTGTGCCGAGCGTCAGGGACACACTCACGAACAGGATGGCATGAGCTTCATACATGTGAGTAATCCTTTTTTATTCACTTTTATTGCAGTATAGCTGCTTTACAATGTTGTGTTACTTTCTGCTGTGCAGGAAAGTGAACCAGTTATACATATACACACATGCCCTCTATTTTGGATTTCTTTCCCATTTAGGTCACCACAGAGCACTGAGTAGAGTTCCCTGTGCTATACAGTGGGTCCTCGTTAGTTATCTGCTTTACACATAGTAGTGTATATATCTCAATCCCAATCTCCCAATTCATCCCACCCCCTTCTTCCCCACTTGGTATCCATACGTTTGTTCTCTACATCTGTGACTCTATTTCTGCTTTGCCAGTAAGTTCACCAGTACCATTTTTCTAGATTCCACACATAAGCAGTATTATAAGATATTTGTTTTTCTCTTTCTGACTTACTTCACTCTGTATGACAATCTCTGGGTCCATCCACATCTCTGCAAATGGCACTATTGCGTTCCTTTTCATGGCTGAGTAATATTCCACTGTGTACCCACACCACATCTTTTTTGTCCATCTTCCCTGCCTCTTGCTCCCTATGTCCAAATCCAGGAAGCCACCTCCATCTCCATTGCTTCCTCCTTGACCCCAACCTCCATTTTATCTCACTGGACCGCTCTAACAACCTGAAAACGTACCTGGCTTCTTCCACTCTTGGACCCCAACATTTCATGCCCCTACTTAGCTCTCTCCAGTGGCTTTCTGTCGCACTTGGCCTAAAACCCAAATTCCTTACCTTGGTTCAAAAGGACCTCCAGGATCTGGACCTTGACCCCCTTTTCAATTCCATCTTATTCTGTTATCCCTTTTAATTATCCCTTATTCTATTATCTATGTTCTACCCACACTGGCCTTCTTTTTGTTTCTTAAACACCTAAACTCATTTCAGACTCGGGACCTGCATTCTTTCTTCAGCCTGGAGCTCCCTTTCCTGAAATTCTCACCTGGCTGATCCTCTGCCTTAACCACACCTCCTCAGAAAGACCATCCCCAAATAAGTGATGTCAAGTGTTCGTCCCTCTCAGTCCCTTGCCTCTCCCTCACCCATCAGCTCAGTCACTCTAAATCCCAGCACCCTATTTTATTTTTCTCAACACTCGTCATTATCTGGAATGGTCATATTTATTTATTTGCTTATTAGTTTGCTGCCTCTCTCCCTTCATTAGAAATATAAGACCCTTAGGAAATGACGTTTTCTCATATATTCAGTGCTGTAACTTCAGCAAGTAACATACAGTAGTGTCTAACCCTGAGAGACACAAAATTTATGTGTTCATTATTTATTTGTTTATGTATTTATGTCACATTTATATATGAATTATAAATAATTATATATTATATAATATATAAATACATGTATATTATATATAAAGTATATATTATCAATATAAATCATAAATTATATATATAGTTTTATATATATATATAATTAAAGCTGTAAATATATATGGCACAGAACTCTCTAAAAGACTTATCTACTTAACAGCACAAAATAAATAATTTTAACTTCTAATGGAAATCAACAACTTGAGAACTATGGTCCCTATTTGGAAGTATTTAGTATGTAGATGCCCTAATAATTATAGCAGTGGGTTGATCTTGTACTTCTGACTAAGTAAATCAGTGCAGCACATCTCTATCTTATATAATAGGTATCCTCATTAAGTGGTTCTCAAATTTAAATTATGTTTTGTTTGTTCATCCTAAACTTGAGAAGAAAGAGGAAAAAGAGTATATGTTCAATCGTTGGCACCTTTCTTACCCAGGAGCCTAGTCTGTGGTTTTGTTACACACTGGCTCTTGGTAGGAAGACAAGATTTGGAGCATGGATGTGGATGCAGAACCGTGGCTAGCTTCTGTGTATTAGAATTCTGAATGTGTTTATTCTGCTCAAAGGCAACAAATGTATATTGAGAGAGGGAAAAGAAAATCCTGCACTGTTTTTCAAGCATGTGATATGTGCCTAAGATGATGCTAGATTTTTCATATCAATTTTTCTTATCCTTCCAACAACCTCAGAGTTAGATTGTATCATCTTCTTTACATTGATGCTCAGAGACATTAAACTACTTACCCAGGTGGACAACACTAAAAGGCAGAAGAGCTAATAGTAAAGCTAATATCTATATGATGTTCAATTTTCTGCTCTTGCCACTACACTGAGTGCTTTTTTCATCTAAGGCCTGTATGACACAGAAACAAGGGAACAGATCATGCCCCAAGACAGCTTAGTGATGCTTCTTCCCATAACTTTGGCAAAAGCCATCAAGTCAAAAGTCAAGCGCTGAGTACATGTGAGCTACTTGCCTCTACCAGATGCGTCAGGGTGGTGTGTGTTTGTGTACACACATACTTGTACATTTATGAACTTTCCAACCACTAAGTAAGATCAGTAGTACAAGAAGTATCAATGGAATTCGATGTTATTAACCATGGCATATGGACGTTTAGCACGTGGCCATATGTTTCTCACAAAATGTAAGTTATAATCTGAGCATTATAACTAAACAACACACATCACTGCAATAATTTCTTCCCAGCAACAGTTCATATCCCATTTCTTTCTCAGAGGGTCTGCTTTTATTTCCATTTCTACCCCAGGATCACTTGTCTCTAGCAACACCTCTCTTTTCTTCAAACAAAATCTGGAAATATGGGGTGTTGTCCTGAGGCTGAAATATTCCATATTTTTCTTCCATGAAACCCTGCTTGGCAGCAGTCAGTGATTGTCTCTCTTTTCCAACTCTAGCCTTGAGCCAGGATCAAAATATTCATGAATAGTTCACAAATAATTAAATTCTTTAGGTTTTGTTCTTCTTCACAGGAACAAAGTAATTTTGGTCTGCTTATGGATCAGACTATCCATAAAGGTTATGATTTAAGCAGCCTCTTTTTCAGATGTGATCCCTTTGAAAGTGCGGGCTGATAGGACCCTAAGCAGCACGGGGTCTGTGTTTTCTCTGTAAATAAAAGCCTCCAAAATTTCCACAAGTCAGCCCTTGTTTGCCACACGGAGAGATTGATGACAAACCACATTATTTTCCCCTTAATGTAACAGTTCACAGTCACACATGCACTTTCTCAAAACATTGATTTACTTCTCATCTGAAGCTTATGACATGTTAGATGACTCAGTGATCTCTTTAAAGAGTGCAACTTCCACACAGGAAAACTATCAGTGTAAAATATTCCTAATTTTCAAATTTCCCAAAAAGGAGAAAGTTTTCAAAATAAAAATTCACTGTTTTACTATTTTGCTTTAGTAAAAGCAAAGATAACATAGATGGTCAACTATCTACCTGAATATATACCATTATACTCACAGATCTTTGTATTGTGCCTCTTCAAAGTCACACATAGAGAAAAACAAAAGCAAGGACAGAAAGTTTAAAAGATAAATGCAATTTTGTTTATATTCTCAAAGAAACAGCTTTTTATTGATCTTTGCCATCGTTTCCTTCATTTCTTTTTCATTTATTTCTGATCTGATCTTTATGATTTCTTTCCTTCTGCTAGCTTTGGGGGTTTTTTTGTTCTTCTTTCTCTAATTGCTTTAGGTGTAAGGTTAGGTTGTTTATTTGAGATGTTTCTTGTTTCTTAAGGTAGGCTTGTATAGCTATAAACTTCCCTCTTAAAACTGCTTTTGCTGCATCTCATAGGTTGTGGGTTGTTGTTTTCTCATTGTCATTTGTTTCTAGGTATTTTTTTATTTCTCCTTTGATTTCTTCAGTGATCTCTTGGTTATTAAGTAGTGTGTTGTTTAGCCTGCATGTGTTTGTATTTCTTACAGATTTTTTCCTGTAATTGATATCTAGTCTCATAGCGTTGTGGTTGGAAAACATACTTGATACAATTTCAATTTTCTTAAATTTACCAAGGCTTGATTTCTGACCCAAGATATGATCTATCCTGGAGAATGTTCCATGAGCACTTGAGAAGAAAGTGTGTTCTGTTCCTTTTGGATGGAATGTCCTATAAATATCAATTAAGTCCATCTTGTTTAATGTATCAGCTAAAGCTTGTGTTTCCTTATTTATTTTCATTTTGGATGGTCTGTCCATTGGCGAAAGTGGGGTGTCAAAGTCCCCTACTATGATTGTGTTACTGTCAGTTTCCCCTTTTATGGCTGTTAGTATTTGCCTTGTGTATTGAGGTGCTCCTATGTTGGGTACATATATATTTACAATTGTTATATCTTCTTCTTGGATTGATCCCTTGATCATTATGTAGTGTCCTTCTTTGTCTCTTGATAAACCATTAGCCAGACTAATCAAGAAAAAAAGAGAGAAGACTCAAATCAATAGAATTGGAAATGAAAAAGGAGAAGTAACAACGGACACTGCAGAAATACAAAGGATCATGAGAGATTATAATACAAGCAACTATATGCCAATAAAATGGACAACCTGGAAGAAATGGACAAATTCTTAGAAATGCACAACCTTCCGAGACTGAACCAGGAAGAAATAGAAAATATGAACAGACCAATCACAAGCACTGAAATTGAAACTGTGATTAAAAATCTTCCAACAAACAAAAGCCCAGGACCAGATGGCTTCACAGGCGAATTCTATCAAACATTTAGAGAAGAGCTAACACTGATCCTTCTCAAACTCTTCCAAAATATGGCAGAGGGAGGAATACTCCCAAACTCATTCTAGGAGGCCACCATCACTCTGATGCCAAAACCAGACAAAGATGTCACAAAGAAAGAAAACTACAGACCAATATCACTGATGAACATAGATGCAAAAGTCCTCAACAAAATGCTAGCAAACAGAATCCAACAGCACATTAAAAGGATCATACATTATGACGAAGTGGGGTTTATCCCAGGAATGCAAGGATTCTTCAATATATGCAAATCAATAAATGTGATACACCATATTAAGAAACTGAAGGAGAAAAACCATATGATCACCTCAATAGATGCAGAGAAAGCTTTCGACAAAATTCAACACCCATTTATGATAAAAACCCTCCAGAAAGTAGGCATAGAGGGAACTTACCTCAACGTAATAAATGCCATATATGACAAGCCCACAGCCAACATCGTCCTCAATGGTGAAAAACTGAAACCATTTCCACTAAGATCAGGAACAAGACAAGGTTGCCCACTCTCACCACTCTTATTCAACATAGTTTTGGAAGTTTCAGCCACAGCAATCAGAGAAGAAAAAGAAATAAAAGGAATCCAAATTGGCAAAGAAGTAAAGCTGTCACTGCTTGCAGATGACATGATACTATACAAAGAGAATCCTAAAAATGCTACCAGAAAGCTACTAGAGCTAATAAATGACTTTGGTAAAATACCATGATACAAAATTACTGCACAGAAAACTCTTGCATTCCTATACACTAATGATGAAGAATCTGAGAGAGAAATTAAGAAAACACTCCCATTTACCATTGCACCAGAAAGAATAAAATATCTAGGAATAAACCTACCTAAGGAGACAAAAGACTTGTATGCAGAAAGTTATCAGACACTGATGAAAGAAATTAAAGATGATACAAATAGATGGAGAGATATACCATGTTCTTGGATTGGAAGAATCAACATTGTGAAAATGACTCTACTACCCAAAGCAATCTACAGATTCAATGCAGTCCCTATCAAAAAACCACTGGCATCTTTCACAGAACTAGAACAAAAAATTTCACAATCTGTATGGAGACACAAAAGACCTCAAATAGCCAAAGCGATCTTGAGAAAGAAAAACGGAGCTGGAGGAATCAGACTCCCTGACTTCAGACTCTACTACAAAGCTACAGTAATCAAGACAGTACGGTACTGGCACAAAAACAGAAAGATAGATCAATGGAACAGGATAGAAAGCCCAGAGATAAACCCACACACATATGGTCACCTTATCTTTGATGAAGGAGGCAAGACAATACAGTGGAGAAAAGACAGCCTCTTCAATAAGTGGTGCTGGGAAAACTGGACAGCTACATGCAAAAGAATGAAATTAGAACACTCCCTACCACCATACACAAAAATAAACTCAAAATGGATTAAAGACCTAAATGTAAGGCCAGACACCATCAAACTCTTCAGAAGAAAACATAGGCAGACCACTCTGTGACATAAATCACAGCAAGGTCCTTTTTGACCCACCTCCTAGAGAAATGGATATAAAAGCAAAAATAAACAAATGGTACCTAATAAAACTTAAAAGCTTTTGCACAACAAAGGAAACCACAAACAAGATGAAAAGATAACCCTCAGAATGGGAGAAAATATATGCAAATGAAGCAACTGACAAAGGATTAATCTCCAAAACAAACAAGCAACTCATGCAGCTCAATATCAAAAAAACAAACAACCCAATCCAAAAATGGGCAAAAGACCTAAATAGACATTTCTCCAAAGAAGATACACAGATTGCCAACAAACACATGAAAGGATGTTCAACATCACTAATCATCAGAGCAATGCAAATCAAAACTACAATGAGATATCACCTCATACCGGTCAGAATGGCCATCATCAAAAAATCTAGAAACAATAAATGCTGGAGAGGGTTTGGAGAAAAGGGAAGCCTCTTGCACTGTTGGTGGGAATGTAAATTGATACAGCCACTATGGAGAACAGTATGGAGGTTCCTTAAAAAACTAAGAATAGAACTACCATATGACCTAGCAATCCCACTACTGGACGTATACCCTGAGAAAACCATAATTCAAAAGAGTCATGTACCAAAATGCTCATTGCAGCTCTATTTACAATAGCCAGGATATGGAAGCAACCTAAGTGTCCATCACCAGATGAATGTATAAAGAAGATGTGGCACATATATTCAATGGTATATTACTCAGCCATAAAAAGGAATGAAACTGAGTTATAGTAGTAGTGAGGTGGATGGACCTAGAGACTGTCATACAGAGTGAAGTAAGTCAGAAAGAGAAAAACAAATACCATATGCTAACACATATATATGGAATCTAAAAAATAAAAATAAAAAAAAGAGAATGGGCAGAAGAACCTAGGGGCAAGATGGGAATAAAGATGCAGACCTACTAGAGAATGGACTTGAGGATACAGGGAGGGGGAAGGGTAAGCTTGGACAAAGTGAGAGAGTGGCATGGACATATATACACTACCAAACGTAAAATAGATAGCTAGTGGGAAGTAGCCGCATAGCACAGGGAGATCAGCTTGGTGCTTTGTGACCACCTAGAGGGGTGGGATAGGGAGGGTGGGAGGGAGGGAGATGCAAGAGGGAAGAGATATGGGGACATCTGTATATGTATAACTGATTCACTTTGTTATAAAGCAGAAACTGATACACCATTGTAAAGCTATTATACTCTAATAAAGATGTTAAAAAAAGATAAATGCAAATATGTAGATAGTTACATTCAAAAGAATATATAATCATAAAATTTAAAATATCATGTTTGAAAGGGACCTATGTCTCCTCTTGTATAACAAGGTTTTAATTTGTGTTGTGAGACATAAACAGCTGCTAATAGCATGCTCTGCTTTGGCAACCACTTCTGTGTTTATGAAAACAACATGCATTTTTATCAGGTCATTAAAACTTTACCCAACCTGCATATTCACAGACTCAACCAATACTTTTACTGAGCGATAAACTATAAACAAAGTAAAATTTTAAAACTGCTGTCTAGGGTCCCTTTATCTTTTCTTTTCTATGTTTCTGAAATTAAATTATTAGTCCTGGGAAGTTAGGGAATTAGGGTTCTGGTGATACATCTCTTGTAAGAGTCACCTTTGGAGCAAAGTATAGACTTGAAGGTACTTCCTACCCCAAATATGTCCCCCACTGTCCTGCAAAGATTTCCCAAATTTCTGCTCTTTTGCACTGTCCTTTTGAGTTAAGGCATTGTCACCAAAAGCTGAGGAGGTAACAGAATAGTTCATAATATCCTATCTTAGATTGCTTTTTTTAGATTAGTTAAATCTAAGGAACGAAGAACATTTCTCTAATATAAAAACTTAATACAGGAGAAAGATACTCTGATTAGGGAACAGATGATTCTGCAGCTGGAAAAAGCCTCAAAGTCCGATAGTTACTGGGGCCAGGATATGCATATACAGTCAGCCCTCCGTGTCCACAGATGTGAAACCCAAGCATGCAGAGGGCCGACTGTACTCCGCCACATTATTTAAGGGACTTGAGCATCCGCAGATCGGGAGTCCACGGGGATCCTGGAACCAATCCTCTGCAGACGTCAAGGGATGATTGTAGATGGAGATGATGCAGATGTAGATGTAGACATAGACACAGACATAGATATAGATGAAGACGTGAGATGGGGTGGTGGTGGGTGAGTGGTGGATGATGGTGAGAAAACTGCAGAGATTGACAATTTTAACAACTTCTTCCCAGCAAGGACTCTGAAAGGGATCTAGAAATCTTAAAACTGCATTTACGTACTTTGTTCACCTGCCCAATCTATTAGGTGGATAAAGGTTAGGCCTTTACTATAAAAACAGATCACATTTTTATGTTATACTGGACTGTACCTATTATGAGTGGGTTAGAAATATTTCCCTGTGGTCTGTTACTTTTTTTTTAAATTCAAAATGAGTATTTCACAGAATACCTTTTCCTGTAATATTAAAAAAAAATAACTCCAAGATTTACAGAACCTCTTGCTTCGGATTTTCTTAAAATGTACCAAGATTTTGAATTTGTTGAGAAAAATGCTAACTGTTCCACAGAAAACTAAAGATAAAGTCTGATGTCCAGGAAAATGTATTCTATTTTCCACAAAGCTGTGCTTTTGTTGAAATATACTCATGAGTTAGAAATAAGGTCATACATTTTAGAGACTCGCTGCCTGTATTTGAATTCTGAATTCACCATTGACCAGCAGTGTCATAGTGGGCAAGGAATGGTATCCCCATGTGCCTCAGTTTCCTTCTGTGTAGAGGGGGATAATGATAATTCCTATTTCATAGGAACCACTATTATGATGAACTGAATTGATGTTTATAAACTGTTTGCCATAGTCTCTGCCACATAGTAAGGGCTATTTAAATGTTTGTTGAATAAATGGCATCATCTTCTAGGTCCCCAGGGATAGAAACTAAAAACCTGATACTAGACTCTTCTTTCTAGATTATCCTCTGTTTATAATCACCCTCATAGTTACTTTCTCTTCTCCATTTCACTTCTACTGCACTAGTTCAGACTCCATCTTTTCTCACCTGTAGCATAAAATCATCTTCTAACAGATCTGTCTGTCTTCAGCTTCAACCATACCAATCTTTTTTTATTTTTTTTAAAGCTCTTTTTTAAAAATAAATAAATTTATTTATTTATTTATGGCTACGTTGGGTCTTTGTTGCTGCGCACGGGCTTTCTCTAGTTGCGGCGAGTGGGGACTACTCTTCGTTGCAGTGCATGGGCTTCTCATTGCCTCGGCTTCTCTTGTTGAGGAGCACGGGCTCTAGGTGCGCCGGCTTCACTAGTTGTGGCACATGGCCTCAGTAGTTGTGGCTCTTGGGCTCTAGAGTGCAGGCTCAGTAGTTGTGGTGCACGGGCTCAGTTGCTCCGCGGCATGTGGGATCTTCCCGGACCAGCGATCGAACCCATGTCCCCTGCATTGGCAGGTGGATTCTTAACCACTGTTCCACCAGGGAAGTCCACCCATACCAATCTTGAATAGTTCTGTCACTAATGTCATCTTTCTACAAGAAATTTCTAACTAAATCTCTTCCAATTATCCATACTTTTGCATTAGTCGACTTCCCCTTGCCTTCCCCATGTGACGCAGTGACTTTGGGGCTGTCCCTTCAAGTAAGACTTTTGGGCTGAAGGAGAGCCCTCTCCCCCTATGCTCATGATCCATACAGCGAAAACTGCCACCCTCTCAGATAACAGGACTTTTATACCCCTTTGCTCATTCTTGGGATGAGTGGAGACGGCATTGACTGGTGAGCTGATGACAATAATCGATGCCTGTACAGTCACTTCCTCTCAGCCTGCAGGCCAAATTCATTCTCGTTTACCCCGTGATTAAGCATCCTAGGGTCCTATATTACTCAGGGTTCTCCAGAGAAACAGAACCAACAGATATAAAAAGAGATTTATCATGAGTATTTGGCTCACATGATTCTGGAGGTTGAGAAACCCTCTGATCCGTTGTCTACAGACTGGAAACTGAGGAAAACCAAGGATGTAAGTCCCAGTCCAAGGAAAGCCAGTGTCCCACCCAAGAGGACAAGCAGGTAGGGCATGAATACCCCCGTGCTCTGCTTTTTGTTCTACTCAGGCCCTCAGTGGATTGAGTGATTCTCACTCACACTAGGGAGGGCCGCCCACTTTACCAAGTCCACCAGCAAATGCTGATCTCTGGAAACACCCTCACAGACATGCCAGAAATAACGTTTAATCTGGGCACCCCATGGTGCAGTCAGATTGATGCATAAAATTAACCACCCCAGGTCCCTCTGGGGACAATTTCACTCTCCTCTAACTGCTCCACTGGTGCACAGGCGCATTTAATTCACAGGGAAAGATGCAGTCAACTTACATTGGCTTCCAGTCTAGGCTGATTTCTGCAGTCCAACCTTAACTGTAATAGAACTGATATTTAGAGTTCTATCTGATCTCTGAATCTATTTTTCAATCTGTTTATAATCCAAAAGGAGTGGTATGTGGGATGATTAATTGGCCATCCCCAGAAAGTCAATATTAATGATATATCCCAACTAATTTATAAGAACTTTTGTTTCCCAAAGAAGTTACAGCAGGGACTCCTGTTTACTATTTCAAGCTGATTGCATTTAGTCCAAGATTTCTCACTCAACCTTAGCACTGTTGACATTTTGTGCTGCATAACTATTTGCTGTGTGAGGCTCTCCTGTGTGTTGTGAGATGTTCAGTAGCGCCCTTAGCCTCTGCCCGGTAGATGCCAGTAGCATTCCTCTAGAGGTGACTACCAAAAATGTCTCCAGACATTGCCAAGTGTCCCTTTTAGGGTAAAATTGCACTGGTAAAGTACCCTTGCTTTAGTCTAAGTACCTAGAAAATGAAAAGGAGTAGGGAAGATGTGGCAGTGGCAGAAATATGGAGACATACAGGATCTCTTAGGTAATAGAATCATTTTGATGTCTGTAGACTTCGACCACACAGGAGAGTAACTTGAATTTCCCCTGCAGTCACGGAGAGCATATTTCATCCCCAGGTTAGGAAAGGAACAACAGGTGACCTATCGTTCCTGGAGATCACCTTATGAATCGTGTTCATTCATGGATCCTTAACCTCAACCTTCTTAATAAATGCTTTCTTTAAACCGGGTAATCCCAGAATCATCCATTACTGAATAACCTTGGTAAGTTTATTTAAGGTTTATCCATAAAATAGATATGGTCATAGTTACCAACATCAAATGACTTTTGTGGGGTTAAAAACCATAATACAGGTAGAGCCCTCCAGTAAGTACTTGGCACATGTGAATCATTCAATATCTGTAGTTACTCTTACTAGTGTGTGGACAGCTACCCACACGTGTGGGTCCAGAGAGCTAATGGTGATGAGCGGATGTCTGTCCCTTTAAGAATAATTGTAGCACCCAACACCCAGTAGCCACGTGAATTTTGGCCAAAAGAAATATTTAGGCTTCACTTCTAAACCAAGGGTTTCCACAGAAAGGCATCATACGTGCTGCCAGTATCTTTATCTTGCTTTTACTGGGGAGGCTGACACACCCAAAAGCAGTGTCTGAACTGAAGTGTATAACAATTCTGTCTAAACCCGTGGTTCTCAGACCTGACTTTGCTCGCCGCCCCCAGTGCCTCTGGGTATGTGACATTGTCTGAGAATGTTTCTGGTTGACACAACTGTTTGGGGGATGGAGGTGGGGCGGGGATGCTACTAGCATCTAGTAGATAGAAACCAAGGATTCCACCAAACATTTTTAAGTGTACCAGACATCCCTGCGGCAAAGAACGATCAGACCCAAAACGTGAGCAGTTCTTAGGCCGAGAAACCTTCGTCTATTGATGTGAATTTCCCAGCACCAATCAATAGTCTTCAGGAAGTCATATCATGAATACTCAGCACTTGCCATTTCGTGTTTGTCATCCTCACTTAGGTTTCATTCATGATACACTGTGAATAGCAAGTTACCAGCTAGATGGTCAGTCATGTTTGGCTACTTAGGACCTTCAGAAACAGCTTTTCTTTTGAATAATTTTTTAAAGTTATTTTGTCCAGTTTATTGAGAATTTAAGGAATGGATTAATAGTGTGTAGGCCCAGAGCGTATTTCAGTCCAAAAACTCATGCTTGGTTTTTTTTCCTGAAATGGTTTTTTGACCAATGTTCTCAGATGTTTGAGGCCAATGTTGTAAGCTGAGCCTGCAGACTTTTAAAAGTAATGTGCGTATAATTGAACATTTTTCAAAAACTGAAACCCTCTGTTGCCCACCGAGGTTTAATCTGGGATCCCACCTGCAAACCATCTTGTTTTTGTGGGAGAGTCTTACAGGAATGGTGATGGGACAGAGTTCCTACTAAAACTTCCTGGGGAACCAAAGGAAGGGAAGGTCTGTGTTGTGCTTTTTTTTTTTTTCATTGTTTCCCTGAAATGAAGGGAGACTAAAAAGCAATAAAGCAAAAGGCATTTCCTACAGGTAGCCTTAAATCATTCAACACAGAGGTCTTCGGGGAGCTACCCGGTTCCTCTTTCCTTTCCAAAATGAGCTTTCTGGCCAAAGGCGCCTCATCCAGCCCTGAGTGTCTTCACCTGGCTCTCCAAGCGCTTTTATCCAGACCTGTCCCAGCACAACAGTATCCTCACTTCTTCAGAAATGGGTCTTGACCCATGCATCACATTCAAAGACTTTTTCAATTGCTCCCTGGTGGCGGAGGCTGAGGGCTCTGTTTTGCTTGTGATAATGTGCTAATCTCCAAGACCCAACATAAATTCTCTTCTTGCATTGTCATTTGTCAAAGTCGCAATATGGGGCTGGAAAAAAAGGAAGAGGGAGGGGGTGGGGAGAGTAGAGTAATGACAGAAAGAAAACTTGGCCTTCGGTTTGTTTTCCCTCGTGCAGAACTTTCCCCTCCCTTCTTAATCTGTAAAACATCTGACAGAGAGGGCACTGCAAACACAAATAAATAAATACTTCTCCATGACTCTCCCCTTATGGTTTTTTGTTGGGTCAACATTTTAGACAGATAGTTAAATCTAAGAAGCAATAAAGATAATTTACACACAAGTCCCAACATTGATGCTTGAAGCTTTGTGAACCTGTCTTTTACACGTTTTCACCACGTGTTCCAGAAATAGCTGAGAGTCATGTGGTTATGCGTGGAGACTCCATCAGCAGCCATCCAACAAACTGCGTGTCACAGACAAGGCTCCAGCCCTGGTGCTTTCCTTATGATGCGCTTTTAAAGTTTCGCTGGGTGTGCTACAGCAAAGATGCTGAGGTCAACAGTACTAAACAAGGTGCTGTTTTCTCCCATCAGTGTTAACTCAGAGGAAAAGTACAAGTGTGAAACGTGTGTTGTTGTTTTAAGAGCTTTATTAAGGCATAACTTACGTACCATAAAATTCACTCATTGTAAGTGTACAATTCAATGATTTTTAGTTAATTTACCAAGTGGTGGAAGCATCACTACAATCCAATTTTAGAACATTTGTGTCATTTGCGTAAGATCCCTGGTGCCCTTTTGCGGTCACTCCCCCTTCCCAAGACCGGTCCCTGGCAACCACTAATCTACTCTCTGTTTCTATAGATTGCATTTTCTGGATATTTCATAGCAATGGAGTCGTACACTCTATAGTCTTTTGTGTCTGGCTTCTTTCACTTAGCATAATGATTTTGAGGCTGGCCTGTGCTGTGTGTCTCAGTTCTCCATTCCTTTTTTATTAACAGAGAGTATTGCATTGTAATACCACATTTGGCTTATCTCCTCATCAATGGACGGGCATTTGGGATAAAATTGTTTTGGAAAATTAGCAATGGCAGCGTGTCAACATGATATTAAATTAGAGACCTTGTTTAAAGAAGAACATGTTAAGCTGCTGAAGCAAAAATTGTTCACCGCAGTGGCCAGCAAACCCTTACCCCAGTTTTTTGTCTATGGGTGGAGGCTTCTCAGAATATACACTTCCAAGAAACTGAAAATACTTATTATAGTCCAGTGTGCAATGAAAACTAAGGAAGTTGCCAGTCTTAGCTCATGGCAAAATATCATTGGTACGACCAACGTCTGTTTGGCAAATTTCATGCGACGCATTTTCCCTTACTACCCGTTCAACACTCTTCTGCGAGTTCTAGGGGTACTAAATAGGTAGAAGAACAGAGGGTTTGAAAGTCCTAATCCAGTTTGCAACCAACCTAATGGAATTTAGGAAGCTGTATACTTAAGACATCAGTTTTAGCAAACTTAACGAGTTAGTTCAGTATGTGAGTAATAAAAAACCAGACAGAACGTTTGTAATTTATTCTGACAGCAAACATTACAGTGATAAAAACAGTTTACCTAGATTCCCAAGACAGAACCTCAATAGGCTAAAAGTGACTATTGTAGATATTGACATTTTTGTTATTAACATTACTTCTGCTGTTGTGACCAGTACATGCCAAGGACTCTGCTTGGTGATTTACATGCATTTTTATACTTCTCATCAAATTATCTTGATTTATGGATGAGAAAACTAAACAAGGTTCAGACGGGAGGTATTAAGTCAATTCCCCAATGTGATATGATTAGTAAGGGAAGGCACTGGAATTTAAATATATATCTGTTGGGCTCCAAAGATACGTTTCTTTTCTTATGCTCCCAGAAAGACTAAAAGACTAAAGGAAGACATTTCTAACATTGAGAAGCATGCAACACTGAAAGACAGTATGCCTTCTAAATTTTGCAAACCAAATAATTAACTTAATGGGCTGTATTGGCATAAGAAATATCTTTTAATTGGGATGACGATGAGTCTGTAACTACAGGAAGTTGCTTCTGGAAAGATGATTGCATGTTTCTCTTAAATTTATAGAACCAGTGGGCTATCAGTTGCATCCTTTTCCATTCTTACTCAATGGAAAGTCCTTTAATGTCAAAATGACATCAGGTGTTTGAGTCCAAAGAAAAAGAATCAAACCCAGTTGGACTGTATGCCGAAAAGACAGGAATATAAATTACCCTGATGCCATGACCCTTGGAATAAGTCCTGATTCAAATCCCCGATGTTCCTGCTACCACATATGTTAATTACTGTTTGCAGAAACATTGAGAACGTGAGCCTAGATACCTAGATGTTGCCACTGCAAAGAGAGATTTGCCAGGATTACCTCTGTTACCATTTGATATGGAGTTTTGTTAAGGGTAGAAAAGTAGAAAGAAATACCTTCTATCTAATTTGGTCTCTATAAGCTCTTTTCACCCTCACCAGGGTTGAATAGTTTTTTTGCAGTACAGAAATTTAGTCTGATTAAAAACAATTTTTTTTATCACCGGTCCGATTCAGTAATAATATACCACTGATTGTAAAGTGTCGCTTTGTTTTGCTAAAGAAATATGTGAAGCTGCTCTTTAAATCTTTTCCTATGTCTTCTCCTTAAGTACTGTTGAATGCATCATATTACCACATTGAAAACCCAGTTTGTAAAACATAATTTCATTTAAACCATTAAATGGACGGTTTTGTAACTCATGTTGGCAATACTGGAGCTTCCAATAATGAATAAAAGGCGGCACAAAACTTCGACCTCAGCTAAACTAGGCATTAAACATCTCTCTAGCAGGATCCTTTGTTACATTTTGTCATTCGATATATGGCTGTTACGCACATAAATGTGATATTTAATGTCGGTTAGTTCCTCTCTGTTGAGGAAATACAGTTCTATTTTCAAATGCTTAACAACCACAGATGCTTTATCACCAGAGCCGAGCACGTGGTATCTTAAATCATGGCGTGAAATCAAGCCCCTTCTATGGTGGCTTGCCATGCATCAGCCTGGCTGGTACCACTCCTGCCTTTGGCATCATTTTTCGGTGGCCAGTGTATCAATTAGATTTTACCTCAGGTAACTCTTCAAAAGAAAAAGCCTAAATCATTTTAATGAGATGGGCGACATCTTGGGGGGAAAAATAACAAAATTAAAGTTGATTTTAACCTGCAATGAAAAATAAGCCATGGGGTGTTTCCATGTGAAATTTTGGACATCGTACAATGGATGGAGGGAAAGCAACCAAAATCAGGGGAGGAGGGAGCAGGAAAGTTTGCTTGAGTCATTTTCGGCCAAAGTCTGCTTCTAAGTAAAGGTTCATGGAATGAGTTTAGAATTTCATAATGCTGCTGACAATTAGCTACACTTGGTGTCAGGCATTTGAGAAGGAAAACCTTAGAAAGAATTCTTGCTTTTTATTCCTTCGGCCTATCTCAAAGGTCAAGTCATCACGTTGACAATGTTTGAAAAAAAATGTCACTTCCCATTTCTTTTTTTTTTTTTTTCTGTCCTAATAAATAAATAAATCATTTTCTCTGTGGCAAGGAGCCTAAAGAGAGAGGCAGGGCTCCAGTGCTCAGGTCTGAGATACTATTTTAGTGGTGATTTTAAAAAATAACTTTTCTTTCAAAAAAAAGAAATAGAAACAAAGAGTGTTGGGGGGGGAGAGGAAAAGGAAAAAAGTAAGAAAAAAGAGGGAAAGAGAGAGAGGGAAAAGAAGAAATAAAAGGGAGGAAGGAAGAAAGCTAGGAAAGAACAAAATGTGGAAAATAAAACAACACCGATACTGTTTCTAAACTGATAGGTTTTGCTTGTGTTTGTTTTTTCTCTTTCACTTTGATTGCTATGTGAGTTAGGAGGAAAAGTCTAAGAAATTATTCTTCTCTCCTTCATGTAGAATACAGAATAAGGTATCTTCTGTCAAATGACTCATTTGTAAAATGCAGAAGAAGAGAATGCAGTCGAAAGAGAGCACTTGCTGAGCTAGTTTTGCAATCAATAAGTGAAGATTTTAGGTCCTCTGGGGTCCAAGCAATTCAACTTTGGAAGATGAAAGACTAGGCTTTAACTCACTTATACTACAAGGGGAATTACTCTTTTCTAATTTCTTTTATTACATTTTATTTGTACTTTTATGATAGAACTTTCTATTGATGAATTAGCATGTCTTAAAATGCTTGTTATAAAAAGTACTTGGTGGAAATGAAAAGAGATTTGTCTGTTCTCACGCTTCCCATAAACTACTCATGGAGGGAAGCTCCTTCGGCTTTTGCTTCACGACTCATAAACTTGGCAACAGAACTGGGAGTCTATGCTTGCACACAAGTTTTAACATTTTCTCTCCCACAACCTTACAGGTGGTGTTTTGGGGTATCTTTCCTCTGGTTCTCATTTTGGTTCTTCTCCGAAGTGAGTCTGAACTTTAATTTCCTTAACTTCTGGCCCCATGGTATAAAAATTACATTCATAATAAGGATTTTCCAGACTGACCCTTGGCTCGTATCATTGAAGGGCATGCTTTGCTCTTCACCTGGGAACTATATTTTCTTCGTGTGCAGAAGTATGGAATAATTCTGACTACATCTTTAAAATTCAGCTGGCATCTGCAATAACCCATAGAGAAGCCTTCTAATTTGGAGGGCTGATACGATCATGAATCTACCAGATATCCTGTCCTTGGTTTTGGTCTTTCTTGAATGATTAGCATGGAGACCTTTTGCCTTAGCATCCCATCTGTTCTTACTGCTGATTCCCCACTGAAGTCAAGCCTAATGAAGAATGGCTCTCCGAAGGTTCATAAGTTTGATTTGCATAGCCATTCAAAGTTTGAATATCCATCAGAATTTCTCTGGCCTAGAAATCAGGTTAGAAATGCCATGAGGCCATGTCCTCGTGGGAGATTTCTTTGAATCTGTCTCTCTCTCTTTTTATTTCCCTCTTTCTTCAGACCAGCTGGAAACAAGGATGCTCTCTTATTTCTCCTTTTTTTGTTTGGTTTTCCCTCTTTCTTCAGACCAGCTGGAAACAAGAATGCTCTCTTATTTCTCCTTTTTTTGTTTGGTTGTAGTTATCATGCTGTAATGACCACTGTTTAAAACTTTACCTTGATTTTAAATGTGTTAGTTCTCTAAATGCTGTCAAATATTGACCTTGCGAATCATTTCAGGTCAGTTTTATTTTACTCATTTGTGTATGTACGTTTACTTATGTACATGACTTATGTACATTTACTCATGTACATAAGTCATGGAAAAAGAGACGCTAGAAACGGGCAAATCATCTCTAAGCGGAGCACGCATGGACTCTGACTTATGTATATCATAAACTCAAGACAACCAGCCAACATTTTACATATACAAGAAGAGACAAATTATCATATTTCCAAATGAAATTATGTCCCTAAGCTTCACCAGTTCGCCAGTGCTCGAGTTGGACTTACTGGCATGTTTATACGGGCTGTGGGCTAAGGTGGCTCTTGCTATGTCAAATGGCCAAATATAAATAATCTGTAAAATTTCTTTACCAGCATTTACAATTCTCCTTTGGGCCTTCCATTTATTATTGTAGTTCCAAGAAATATATTGTAATATTTATACATATACAAATTAACATATACCACATGATAAAACGTCCTCAGTATGCCTTTTATGCTGCTCTATGAGATGTAAAAGTTGACACTATAAATAAAAACTAAAATGAATCATTTTTAACAGATATGCTTCTATTATAAAGTATGACTAATAAGAAGGTAGATTTGGAATCAAATATTTTATCACACTGCTTTACTTAGTTATTAATTTTACTTAGATCTAGGAGATGTAGAAATCTACACTTCTTTACTATTTACTATAGTAGCAAAATCATCTAATGTTGGGGAAAATTATTTTGAAATTATATACGCTATTATATTGATATAAGTAAAACTAAAATTAGTTAAAATGTGATAGAAAAGTATTGGCTTTACCTTTTTCTTGGAGACATAAATACATAAATTTAGCTTATCAACAAAGACCCTTATACCTAAATAACCAATTAGCTTAGGAAATACAATCAGAAGAGCAAGCCATGAGTTTGCTAGGTTTTCAAGACCTTGATTAGGTGTATATTCTGAACTAGGGTTCATCCTGAGAAGTCAAACCAAAATTATTGCAAGTACTTTGATGACTGACTCATTAGTTTATAAACTTAGGGGCTCTGATTTCCCATGAGAGTTCCAGCCACCTATTATTTGGAACTGAGATAGGTCATTTCACTTATTTTTTGCTTTTGCTTTCTTATGCCTCAACTGAAAACAAGAGTCCGGCTGACGGTTTTTCAGGAAACCTCTCCATATTTAGTGTTTTAAATTGGTGAGTGATTTTCTCCCACATGGTATTATTTTAAGGCTTAGGGAGCAAATCGGAAGTTCGTTGTGGTTCAACAGAGGTGAAATTTGAGCATTATCGTGTTAAACATTAACTACAATTTCCAAAAGCAATCTTTACTCTAATATATACTTTTTGATTAAAAATAGTGCTAAAATGTCAGTTCTGATATTCTGATTATAGTTAAAATTAAAGTAGTTCTAGAAGATGAAAAAAAAGTCATCAGAAAAACACTCTTTCAAATACATAGAAAGAATTCAATTTCCCTAAATGGATAAACAAACCAAAACAAGGTCTTGCATTCAAAACTCCGTTCTTGTCTTGACTTTTGTTTTGCTACTCACTCCAAGCATCACCACTGCAGAATGATTTTCAAATCAACTTGTCTTCACATATCAAAATAGGGACCTGTCCTTTTGCCCTTGATTGATACTTAGTTTTGAAGGATGAGTGCTCCAAGTCTTAGGATAGCCTTCTTCGTAGGGCCCGAGATGAAAGAAAGGAAGTTAAGTACACGGGAAATTGCCCTGAGGATGTCCTTGTCTGGTTCCAGACAAAAGCAGGTATTCTGTTTATTTTCTTAAGAGTAATTTGCTTAAACAAATTATATAAATGTACTGAATTACATGTTTACATAGTAAATTAAATAATAATACTACTCAAATTCCAAGTTAAGATGCTAATTGCAACTTCCAAAATATACTTTAAAATAATTATTTTCTCTATCTAATAATTATTATCAGATTACCTGGGGCATACTCTACCTCATATAACAGGAAAAGTAAAACTTAGGTATGACTAATCAAAGAAAGAAGAAACGATCATATCCAAATAACCCTTTTAAGTTTATAACACAAGGACATTTTCATTCTGATGGTAGTACCTTAAACTGATGCAAGTTCAAATATTGTTTTTATGAGCTATGGTTTTATTTTTGAATCATCTCCATGAAAATTATTAACTCTCTTTAAAGTCCTTTATGTAATAGTTTGCATTTATAGTCATTGCAATTTGATAAACACTAACAGTACAAAATAAATAAACCATAAGGACTCGTATTTCAGAGAAAAACACTGAATTGAAGTAAGGAGATATCTGTATAAAAGCTAGATACAGGGACCTAATGTTTGTATTTGGGTTCTGAAATAGTGTTATATCTTAAACAGCCTATTGGTTAAAGACTGCCAGTATTCCTTTGAATACTATGGTATTCCTTCCCCTTGCCCTAAAAGACACAGCTCAGAGTTCCCATGTGGTAATATCTTCTCAAATAAATGGCTTAATTTAATGAAAAGTTTCTTTAGAAATAAATTATAAGATGTATTTGTCTGTATGCTATTTACTTATAATCATTTAAAGTTACAGCTCAAATCTAAAAGAGCAATTATTTTTTTAATTCACTATTTTATCAGCATATTTCATTCTGCGTGATAAATAAAAGCTAGACTTTGTTGACTGTGAAAAAATCCTCCTCTGTGTCCATGGTGCATATTACTTTTTCAGCTTTATAGACACATGTTTTATTTTAAACACTCCCAGCATTTGAGTGGCCAGCACTCCACAAACAAAATGACTAAATATCAAATTGCCTTTTGTCATGCATGAAACCTACGAGCTCATTTTGGTGCCAGAGATACCTGAGCAACTATACCACATATGGGAAGGAAGAAGCCTAGACACACTTTCAACATCCTGACAGGATCCTGATGAACTGGGAACGGGCCCTAGGAAAAGAGTGAAGACAGAAAAATAGTTCCCCATGGAAGAAGTTAAGAATTTCTCTAATAACAGAATGAGTGAGCAAATCAAGAGAACCACAGCTCTGCTACTGTTTAAAAGACTCTAGTTAACAATGTAAACATTTCAGGGAAAGAACCATTTATTTCCTCTATTATCCTAGTGGGTGAAAGTTGTAGTTTGGTGCAGTGAACAAGAGTCCTTTCACACATCTCAATTCTTCCTTGTATGTAATGTCTCTCAATCTATTCAAGGCATTTACTATATTTTTTTTCTGGGAATAAAGTGAATGAAGAAATACATTGTTAAATACTTTCTGTAATGATTCTTAGAAAATTCCAACTCAAAAAAAAGTGGAATATCTTCTTTCTTGGGAGTAATTTTTTGAAATGTCACTGACAGGAGGATGAAAGAAGGGGATGTCCGTGTTACATGTTTGAAAGAAGAAAGAAGAGGTCTTTTATCTTTGAGTTCTGGATACCAGATTCAGCTTATACTTTTATTAAAACCAAGAAGTCATGGAATACCTAAAGCAATGATGTCGTGTTGTTTAATGGGTGGTCCCTAAATCTGGTAATTAGCAGACATTAATTAAGAGTCCAGTTCAGATACTAACAAGCTAAAAGACTTAAAGTTGTTTAATCTATTTAAGCATCATTGTTAACAAAATAAAAATGATCTCTTTCAGAGATGGAGTGAAAATAATATAAAATAACAAACAGAAATATATTTTGAAAAGTTAAAACTTTAATTGAGCTCTCCAGTTAGTAACCTGTTCTTTACATGAGGTTATATAGTTTTCAAATAAAGAATGTTTGCAAACTTGGGGGAAAAAAATCCATAAGTTTTTTTACTTCTCTCATTTTTATAAAGTAGAGACAAAGTTTTTCCCAAATTGGGTTAATTTCACTACCATTTGCTGCAAGACACCTAAATTCATACTCTGAACACATGGTATGTTGCACAATAAATTTTTAGACTGCAGAATATTAAAATAAAATCCATACATTTATTCAACCATATTTATAAACCAAAGGATTGCAAGGTATAATAATAAAAATAAGGGAAAAAAACAAAGAAAAATAAGAAAAAAAACAAAGTTGTAATCCATTTATCCCACTGGCCCCATCTAGTCCAGCCAATGATTATAGCAGATGTGAATTAAATATAGATATATTTGCAATTAGACTGAAAGACAACATTCACCATATCTGAACATGGACCTGCCAGCTTCGTAAATGTTAATGCCATAATAGTCTGGATTATGCAGTCACCGTTGCTGTAATAACATTCGTTTGCTGTCAGCGCTCCTGTGTTAAAACAAATTAGCTAGATGATTAATGAATATCAAAAACAGCATGTGGATTCTCTGTGCTAAAGTCCTACCCAGTGTGAAATCCACTGGCCTCCAAGTTAGTGAGATAATTTCTGGATCAAGTAATGCTCCTATGGACTTCAGAAGCATGTGGGAAAATGTTTCCAACCGCTGGATTGCATTTGGTTGCAGGACAGAGTATGCTCCTTGCTCCATAACAGATGGAAGCCAGAGTTGAGGGTATTTGTTTTTGTTCCTGTTCCTTGTTTTAGGACAAAATAGAAGGAGGTTATTTCATTTAAAAAAATGAACCAATTTGACCCAGAGTAAAAAGTGTGAAGAGCAAAGAACTGTAATCTTATAGACCGATTTTCAAACAAAGTATATTCTGGGCTTTGGTAAGAGCTAGAGATCACAGATGTCTTACCCCACTTCCACTTGCTAAAAAGCAAAACTGCTCTAATTTTCTTCTTTGTAACCAATAAATATCCAGAGGTATAATATAAAAATGCAAATAAAATTAACCTTCATAAGACTGTAAGGTCACATTTATTAAGATGCAAAACAAAATCCAAACGCATATATAATACATACTGTTTTATATTTATAAAACTTTGTATATGTACACATATATATGTATACTTATATTTACATAAATTTGTTACAAATTGTGTGTATGCATACACACACAGTTTGAAAGGCATTATCTGTTATCACAGGAAATAGCAAAAACTTATAAATATATTCACACTCAATAATTCTGCTATTTTAAACTGATTCTCAAGAAAGTATT